>NW_027397070.1:42083490-42402877 GCF_003265705.2 Callorhinus ursinus
TGTGTGTGTGTGTGTGTGTGTGTGTGTGTGTGTGTGTGTGTGTGTGTAGGACAGCGGGGGCTTGTTAAGGTTAGATCAGGTCACAGTGGGGGCAGCAGGTGGAGCCAGGGGCTTTCTCCTGGGTATGCAGTGTGACCTCAGGCCTGCGCTCACACCCTGCAGCCGTCGGGTGGGGACTGATCGCCTCCTGCGTTCCAATGGATGCCGGGCAGGTGAGCAGGCTCTGGGCCGCGGTCGGAGCTTCTCAGGGATGCCTCTCGTGGATCACACAGTCTCTTACGCCTGTGGCATCCTCACCACAAACATCACCGAGCCCATGATGATGTGCTGAGCACCTACCGCAGAGCATATACAATGGGCTCAAAGAGTCCTGTAAAGCCCCAATGGTCAAGGCTGTCCGCTGCCGGACACCAGCCAGCCCAGCCAGCCCAGCCGACCTCAGCTCCTGCTCTCCAGCCACACCCACCTGTGGCATTGCTTGCTGTCCCTTCCACTCTCTACCTTGTCGTCTCCATGGGTTGATGCTACCCGTTTTTCCAGACAGATGGCTGCTTCCACAAGGAAACATTCCCAGTCTCCCACTTGTCTGAGGGCATCCCTCCAGCTTGTTTCTTCAATGTCTTGAATGTTCCTCTCCAGCCACAGTGGTCACCTTCCTCCATATGCTGTGACGAGGACTTGTCTTCTCTAGTCCTTATTTGTCCTCTCTGCGGTCAGGCTGTATCTCTTGGATAACAGGACCTCTGTCTGCTCCCCACAGCCGCCACTTGGAGCCTGGCTCTCAGAATCACAGTAAATGCTGGCTTGCCAAATGAATGAACTCAACAGATTCCCACTGGGCTGTGTTTTAGTTTTGCTTTGTTCCATTTTGTTCTAGTGACAAGGCATTTTTACATTTAGGAATTAGGACAATGCATACAGAAAGCACTCAGTCCATATTTTTTTCATTTTTCCTGTCGCTTCTCCCTATAAGCTTGTTATCTTCATAACTCCACCCTTCTCCTATTTATTAGTTGTCTCCAAGCCCTCAACAGCGAGGCGCTGGTGATGCCGAGGGCTGCCACGGATTGAGCATTTCCTGGGTACCCAGAACTTGATACTACTACAGGTGTCGATCCCCAACACCCCCTGTGAGGTAGGTTCAGGGATGCCCACTTCCCGGATGAGGAAGCGGGGACTCAGTCAGGAGAAGAAACTTGCCCAAGGACAAATATCGAGGTTTAAACTCGGTTCCAGAGAAGTGAGCGTTGTGTGGTCCCACAGGCCAGCAGCATCAGCAGCATCTGGGAACGTACTAGCAATGCAAACTCTTGGGCCCCACTCAGACTTACTGAATCAGAAACTCTGGCGGCGGGGCCCAGCTACCTGGGTTTAAGCAGCCCCCAGAGGCTTCTGATGCTCACTGGAGTTTGAGAATCACTGGTTTGGTGACTAGGATGGGTCCTGGTCCCCTGACTGGAGGGCATGGGTCACCACTTGGCATAGCTGGCCTTACTCTGCTGAGCAGGCTGCCTCCCACCGAGCCCTGGGCTGTGGTGGATCTCTCTGGGGCCGAGGGTGGGTGGGTATGAGACTGGGCCAAGGCTTGCCGCTGAGCCACATGCCACATGCCAACCTTGCTTTGTATGATTTATGAGTTTCTGCCCCAACAGCAGCCAAAGATGGCTGACGTGCTTATAAAAGAGCTCCCACCCCAGAAGATTCATTAATCAAGGCATCCGTGGTGCACCCCCCCCCCAGCCTGCAGGACGGGCAGACATTTTACCATGAGTTATGTGGCTCAGTCCTTTTTAGGGACCATCTGACAGATGACGTTCATGGCCACTCCCATCACATACTCACCAGTCGCTGAGCCTCCCACATTTTCCCTTCTTTAATCCTCACAGCAGCTCTGCCAGGTAAGTGTTCTCATTATCACCCCATTTACGAGCTGGGTAATTGAAGCCCAGAGAGGCTAACACACCTGCCCACAATTACCCAAGCCGGTAAAGGTTGAGCCAGGATTTGAGATCATGAAGTCTGGCTCAGGCTCCATGCCCTGCACTGTGCTTTATTGCCTTTCACATATGAGTTCCCAGCTTCATACCAACACCGACACTTGTGTATTGTTCTGTCCCCATTTTACTCTTCAGGAGACTGGCCCTTTGCAAAGCTCTTAGTCTCAGTCCAGAGCCCAAGATGTGTCCCCCACCACCCCACACCCTTTCACAGCTGATTCGTAGAAGCCTGAGAGCCACAGTGGCCAGGGCTGACTCATTACTCACAGATGTAGAAAAGGCTGAGAGGCTGATGGGCCCTACATCACACGGCAGGAATCGGGAGCGCCGGGATGCCGTCCACCGGAGAATAAGACGGTCCCTCTCACAGCGACAGAAGCTATTGCTGCTGGCTCTGTCTGGCGCCAGGTGTCCCCTGGAGCTCAGGGGGGTGAGGCCATCGGCATGACCCTGCCCCAAGGGCTCAGGATGTCTGCTCTCTCCCTGCACGCCGACCAGGGCTATTGCCGTATTGTCTGCTCTCTCCCTGCACGCCGACCAGGGCTATTGCTTTCCAAATGCATTATTTCTCCTCGGACACTAGCCTTGTGCTTGTTCGGGTGGATTCTCCTTCTGCAGGCCTGCCACTTTGGCTCTTGGGGAGTTGAGGGTGCTTCGTGGTGCCTAAGGGCTCACCCAGAGTTTGCACCAGGAACCTGGGCCTTTTATGCTCATCCAGCAGCTGGGCTGATTTTTTTAATTTACTATAAGCAAACGTATCCACCCCAGTTACTTTTGGCTGATTGACCGGGTGCCAGCAGGGGTGGAGAGGAGAGTTCTAGCCTTGCAGCAGGAGAACATTCGCTCCAGCTCTTGCCCAACCATCCATGAGCTGGGCGACCTCCAGCAAGCCACTTAGGTTTCCTGAGCCTCAGTGTCCTCAACTGAAAAATGGGGCTGACGTGGGGGAAGATGAGATGAGAAAATGTCTGTGCTCAGGCCTTGTAGACTGGAAAGTGTGTGCAGCAGTCTGGGAGCTACAAGGGACTGTTTCTCCGCCCCTGGGGCAGGCTGTGGATTTTTCGAATGCTAAGGACATGCACCAGCCATCAGAACTCAGTCAAGGGGGCCAGAGGGGGTGGGAAGCTGACTAGGAAAGAAGAGGTGAGGAGTCCAGCAGTCCACCTTTTTCCTGAGGTTGCTGATCAGCCTATGAAAACTTTTTTGGTGGCACTTGCTTTTTTACCTTTGAGAAGCAAGACAAGTAGATCCAGCAGGGGACTTGATGTTACAAGAAGGCCTTGAAAACCTTCAGACTAGTGGGGTAAGCCAGGATGGGAGCCAGGAGGGAGGTTGAGGCCGGAAGAGTGGCTCTGTCTGGGGTCTTCAGAGCTGCCCCTCTCTCACCCGCATCTCCCACATGACATGGAGTATGGCTCATTGGGCCTGCCCCATGGAGCTGAGGAGCTAGGGCCTGGGATGACTGCCCTAGCCCAGGAGTCTCTGTCTGTGGAGGACACACAGGCTGCAGCCTGGCCTCTCTCAGAAGGCCTCAGGGAGGATGACCAAGCCGCATTGTTGAGACTTATACCACAGATACTTATCAACGACGCGGAGAAAGCCATGGCTGGGAGCCCCCTTTCTGGCCCAGGGTTCACTCTGCCTGCAGGACAGAAAGAGCAGGAGCTGTGGAGCCAAACCAGAGCTGAAGCCTGGCTGTTTCTCCTAGTAGCTGGGCCACACGTGGCAAGTTACTTTCCCTGTCTAAACCTCAGTCCTCTCACTGGGAAAACGGGGATACCACCACCCACTTCTTAGGGAATTTGAATGTGCTGACAGCTGTGGAGGGGTTGGAATAAAGAAAGAAAGGGGGGCATGGTGGCCAGAGAAGTGCCCACCCTCCTTGAGGGGTTATTTGCCTTTGCACAGCTGCACCACCAGACCCCCCACAGAATATGGTCAATAAGTGTGAATGAATGAATGAATGAATGAATGAATGAATGAAGCTCTGTGTGAGGCAAATGCGTCTCCCTGGGAAGGCCTTGAGTCCAAGCTTAGCCCCAGCCCTCGCCCAGGGTCCCCAGGACTCCAAAAGGGGGAATGTATTCAAGATAGATACATGTTAGACTGGTTAACTTTGACGACCGAGGAGTCCTGGCAGACATGGAACTGAGAGATGGACAAATGGATGTCATTTTTTGGGCAAGCATGCCTGAGAGTCTCCCTGAGATTCTCTACCCCACCCCTAGCCCCTGGGTCAGGGGACTTCCTAGAGGTTCCCTGAGTATCCACGCTTCCACCTTCGATGGTGAATCAGGGTGGTGTCCGAGGGGCTTGTGTTTTCCTATACTCCCACTAGCTTGCAAACTGCATACAGAAAAAGACATGTCCACAGCGCCTGGTACAGTGCCTAGCACCTGCCAGGTGCTCAGTAACTGCGTATTGAATGAATAAGGAGTCTAATAAAACTGCTATTCTCCCTGAGTGCTGGGAAGCTCTGGTCTTGGAACACAAGGTTTGGGATGCATATCAGTTTGTTATCAGCATTCTTTTCTAATCTGGCTGTTGATTTGGGTTTATTTTTATTTTTTTAAAGATTTTATTTATTTGACAGAGACACAGCAAGAGAGGGAACACAAGCAGGGGGAGTGGGAGAGGGAGAAGCAGGCTTCCTGCGGAGCAGGGAGCCCCATGTGGGGCTCGATCGCAGGACCCCGGGATCATGACCTGAGCCGAAGGCAGACGCTTAACTGACTAAGCCACCCAGGAACTCTGATTTAGGTTTTTAAAGAATCAGTGAGGTCTGACCAGTGAAAATCCCTTTTCATCAGGTACAGGAGACCCAGCATTTGCAAGTTAATGCCAAATCAGTGCCTGATTAAACCATGCATGTGAGGACAAGGGGGAAACAGCGGAGATGATGCAGCAAAATCAGATGGGGATGCCCCAACCTGGAGAGAAAAGTGCCTTACATACTAATGAACGTGTCAAAGGCTAAGGCAGAGAAAACTGCAGCTTTGGGATTATCTACGGTTTTAGTTTAAATTGGCAGCAGAGAGAAAGGAGGAAGGCTTCTCTGTGTACCAAGCTGTGGTCTTTCTGAAGCTTTGGTCCGGGGCCAGGTCTCCGCTCAGGATAGGGAGTCTTTAGTTTATTTGCATACAATTTGCTAACATCAACAAAGTCTTTGCTCAAGCAATTTTTAAGTACAATGTTATTGCTTCCCTGAAGGCTGTAATTCCTTGGCTTTTCTCCTCAACATTCTTCTCACTTAGCAGCCACTCACAATGACCCAGATCTTCCCACCCAGGAGTGTCAAGGGAAGTGGGAGGAGCCGAAGGAGGGGAGCACAAAGAAGGGAGCCCGTCGCTGAGCAAGCAGGATGCCCGCAACTTGACCTAAGGGTTTCAAGTATTATTTTGTTTCTCAAGCCAACTCTGGGGGATGCACACTGTTACCATCTCCATTTGTAACAAGGAAACCAAGGTCAGGAAATGTTTTATGAGTCGCTCAAGATCACACAGCCAGGAAATGGCAGGACCTGGACTCTAAGGATGTCTGGCTCTTAGAATAATGTTCTTAAACTAAGGATCCCTATAAATCACTTACCCTTTACATCTCTTTAAACATATAAGACAGTCCTGTTACAATTTTTTGATAGTGTGCAGGGGCTACTGGCTTGTCCCTGAACGGTTTTCAACTCTGCTGGGGAACTTTCTGGAGTTATCACTGGGGTAGGGCTGGCTACATAATTTGCGGGGTTCAGTGTAAAATGAAAATATGGGTCACCTCATTCACAAATTATTAAGAATTTCAAAAATGATGACAGCAGCGTGAGTCCCTCAAAGCCCCGGGCCCCATACAACTTTAAGTGCGTCGGTTGTTTGCCTGGGAAGCCGGCCCTGAGTCAGGGTTCTGGGTGGACCCTGGCATTAGGTCTAGCACATGATAAACATTAAACATGTTGGCCAACGGAATGAACCAATTCAATAAATATTCATCTACTGTTACAGACCACGCAGTGTTCTAGGCACAGTGGATAGAGCAGGAAGCAGTACGTGTCCGTTCCCTCATCCCATGGAGCATATATTCTAGAGACAAAAACAAGTGAACCAAAAGACGTCCAAGATCATTCCAAGATACTAACAGGTGTTATACAGAAAATAAATGGGGCCAATGTGATTGTGTTGCTAGGAAGGCAAGGGCTACCTTTAGATGCGGTAAGAGTTGGCATTTGATGCAAGATCTGAGTGATGGGAGCCGGTGGGAGGATTCTCTGGGGAAGAGCGTTCAGGCAGAGGGAGTAGGGAGCACGGGGCTTTGCAGGGGGCGACCCTTGGCCTGAAGGAATGGATGAGTGGGTGGAGTGGTCGCATCCCCATCGGAGTTCCTGTGTGGTGAGGGTCTCAAGCCGTGCCCCTCCATCTGTGACAGTCCCCCACCTACCTGTCCCTCCTCGTGTGCTCCTTACCCTCTGTGGTGTGTGTGGCAGTCTCCTTGGAATTCCACAGACGCACTAACCTCATTCCTGCTTAGAGCCTTTGCACCTCGGATCCTCTGCCTACGACACGTGTCCCCCCAACCCCTCTCTTTCTCATCTTTCAGATCTCAGCTTAGATGCCAAGCCTCAGAGGAGCCTCTGCCCATTCAAGCTCAAGTAACTCAAAATATTGTGCTCTCTTGGGAAACCCTAATGATTTCCTTCACAGTGGTAGCCACATTCGGGTCTACTCTGGCCTGTAAGCACCATGAGGGTATCACGGACCAGGGTCATGCCGATTGCATTCACTATGAACCTGAACTGAGGTAGTAAAGACAAGTTGATCCCCAAGCCCCTCACTCCTTTATACAGGAACCAGTGTTGATAGGCAAGTGCAGGTGAGAGTAGCTCCTTGATGCCATTGCTCAATTGATTAGCTAAACGATCTACCAGCTAGTCAACAAACACATACTGAGAACCAATTATTTGGAACGTACCAAGGATTCCAATATGAAAGATTTAATTCCTCCTTCAAAGAGCAGAGATTATTGAGGGAGGTGGATAAATCCCACCAGGAATTCCACACAGTGTGATAGCAGCCATGATGGAGGACACTACCAGAGCTCAGAAGCTAGATAAGTAGAGGATTTGGTGATCACGGAAGGCTTCCTGGAGGTGGTGATACTTGAGTTGAGCCTTAACTTATGATTAGGGGATAAAGTGTGTGGGCCTTGAGGAAGTAGACACGCCCATTAAAGGAAGGGAGTGTGCAAAGGCATGCAAGAGATCATGTGGCATACTCGTGGAGCTGTACAAAGTATGGCCAGAGCAGGAGGGGGGGGCACTGGTTGGAGCCAAGTTTGACAAGTGGGCAGGTGCTAATCATGAGGGACCTTGGGTATCAAGCTACAGATTTGGATTTTATTTTATGAGTGACAGAGAGCTTTAAGAATTTCAAGCAGGAGAGTGACATGATCAGATTTTTCATTATAGAGAAACCTCTCTTCCACAGCAGGAGAGAGGACAGACCGGGAGAGAGTAGTGGTGGTGGGGGGAGCCCTACTCTTGTCAGCAGGCCTGCCCTTCCTTTCCTGAATTATGTGCCTTCCTTCACGCTGTGAACCAGAAACTTCTGTTTTGTTACAGACCCTATTATCTATTGCTGTGTAACAAATGACCTCCCCACTTAGCGACTGACAACAACTGACATTTATTCTCTCAGAGGTTCTGTGGGGCAGGGATCCAGAAATGGCTTCGCTGGACGGTTCTGGCTCAGGGATGCTCAGGAGGCAGAAATCGGGGTGTCAGCCAGGGCTGCAATCCTCTCCACACTCACCCAGGGCTAGACTGTCTGCTTCCAAGCCCACTCACAAGGGGCCTCTTGCACAACATGGCAATCTGGCTGCCCCCAGAGTGAACGGTCCACGAGAGTGAGAGAACATGAAGATGGACGTCACAGTCCTTTTATAACCGAACACTGGAAGTGAGATGCCATCACTGCAGCGGGTATTCTTTTTTTTAATTCGACAGAGACACAGCAAGAGAGAGCACAAGCAGGGGGAGTGGGAGAGGGAGAAGCAGGCTTCCTGCCGAGCAGGGAGCCCTATGTGGGGCTCAGTCCCAGGACCCTGGGATCATGACCTGAGCCGAAGGCAGATGCTTAATGACTGAGCCACCCAGGTGCCCCTGGTATTCTATTTTTTAGTAGAGAGTCATCACTAAGTCCAGCCCTCACTGAAAAGTAGGGGTTGACACAAGGGCACAACTCCCTGGAGGTGCGGATCCCTGGGGGTCATTCAGAGGCTGCCTACCACACAGATTCCTCCTCTTCCTTCAGTCAGGTGACCCATGCTGGGTCAACCAGAACATTTCCTTGGGATTTGTGAACTCAACCAGAAAGATGAATCTGAAGTGAAGCTCAGAGACTCTGTGGACAGCCATGTTGCTCACTAAGTGGAAGAAGCTGGTGTTTGGGACAAGTGGAGCTGACACCTAATGGGGGACAGAGATCAGAAATGGTAGGCATTCCCGACAGCCCACATTTCTATTTTTATTTGACCCTGAGATTCATTTGTGTTCTGGCTGTTCCTGCAGTTTGGACTATGACCCCATAAACTACACCCCTCTATTGCTGCCTAAGCCATGGTTGGCCAGCAGCCCTTTGCAAGACAGAAGAGCTGTTTGGGATAGGGTCAGCCAGGAGGGCTGAGTTCCACCTTGAGCTGGCAGGTGTTTTCAAGATGAGTGGCTGCTCTTAGGAAACAGAAAAGTTAACCTACCTACATGAGGAACATTCGTGTTGTTGGCCTCCTTAACTCTGACTGCGTGACCAGCTGAATGCTACAACTACCTGCACTCAAAGCATATTGACTCAGTAGAGAAAGACCTAATTTTGCAAATAGGCAATGATCACAATCCCCTTGGTGACTGGGTCCTTGATTAGGAAGGGACGGAAGTTAACCTGACAAAATCAGCTGTCAAATGTCAGCCTAATGAGTCCTTCTGACAGTTCCCTTGGTTCCTCGTAGGACCGCTCACTTCCCAACCAGAATGAGGACCATTATGGAGATGGGTCGAGACGCTTGAAATTGGGTGTGCGGAAAACACATTTGCTTTCTTCCAACAGGAACGACGTGTCAAACGCAATTACCCACACTGAGGCCGGCCAAGTTGGCAGCTTTTTAAAAACTGGCGCTGTACAGCCATCCGGGGTGGGAATGCCCCCTTTTATACTGGCGCTCCAGGGCCAGTCAGAAGCAGACAAGGGCGATGGCTAAGCAAAGGTGGTTAAATTCCCCCAGAATTTAGTTTGAAGTGCAGACTCCGTTTACATCCCTGAAGGAAGCTCATTAGCATGTGTCAGAAACGCAGCTTCAGTGGCTCCAAATATCCCCTGCTGCTCCCGGCTTGCAGGCAGCCAACCCCACACAGCACTCCTAGCTCGGGCTCGCTGAGTCCCTGCTGCCTGCGTGGCCAAGCTGCAGAGCGAAGGCTTCATTTGTGACCCCAATCTGTCCTGCTTGGAGAATGCAGCATTTCCTAGGGCCCGGCTCAGGCGGCACGGGGTGGGGGGTGGGGGTGGGGGCGGAGCTGGGCAGAGTTCCAGGCTGGAGAGGGGTGAACAGGAGGCACGGAGGGAGAGGGGTGAGGGGCCAGTGCGCCTCGCCAGCCTCAGAACCCACCAGACTGGCTGCAGCATGAGAGCCGCGCGTAGGAGGCAAGACAGGATTGTCCCTGCATTCTCAATGGTTTTTGTTTTTCACTCTTCATTGTGGAAAAGTTCAAGCATGTAAAAAGGTGAAGGGATTAATAATACCGCCCAGGTTCAACAATGATCAATTTATGACTAATCTTGTTGCACCTACATACTTCTACCGGATTATTTCGAAACAAATCACAGATATTACGTCATTTTATCTGAAAACATTTCAGTACATGCCCTAAAAGATACCTTAAAAAAAGAACAATAGGGGGCGCCTGGGTGGCTCAGTTGGTTAAGCGACTGCCGTTGGCTCAGGTCATGATCCTGGAATCCCGGGATCGAGTCCTGTGTCGGGCTCCCTGCTCAGCAGGGAGTCTGCTTCTCCCTCTGAACCTCTTCCCTCTCGTGCTCTCTCTCTCATTCTCTCTCTCTCAAATAAATAAATAAAATCTTTAAAACATTTCCTGAAAGAGCTTAATAGAGAAGGTAAAGAAGACAGCAACCCTTGCATTTTTATCAGGCCTTCTGGTGTTTCCCAGGGCCACAGACAGCCCATTAGAGAGCCAACAAGTGTTGGAAGGTAAGTAAGATTCTTTGACCAGCTGGTGGCTAGACTGCCAAAGGGTCCCGGGCCTCTATAAAGGTACAGGGATGACTTTATGGTAGCATGAATTTTTCTTGACTTCTTTCTGGTAGTATATTGTTTTAAACATTTCCGAAGAATAAACTTAAAAGTATAACATATATATATACTATATATATTATATACACATACATATATATGTAATAATGCACAAAATTCTTGAGTTTGTTTTGTAATAATAATTATAAAGCTTTATATTTGTCCTGAGGATTAGGATAAACACTGAAAATGAGATGTAAACAGCACAACTGCTGTGAGGGCAGCCAGTCATATAAATCATCTTTATGGGTGAGGAGGAGGAGAAAGGCCCATGAGGGAGTGGCGTGGAATGGGAAGTCAGAGGCTAAGTTGGGGGAGATGCCCATGCAGAAGGTGGCCAGGTGGGGGCTGTCAGAGCCCAGGTGGGGTGAGGAGGCTGTCCATGGTCAAGGTAGGGGGAACCTGAGTGATCCTTCCCTATCCATGGACTCTTAGAACAACATGCTCTCTGTTGAGCGCCAACACCGACTCACTATTGGGTGGTCCATTCAAAGGGTGATACAGAATCCTTTATACAAACTGCACAATTCCAATATCTAGGCTGGTCAATTGCAGGGATTAGTGGGCAATATTACAGTGACCATCTATTCACATCTGGGCTCACAGGCCTCAAATACTCTATTAAGTAGAGATCATTAGCCTTTTACACGAAGGAAAGGTCTAATTTCTCAATCCAACTACTTGAACAGATCCAGAGAGGACCTGGCTCAGAGATGTCACCAAATGCTGGAGAATCAAGACTTCCTACCTTGAGAGATCCCTAAAAGCTGCATCAGGACTTCATACTAATGAGCATTTGCCCTCAGTGGCCTTTCAGTACCTGTACCTTCAGATCCTTTCATAACACTCCTCTGAAGGGAGTATGAGGCCAACTCCCCTCCCTCACAACTGCAGCCTCCTATTGGGACTTGCTTAAAAACTGGAAGGGCCTTATGGTAATCCTTCCTGGAACTGCATTACCTGTGGAAGGAAGTGAGTAACCATGCTTCCAACATGCATCTGGGCTCACTGTCAGTGTCAAAGACAAAGCAATCTCTGGAATGTCCAGGGCCACTGGGGAGAAGTGGCCCAGAATTGTTAGATGCTTCTCAAATTGTTCACCCTGGAGCAGGTACTAAGACTCAAACATACTCCTTTTTTCTCACAGAGGGGCAATATAATTGGCTGAGCCTGGGGGTTCTGGAACAGAGCAGGTAATCCACAACAAATGCCAGTAAGTGAGTTAGAGTTAGCATTACCATGGCAACCCATCCAACCTCAGGCTTCCAAGGATAAAACCATGATCTATCCCATTTCTCTTACAGTCTGAAGACCTTAAATTCAAACATCTGTTGACAAAGACATAGGGCCTGTCTCAAGTGATTTCATCAGTCCTCATTAGCCTTCTCCCCACTCTCTTGAAAAGCATAAAGAAAATTACCTTTGGCACAGAAGAGCCTTTTAAGCCAAGCTCTTCACAGCATGCCTCAAATTGAATATCTAGTTAAAGCATGTAATTGTAAAAAAGAAAGAATTGTGCTAGATAAGTTGACACAGGATCTCTAAATGTAGCTGAAAGGACTACTCCTGTCTTCAAAGGTAAGATATCTTTCTTAGATCAGGTTTCCAAGTAGAGAACTATGCAGTGCCGGAGACAGGAAAGTGAATCACTAAGAAATTATCCCCCCTCTCAGGTTTCTATTGCTGAAATTCCCCTCAGATCATCATCTAGCCTCTTCCAACTTCTCCACCGAATGTCTTTACGATTTCAGTCTCTCAGCCCCTTATGTCTTAGCCCATCACTCACTTGCCTTTGTACGTAGCCTGGAGCCCGGCTGTTTTTTGGAAGTATAATGGCCATACAATGTTACATTAGTTTCAAAGTTAGCCTTTCTATATCATGCTTGTTACCTATCATTATGTATATATTGTAATGAATTTTTAAAATCTTAGATCCTTCCTCTGCTTACATTACTTATATACATGGACAAATTGCCTTTATAAAAAAAAAAATCTGTCGTTGCAACTCATCATTCCATATTCCCATTTCCTTCTTTCAAGTTCCCAGTGAACTTTGCCTTCCCTGCCTATTCCTATTTCCTGGGCGGGCTCTTCACCTGCAAATTGGTTTTTGTCTTCATGTTACACTCCTGAAAAAACTGCCTCAAGTCCAAATCCAAAGCTTTTTTACAGTTCCTCATCTTACCTGTGTCACTGAAAACTTCTCTTGCCTTGGCTTCTGGGACATTCAGTTCTCTAGTTTTCCAATCTGGTCTACACAGAGCAGTGAATTTCATCCTCCTAAAGCAGATTTGACAGGTTTGCCTTAAAAATCTTGAAAGGTTGGGCGCCTGGGTGGCTCAGTTGGTTAGGCGACTGCCTTCGGCTCAGGTCATGATCCTGGAGTCCCGGAATCGAGTCCTGCGTCGGGCTCACTGCTCGGTGGGGAGTCTGCTTCTCCCTCTGACCCTCCCCCCTCTCATGTGCTCTCTCTCTCTCTCATTCTGTCTCAAATAAATAAAATCTTAAAAAAAAAATCAACGGTTATTCACGGCCTACGAAGTTAAACTCTGTAGCTTCATGCTGCAGGCGTCCCACTGCTAGCTTTCCCAGCCTTTACACCACCGCTCCCCTAAATATTCACTTTACTCCGGCCGTCATGGCTTCCTTGCGGTCCCGCCAACATTGGTGTTTACAACCTTGTTATTCTCCTATTTCCCAATGTTCCAAGTTTAGCCACTTTTCAAGGCTCAGATGTTACCTCCCACATGAAAGTAAGCTAGATGTGCCATCTCACGCTTCTTAAATATCTGTGGATGAAGGATTAGCAAAACTGCTCTACGGCCAAATTTGACCTTGGGTTAACGTTCTAGCTCTGTTCTTGAGAAAAAACATTACTAGACAAGATTGTTGATCAGAGGTAAAATGACCTCTGATCATTTATACTTCGGGTAGGTGAAAACTATAAATTCCTGGTGGGAAGGTCGAACTTTGTGCTTCTCTGAATGCAATGACTGGGAAAGGTCTCTTGGTGACCTAGAAACTAAGTCTATGGAGTTATAACAAGAGATCGTAGCTCCTGTTGTACACAGGGCTTCTGGGTCAGCGTACCTCTTGCACCAGAAGTATCATCTGTCTGTGTGTGCAGAGAATACTTCTTGGATTACTGTGTGAACCGCCATGAGGACTACTCCAATGGAGGAGAAACACTCCATAATGCTGGGCTAGCAAGCTGTTTTCTGTCCTCTATGCTTTTGATTAAACTGGTGACAAATGAGACCTATTCAGGTGTTACGGATCTAAAAAGCTTCGATAGGCACCCACCAGAGATCCATTATTTAGCTCACAGCTATTCATTTTGTGGGGGCTCCCTACTCTCAAGATCTGAGGTTAAGACCATGTCTTTCTCAGCTAGTAAAATCTTTGTGGTTATGCTGTGTGATCTGGGTGAGGGACTTGAACAATTTGAGCCTATTTTCTCACCATTAACAGAGGAACAATGGTTTCCAACCTCAAAGGGCTGCTGTGTGGATTAAATAAGATATATGTAAATGTTTCCTAAGCAGGAAATGCTATGCCTAAATGTTAATATTAGGAGCTTTATGCCAACACACAAATTCTTTCTTCTAAATGTATCTGTACAAATGTAATAAAACTTATTAAAGTTATTTTTGCCAATTTTCATTCTGATCTTTGAAAAATTAGTAAAAACAAGTTTGATAAAGGAAGGGCCAAACTGATATGAAGCTGATGTCATCCTAAGAACTGCCCTGCCCTCTTTCTAACCCTGTCTGGTCGGCTGCTGAAAGGAAAACAGGCCCCAAGCATTCCCAATGAAGCGACAGGAATAAGATACACAACTTGTCCAAACAATGCCCAAGACGTTTAGCAAGGTGCAGCAAATATTTTAAGCCCAAGAACTGCCGGTGAAGTGAGACAGTTAAAATCCCTTTTGTATTCCTGTAACCACTTAGATCAAATGCTGAGAGAAGGAACATTGTCAAGAAGTATCTTATATGCTCAGGTATATAAATAAGATAGAGGAGAATCAAGATTTTATATGCTCAGGTATATAAAATAAGGTAGATGAGAATCAAGAATTTTGTAATTTGTAGGTTTCACTTGTAGGTAGCAGTGTAAAATATCAGTGTATGAACAGAGATCAGACCTGTTTTACTTGTGGTTGGGGAAAGGCCACACAATCAATACACCAGCTCTTTAACAACAGGGGAATGAGGGTTATAGCTTGGCCAAACCACTGAAGGTTTTATCAGACTTCACCTCCACGATGAAAGGCCACCTCTGCTCCTTTTCTTTGTGATGCTGGACATAAATGTATATATATGTCCACACTTATTCCAGTCCTGTTCTTCCTTAAGCCTTATAAAATCTGATATGAAACACTGCTCCCTTTCCCTTTTGCGCTCATCACCCAACATCTAGGCCCCAGATGTCTTCCACTTTCCTTAGAAAATCATATTTTCCTCTCTAAACCTAACATTAGAAACTGTATCTGAGTATCAAGGGGTCCCATTCCCTCCAGACGTGCTCGAGTATTTTTCGAAAAATGAAGCCAAGATCACATCTGTTACAGAAATAAACCTGTATTGGAAGGACAGACCAAATGAAAGCAAGACAATCTGACTTACTTCGGATCTATTCCTTTTTCACTGGGAACATTTTAGCTTTAAAATCTGGCTGACTCACAGTGAAATATTAACCATAGCTATACATAACTTAGTAAGGCACCTTAATTTTTTTTTAAAGATTTTTTTAATTTATTTGAGAGAATGAGAGAGAGCACATGAGAGGGGGGAGGGTCAGAGGGAGAAGCAGACTCCCTGCCGAGCAGGGAGCCCGATGCGGGACTCGATCCCGGGACTCCAGGATCATGACCAGAGCTGAAGGCAGTTGCCTAACCAACTGAGCCACCCAGGCGCCCCTTAATTTTATTTCTTAAAAGATTTTTTATTTGAGAGAGAGCACAAGCAGAGGGGAGGAGTAGAGGAAGAGGGAGAAGCTGAACAGGGAGCCTGATGCAGGGCTTGATCCCAGGACCCCAGGATCATGATCTGAGGCAACGCACTTAACCAATTGAGCCACCCAGGCACCTCAAGGCACCCTAATTTTAATGATCCTTTGATACTGTGATGACATTTCATTGACAGAATAACTATTCTACAGTAAAAGTGAGCACATATAACTACTAACTCAGAATTTCATTCTGCATAAAATAAGAAAAATAGTTAAGGCTCTAATGTGGAAGTAGGGCTGAGGACATGGGGAAGGCCGGTCACAAAGCCTCCAAAAAAACTGCCAATCTTAGAGTGTGTAAAGATACTGGCTATTGGTGAAGTGTGAGAAGAGCAGAATCAGGGAATGTTAGCACACTTGGATGACTGATGGTACAGTACAGTGTATGTTCGAGTCACAACGTGATCAACACTCTTTCCATCAAAAGCAAAATGATCTGGTCCTTTTCTGTGGTCTTCCCATTACCCTTACAGCTTTCATACAGAAGTGGTAAACAGTGTTCAAATGCTGAAGGCTATGAGAAGGGCACAAGAACTTCCCAGAAAGAGTACATGACCAAAACTAAGGACCTAACCTGGCTGCTGCAGATAAGCTAGGTCATCAGAAAAATCTTTCATAATGTTTGCATCAATAGCAAGTACGAACCTTGGAGCTACAATCAAGATTTACTTATAAGGCTGGAAAAATGGGGTAAAAGCTTGTTGGCTTCACATAAACCACAGTGAAATGTATTCAACACATACATAAGCTTTCTTCAACTTCTTTGTGTGGCAGCCTACAGGTTTTGAAAGTGATAATGCTTTGTAAGAAACTTCAATGTTCGGAAACCAAGAAAAAAAATCACTCAAGGGGAAAATTTAACTAAAGAACATTTATTCATTTTTCACTAAGACTTTATCTTGAGCATGTAACTAAACTGTCACTACCCCCCCCACCCCAACCTGAAGGGTTAGTACAGCGAATGTTATAAAGTAGATATGAACAGTTTGAAGGACTGGAACCGAGATTAACTGACAAACAACTTCCATCTAAATTATCATAAAAATGTTTAAGTAAAAAAAAAAAGGGAGGGGAAGGGGGCAATGGGGGTTTCAGATTGAACAAGATCCTCACATTTCATCTAATACCTTCCATCCTGGCTAGAGTACACCAAGATGGAGACAGGATTACTATAATACAGAGCCGCCACTGCAGCACGCTGTACACACCTGTGTTCCAAGCCCACCCCCAGCCCCCACTGCTTCTAACTCAGCTATTTCCCGGCCTGTTGGGCCTGCCGACGAAGGAGCACGTAGATCTTCTCTTTAATCCAGTCTTTGTTATAGGGCTGGTATGTCTGGGTATCAGCTCGGTAACTGAGGAACAGAAAGGGAGAAGCAAAGTTATAATGGTCAATTACTGTTGTGTTTTTAAAATCCTAAATTCTAACTGCCCAATGATGGCACAGATGTGCCATGTTTATACATGAACTTAATGAAAACATAAAAGAGCTGCTTACATTACTGTTGAATTTTAAGCCATAGGAACTTTAGACCACCAAGTACAATCTTAGAGTTGAAAAAGAAACCAAGATCTAAAAATCTTAAGTTAAATGCTCAATGTGTTACACATCTACTTCTTGACAAAGTATGACCAGAAACTGTGTGTTCTTTCTCCTATCTAGTTAACAACTTTTATGGTTTCTTTAGTAATTAAAATATAAAAACCAAACACTGGTACAAACTTGAGATTTGTTAAATTTGTTTAGAATTAACTAAAAAATCTTTAAAAAAACATGTTACTACCAAAAGATTTCCTCCCTGTAAGGTGTTAAGGGAAATCTTTTAACCTGTATTTCAGGATTTGTTTTTTTTTTTTTTTTGATTTTTTTTTTGATTTTATTTATTCAGAGAGCGAGCGAGCATGCTCGAGTGCGCGAGCATGCTTGAGTGCACAAGCAAGGGGAGGGGCAGAGGGAGAAGCAGACTCTCTACTGAGCACGGAGCCCAACGTGGGACTCGATGCCAGGACCTCGGGGTCATGACCTGAGCTGAAGGCAGATGCTCAAATGACTGAGCCACCCAGGTGCCCCAGAATTTGCTTCTTAAAATAAATCACGCTAGAGGCTGGTAGAGAATTAATGGAAGACATAATAAGCTTCAAAATGGCTCTAATCAGAAGAGGAGGGTCAGGAGACTAAGGACCTGCGGCATTAGCAATGAGACTCCGGTGGGACTCCAGGCGTTCTGAGGCCAAGGTATCACCAAATAGCCAACCACTCAAGATATCTTTAGAAGACTCGAATAGTGACCTACCACTGAAATCTCACTGGTTAAGCAATAAAATCATTTTGGGGTAAAAAAAAAAATAAGGCTAGAGTATAAAAAAGGAGACAATAAGTAACCAGAGATTGCACAAATAAAAATCACTTCAGTGTTTCAAAGCCATGTGCACCATGTGGTAGAAACACTACATGGCATCCAAGGGAGACAAAGACACACTTTGCCTAAAAAAATAATAAAAAAAACCCAACCTAAAGGCTACTTTAGAAAAACAAAATTATCTAATTTATCAATTAGTACTTATCTGAATCAACTCATAATCCTTATTACAACCCTGCAAGTAGGTACAAATTTTTTCTTAAGATTTTATTTATTTATTTGTCAGAGAGAGAGAACACACAAGCCGGGGGAGCAGCAGGCAGAGGGAGAGGGAGAAGCAGGCTCCCTGCTGAGGCGCTCGATCCCAGGACCCTCAGTCTTTAAAGACTGAGCCACCCAGGCGCCCTAGTAGTGCTTCCTAATTAAATAAGGGTTAATCTAGTCTGCTTCAGATATGGTTCAATAGTCTACAATATTTATATCAACACTGAAGAAGAACTAAAAAAAGAACAGAATTTTTCAGAACTGTATCAGGGTGGGACAGACTCATTTAAGATATTTATTTGGGGCAGGGGAAGTGCACGAGGTGGGGGGGAGAAGCAGAGGGAGAGGGACAAGCAGACTCCACACTAAGCACAAAGCTCAATGCAGGGCTCAATCCCAAGACCCTGAGATCATGACCTGAGATGAAATCAAGAGTCAGATGCTTAACCGACTAAGCCACCCAGGCGCTCCAACAAAACTTTCATATTGGGGTGCCTGGGTGGCTCAGTCGGTTAAGCATCTGACTTCGGCTCAGGTCATGATCTCAGGGTCCTGGGATTGTGTCCTATGTAGGGCTCCGTGCTCAGTGAGGTGTCTGCTTGACCCTTTTCCTTTGCCCCTCTCCCCCAGTCATGCTCTCACATACACTCTCTCAAATAAAATCTTTAAAAACAACAACAAAAAAAAACCCTTTAAAAAAAAGGGGGGCGCCTGGGTGGCTATCATTAAGCGTCTGCCCTCGGCTCAGGTCATGATCCCGGGGTCCTGGAATCGAGCCCCGTGTCAGGCTCCCTGCTCCGCGGGAAGGCTGCTTCTCCCTCTGCCCCTCCCCCTGCTCCTGCTTGCTCTTTCTCTCTCTCTCAAATGAATAAAAAAAATCTTTGAAAAAAACAAAACAAAACAAAACAAAACCCAAACCTTTCTTATTATTAATATATTTCATTAAAGACCAGACCTGGGGTACCTGGGTGGTTCCGTTGTTAAGCGTCTGCCTTGAGCTCGGTTCATGATCCCAGGGTTCTGGGATCGAGTCCCGCATCAGGCTCCCTGCTCAGCGGGAAGCCTGCTTCTCTCTCTCCCACTCCCCCTGCTTGTGTTCCCTCTCTGTCTCTGTCAAATAAATAAAAAATCTTAAAAAATAAAGACCAGACCTAAATCACTGGAATGTTTTGAGTTAGTTAAGTAAAACTCAAATATTCCAACAAAATACAAGTTTTTTTTTAAAGATTTTATTTATTTGAGAGAGAATGAGAGATGGAGAGCACGAGAGGGAAGAGGGTCAGAGGGAGAAACAGACTCCCTGCCGAGCAGGGAGCCCAATGCGGGACTCGATCCCAGGACTCCAGGATCATGACCTGAGCCGAAAGCAGTCGCTTAACCAACTGAACCACCCAGGCGCCCCAAAATACAAGTTTTCACTTTGGTGAAACAGCAAGTCATGGCCTGGCCCCAGTCATAATCCGGGAGTCACAGGAAGTGCCTGTGAGTAGGACGTATATATTTTTCAAAAACATATTTACTTCTATGACAGTATCTGCCATGTAAGATTCAAGCGCCTGATTACTGAAGATCATCTCATTGTAAGGTACTCTCATTTTCCTTTGTCATGAAACCAGAATCATCTTAGTTTTAACCCAAAGCAAACTGCTTTAGGACAAAGACTTTGAGGGGGGAAAAAACCTAAAAAACAAAACAACCCCCCCCCCCCAAAAACAAACAAACAAACGACTTTGGTTTAAGAAACCAAGATCAGGACTTTGAACTTCTCAGCATTCTCTCTGCATACTAACTGCTCAATTAGCAAAATTCTCAAGCTTTTCCTGTGCCATTAGCTTTATGTTGCCAAATTAATTTATGAGCCATATGTAGATGAAATATTACTATATAGTAGTCAAACTGCAAAGATCAGTGTCAGGCATATAGTGAGCTCAGAATACCGTAAATCACCTCAAACAGCTGGATATACAACAGAAAAATACACCTTAAGAGAGAAGGTGGCTAATACTTACACAAGGCAGCTGAGGTCTGCCAGATCGTCAATAAAATCAAACAACTGACTGATATCATATGTGATAGAGGGACTGTTGGGATTCATTCTCTTCAGATGTTCTTCATACATTTTACAAACACCTAAGAGAGGAGAAAAACCAAGATCTTACAACTGTATAAACTTTAGATATAGACAGCATATATATAACATATATATATAATACCACAATATTTTAATTTTTTTAAGGATTTAATTTTTTTAAGTAATCTCTACACCCAATGTGGGGCTTTAGCCTACAACCCTGAGATTGAGAGTCGCATGCTCCACTGACTGAGCCAGTCACGCACCCCCTTATATTTATTTTTATGAAGTGGGCTGGGAAAAGAGTAAGTTGGTCACTTTTGTTTAAATGTTTGTCACTAGCAAATTTCTTTTAATTTTATATATTCGCCAGAATGTTAAGTATTTTATGCCTTAAAAATAAAATAAAATAAAATGAGGGTGCCTGGGTGGCTCAGTTGGTTAAGTGACTGCCTTCGGCTCAGGTCATGATCCTGGAGTCCCGGGATCGAGTCACGCATCAGGCTCCCTGCTGAGCAGGGAGTCTGCTTCTCCCTCTGACCCTCCCCCTTCTCATGCTCTCTCTATCTCATTCTCTCTCTCACATAAATAAATAAAAATAAAATGATTACTTCAAGCCACTAGGTCTAAAAGAACTTTAAAGACTTGGCATATGAGAGTTCAAACAAGTGATGACAGTGCCTTTTTTTTTTTAAATATTTTATTTATTTATTCATGAGAGACAGAGGGAGAGAGAGAGGGAGAGAGAGAGAGAAGCAGAGGGAGAAGCAGGCTCCCAAGGAGCAGGGAGCCCAATGTGGGACTTGATCCCAGGACTCTGGGATCATGACCTGAGCCAAAGGCAGACACTCAATCATCTGAGCCACCTAGGCGCCCAACAGTGTGTCTTATCAGGTTTTTCAATAAACAATATTCCTAAAGCCTCAGAATAAAGAAAAACACCACATTTGGGAATGATGGATGACAAATAGAGAGAGGCTTTTCTATCCTGCTTTCAAATTTTGATACAATGCAAAAAACAAGCAAAAACAAAACTGGCACTGAGGAAGAGATTGTCATGAGTACTTTAAAAGACTGGACTCTGGATTCAGAGACTTGAATTCTAGTTCTGTCCTTTACTAATGACTCCATCCCCAGAACCCTACTTGTCAAATGGTGAGGACAACAATATTCTTGATGGAGCTATGGTGAAGGTTATGCAAAATGATGCATGTAAAAGCATTAGCCCATGTAAGAGCACTTAGATACTCAAATATGTCATAAAAAGACAATGAACAAAATCAGAGAGCAAGCACACATTAACATAATTATCTAAAGAGCACATTTAATTTTATTCAGTGACATACTCCTGTTGTTCCCACACAATGGAAACATAACCTTTTCTGTCCATTCCCACTATCAAATGCTTTTAATACCACTATGATGAATGAACAAGCGAATAAATGTCATCTGGGAAAACATGTCCTATCCTCTACACTCAGGTCCTTCCTGTACCTCTAAATTGACTTTGTAAATTTCCCAATAGAAAGTAGTATTAAAAAAAAAAAACAAAACCATTAAGTAATATTCAACTACAGATCTATGAAAAACTGAGTTAGGGTTTCTGACTGATACTGGTACACCACACCATGATCACAGAGTACCACTCATGAGTTACTGAACAGAAAGGTCAAAGTAGAAAGGAAATAAAAATCAGGAAAATGAATTCACCATGTATCTTAGGAAGGCACTGACCCATTGCTACCATGATATTTAATGGTGAAAGACTAGATACTTTCCCACTCAGATTAGAAAGAACACTACAATATCTACTCTGTCATTTGTAGTCAACATTGTACTGGAGGTTCTGGCCAGGGTGACCTGACAAGAAAAATAAACAGCAGGCATTCAGACTGGAAAAAAAAGAAGTGTAACTCCTCTCTTCACAGAGGACACGATCTTGTATACACAACATCCTAAGGAAACCACACACACACACACACACGCACGCGCGCAAAACCATTAGAACTAATAAACGAATACAGCAGAACTGCAGGACGTGAATATACAAAATTCAACTGTATGTCTATACCCCAACAATAAACGATCTAAAATTAAGAAAACAGCTCCATGTACAACAGCATCAAAAAATAAAATTCTTAGGAATAAATTTAATAATAAAAAGCACAGAGGGCGCCTGGGTGGCTCAGTTGTTTAAGTGACTGCCTTCGGCTCAGGTCATGATCCTGGAGTCCTGCAATCGAGTCCCGCATCAGGCTCCCTGCTCAGCGGGGAGTCTGCTTCTCCCTCTGACTCTCCCCCTCTCATGCTCTCTATCACTCTCTCTCAATAAATAAATAAAAATCTTTAAAAAAAATAATAAAAAGCACAGAATGTACACTGAAAACTACAAAATGTCACGTAAAGATTTAAATAAATGGAAGATCTCATCTTGTTCATTGATCAGGAGACTTAAATATTAAGATGGTAATGCTCCCCAGGGACACCTGGGTGGCTCAGTCAGTTAAGCATCCAACTCTTGATTTCAGCTTAGGTCATGATCTCAGAGTCCTGAGATCTGAGCCCCTCATCAGGTTCCCGGCTCAGTGGGGAGCCTGCTCCTCCCGCCCCTGCTCATGCTTTCTCTCAAATAAATAAGTCTTAAAAAAAAAAAAAAAAGACGGTAATGACCCCCAAAATGGTCTATAAATTCAATGTAATCCCTATCAAAATCCAACCTAATTTTGCAGAAACTGACAAGCTGATCTTAAATTTGATATGAAAATACAAGAGGCCCAGGATAACCCAAAAGATCTAGAAAAAACAAAGCTGGGAAGACTCACACTTACCAATTCCAAAACTTACTATGAAATTACACTAACAAAGACAGTATGGTACTGCTTATACATAAGTATGGGCGTACAGATCAATGCAATAGAAAAGAGGGTCCACAAATAAACCCTCACATTTATGGTCAATTGTTTTTTGATCAGGATACAAAGACAAAACTTGATGAGGAAAGAACAGTCTTTTCAACAAATGGTGGTAGGACAACTGGAGAGTCACATGGAAAAGAATAAAGTTGGGCCCACACTTCACATCATAAATGGCCCAGAGACCTAAATATAAGAGCCCAAACTGTAACACACATGGAAGAAAATACAGGCACAGATTTTCATGACTTTTTTTTTTTAAGATTTTATTTATTTATTTGACAGAGAGAGACACAGTGAGAGAGGGAACACAGGCGGGGGAGCAGGGAGCCTGATGCAGGGCTCAATCCTAGGACCCTGGGATCACGACCCAAGCTGAAGGCAGACGCTTAACTACTGAGCCACCCAGGCACCCTGATTTTCATGACCTTGAACAAGGCAATGGAATCTCAGATATGGCACCAAAACCAGGAGAGGAAAAAAATAAATTGGAGTTCATCAAAATTTAAAACTTTTGTGCTTCAAAGGGCACTATCAAGAAAGTGAAAAGATAAGCCACAGACTGGGAGAAAATCTCTGCAAAACATTTATCTTGATAAAGTACTAGCATCCAAAAAAAGAACTCCTAAAACTCAACAATTAAAAGAAGTAAACACCCGGGCACCTGGGTGGCTCAGATGGTTAAGCGACTGCCTTCGGCTCAGGTCATGATCCTGGAGTCCCGGGATAGAGTCCCGCATCGGGCTCCCTGCTCGGCGGGGAGTCTGCTTCTCCCTCTGACCCTCCCCCCCTCTTGTGCTCTCTCTCTCTCATTCTTTCTCTCTCAAATGAACACCTCAATTAAAAAGTAGGCAAGGGATCTGAACAGATACCTCACCAAGGAAGATACACAGATGGCAAATAAGCATGATGCAAAGAAAACTACAAATTAAAAGAAGATATCGCCATATACCTATTAGAATGACAGAAATCCAAAACACTGACAGCACCAAATGCTGCGAAGAATGTGGAGCAATAGACATTCTCATTCATTGCTGGTGAGAATGCAAAATGGTGCAGCCACATCTGAAGACAGTTTGTCAGCTTTTTACAAAGCTAAACACATTCTTACCATATGATGCAACAATCACATTCCTTAGTTTACCCAAAGGGGTTGAAAACTTAGGTACACACAGAAATCTGCACTCGAATGTTTGTAGCAGCTGTATCATAACCAATACCCAGAAGCAATTATGATGTCCTTCAGTAGGTGAATGGATAACCAAACTGTGGTATATCCAAATGACAGATTACTGAGCAATAAAAAGAAATGAGCTATTAGGCCATGAAAAGGTACTGAAGAATCTTAAAAGCACACTCTATGGGGGTGCACCTGGGTGGCTCAATTCATTAAACATCTGACTTCGGCTCAGATCATGATCTCAGGGTCCTGGGAATCCCTGCTCAGCGGGGAGTCTGCTTGTCTCTCTCCCTCTGCCCCTCCCCTGCTTGTACGCTAACAAATAAATAAATAAAATCTTTAAAAACAAAAAACCCCCACTGTTCTGTGAAAGAGCCAACCTGAAAAAGCTATATACTGTGTAATTTCAACTACCTGACATTTTGGAAAAGGTGATGCTATGAAGACATTAAAAAGGTAAGTGGTTGCCAGAGGTTTGGAGGAACAGGTGAAACACTAGATTTTCAGGGCAGTAAATGGTAGATACCTGTCGCTATATAAGCCAAAACCCAAAAAATGTCCAAAGCAAAGACTGAACACTAATGTAAACTATGGCCTTTAGTCAATGATATATCAGTATTGGTTCTACAATGGTAACTAATGTATCACACTAATACAGGATGTTAAGTAGTAGGGGAAACTGGAAGGAGAGGGTAGAGAAGAAGGGGTGTGACAGAATTCTCTGTACTTTTTAATCAATTTTCCTGTAAACCTACAACTACTCTAAAAAAACTAAATCTATTAATTTAAAAAGACATGGAAGAACCTCAAATGCATATTGCTGAGTGAAACCAGCCAGTTGAAAGGGCGACATATGGTATTGATTCCAATTCTATGACATTTTGGAAAAGGCAAACTATGGAGGGGACAGTAAGACCAATAGCTGTCAGGAGGCAAAGGGTGAAGTGGGGAGGAGGAATGACAGGTGGAGCACAGGAATTTTTAGGTAAGTGAAAATTGTTCTGTATGATACCGTACCAATGGATATATGATGTTATACATTTGGTAAAACCCACAGAACTGTACAACACGAAGAATGAGCTTTAGTTAATAATAACAGACTTGAGTTAATAGTAGACTTTAGTTAATAATAATGTATCAATACTGGGTTCATGGGAGCCCCTGGGTGGCTCAGTTGGTTAAGCATCTGCCTTTGGCTCAGGTCATGATCTCAGGGTCCTGGGATCAAGCCCCGTGTCCAGCTCCCTGCTCAGGAGGTAGTCCGCTTCTCCCTCCGCCTCCTCCCCTCTCCCCCCAGCTTGTGCTTGTGTGCACTCTCTCTCTCTCAAATAATCCTTAAAAAAAATATTGGGTTCATCAACTATAACAAACATACCACACCAATGGAAGGTGTTATTAATGGGGGAAACTGTGGAGGTGGGGAAAGGGAGTACAAGGAAACCTTAAACTGCTCTAGAAATAAATAAAATAAACTGTCTAGAAATAAATAAAATTAAATTAAAAAGAAAAAGTCAGGCTTCACCAAAATCAACAGAGGTTGGCAAAGTACCTGCAGAATCAAGGACCAAACATAATAATACAGATAAGGCACTAATGTGCCAAGGCAGCATGTGCACAAAGTCTACCATAATGGTCAGCAGAGGAAGGGTCCTGAAATGAGAGAAGAACAAGAGCTCCTCTTCTTTTGAAATTAAAGAGAATCTGCAATCAGGAAGGCATGGTGCCAACTTAACCTAGATGGCTCTCGTTATTACTAGTAGTTTCTTCCCACAGATCTACCCACTGTTGGCTTTACAAGGACAGATTTTAAGGCTAACCCAGTTAGCTTTGGATAATCAACAAATTCAGAGACATGCCCAGCAGCAAAAACAATGAATATAAAATCTTCATAGGAAGAAGTGAAGAATGGACAATTTGCTAAAAAGGGTACAGAATGTGCACAACTGGTTTACTTGATATAATGATTAAATGTAAGGATGAATCCAATTTGTGATGATCCAATCTATGTGCTCTCATCTAATGGTTTACTGAGTAAAGAAACATTAAGGGCAATAATTTCCTTCAGGGTGGTGTCAGCTTATCAAATGCATAATAAATTATACTTATTTCGTTCCATTTGCCTTTATTCTCTGAGCTAATTTTTATTTTCTAACACTCTCATGGAGCGTAACCAAACCTCAACAGCTTTTAATGTTTATTTATTCAATGAGCAGACTAATAGGTTCTGAAGGTATCCCTAGAGCCTGTCTTAACAACTCTATAGTGCTTGAGTTTAACGAGAATACATAAGGAATAACTGTAAGATATTTACATATCATAACAAATACTGGAGTATCAACATAACAAAGGGAGGCTTCAGAAAGTCATTCACTGTAATCATGAGCTGGATAAAAAAAAATATTTGCAGCAGAAAGACAGTATATATAATCAATGTTTCAGTATTCAACAAATATGGTCCTTAATATCCTCCTTCCCTGTTCAAATTAATAATTCAAGAAATCTGGAGGAAAAACAAGCCCAGTTCCTAAATGAGACATGTTCTAATAGTGAAGGTTAGGAAAACAAAAACAAAAACTCTTGATTAGTGTTTAAACTCACCTTCCATGCATTCATTCACAGATTCATAGTCAGCATAAGTTCTGCCTTCTGGCCTCTTGGTAGGCTGTACCAGCAAAATGGTGTGAGACTGCAGGGGGAAAAGTGATTTCAACATAAGTTTCTAACTCATATTTGAGAAATTCACAGTATGATATAAAATTCCCAGTCATGACACAATAATCATTGGTTATTAAAACACTATTAGGGTGCCTGTCCTACATTTATGCCTTTGTGTAAGCGTGGTGTCAGAAGGTGGACTGATAGCTTCTCTGTAAGGACTCCCAGTCCTTTTTTTTTTTTAAAGATTTTATTTATTTACTTGAGAGAGAGAGAGGGCACGAGCAAGAGCACAAGCGGGGGGAGCAGTACAGGGAGAGGGAGAAGCAGACTGCCAACTGAGCACGGAGCTCAACATGGGGCTTGATCTCATGACCTGCGCCGAAGGCAGCCACTCAACCAACTGAGCCACCCAGGCACCCCAGGTCTCCCAGTCCTTAAGGGCTGTTTTCTCCAACTGTTGTACTTACTGCCTGTAAGCAATCAGCATAAGCTACCTTGTACTGTTTTTTTTTTCTTTCCTATCTTTCTCCCCAACTAGATCATACTATATTTTATTGTGAGAAACATAAGTATATATGTAGACGTGACTCCACTGTTGTGCTAAGGTTGGAAAAAACATAAATCGGATCCAGCGCTTACAGTCATTAATAGTGTTTCTCTTTTTCTCCTTTTAACAGCCTACATCTGAGTTTTTATTAAGGGACTGAATAGGGCTGGAGACAGAAAGTGACCAGTGGAGATAGAAAACCTAAGTGGGTTTATGAGAGCACAAGCAGAGGGAAAGGGAGAAGCAGACTCCCCCTGAGCAGGGAGCCCGACATGGGGCTCGATCTCATGACCTGAGCCAAAGACAGCCACCCAACCAACTGAGCCACCCAGGTGCCCCAGGTCTCCCAGTCCTTAAGGGCTGTTTTCTCCAACAGTTGTACTTACTGCCTGTAAGGATTCAGCATAAGCTACCTTGTACTGTTTTTTTCTTTCCTATATTTCTTCCCAACCAGATCATAAACCCACTTAGGTTTTCTATCTCCACTGGTCACTTTCTATCTCTAGCCCTATTAAGTCCCTTAATAAAAACTCAGATGGAGGCTGATAAAAGGAGAAAAAAGGAAACACTGTTAATGACTGTAAGCGCTGGATCCGATTTATGTTTTTTCTTTTTTTTTTTTAAAGATTTTATTTATTTATTTGAGAGAATGAGAGAGAGAGAGCACGAGAGCAGGGAGGGTCAGAGGGAGAAGCAGACTCCCCGCTGAGCAGGGAGCCCGATGCGGGACTCGATCCCAGGACTCCAGGATCATGACCTGAGCCGAAGGCAGTCACTTAACCAACTGAGCCACCCAGGGGCCCCCGATTTATGTTTTTTCCAACATGAAGGCAGAAGATAAATGGGCAGTATAAAATTAATATATAGTTAACATTACCCTAGAAAAACCATTAAACTATTCACCCAGTAGATGACTCACCTTAAGAGGCTATACTATCTCAAAATCACGTATTTTTAAACACTATTATCACACAAAATAGATGATCAACTGTGACAACTGTGAATATGCCTGAAGAACAGCAGATAGACTTAACATCTTCCACCTCATCACGCTCAGTAGGGGACATGTTTTTGTTAGTGGGTCTATTTCAAAGTTTCTCAACTCTGTATTTTTACAATTTGGGCTTGAAGGGGCCTCCTTATAGAGGTAGTCCTGTGCACTGTGGGATGTTTAGAAGCATCCCTGGCCTATTCCCACTAAATACCAGTAGCACTTGAACCCCCTGCCCCCTCCTAGGCAAAACTGTGACAACCAAAAATGTCTCCAAATTATTGGTCCTATCGAAATTATGGCCCCTTCAATCTTATGCCAAGTGTGTAAGGTCGATTAATTAAATGCAAGTATGATGCAACCTCACTGTACACCCAGTCTTCAAACTATTCACATTCTTCTCTTTTACTGTACTATTATTTTGGGGTCCAAAAAATCCTTTATGACAGGTCCCCCAAACTGTTTTGAAATGATCAGAATTTTCAACCATCAAGATATTGGAACTGAACAGTTGAGGCCTAGAGTTTCTGAATAAGCACCAAAAAAACCCAGTACTCTGAACACTATTTAAAAAGCAAAGAAATTGCTCATATTCTTCCCTCCCCATCAAGAACTAGCTCATTCTGATGAAAAGTTTGATTTGAGATAAAAACAGACGCTGGTGACGAGATGAAGGGTAAGTGGCCTTTGTTAAATAGGCATTATAAACCAAAGAAACCATTTTATTAGATTATTTGTTATACAGAATTTTTTCTAAGTCACTCAAAAAAAAAAAAAAACCCAGTAGTTTTGATGGGTCATATGTTGAGAAGAAAATAATTTTATAGAAACCACACTAGCATTCCTGCATTCGGGCTCGCTCTGTATATTAGCCACACCAGTTGCTACTATATTAATTTTGTTCTCATTCTAATGCAAATTAAGGGACTAATTTACTTAAGAGAGTAAAGATATGGAAATGGCAATTCAGTATGCTACTTTTTACATCTAGTCTTAGAATGAACTTCTGACAAAGCTCACTATTTTCAATACTTACTACCCAAAGATTAGGATTAAAAACTAAGAACAAAAAATGACTAAATTTACAAATCTGTAATTGAAATGAGCATTTTTTAAAAAATATTTTACTTATTTATTTGACAGAAAGACACAGCCAGAGAGGGAACAAGCAGAGGGAGAGGGAGAAGCAGGCCTCCCGCGAAGCAGTGAGCCCGATGTGGGGCTCGATCCACGACCCTGGGATCATGACCTGAGCCGAAGGCAGACGCTTAACGACTGAGCCACCCAGGCGCCCCAAAACGAGTATTAAGTGGCTGTGCTTTCCTATTAACATTTTAAGATCATAAAACTTCAATCAGTTTTGATCACTTTCTTCTTACTGGAGTTATTTTTGAAGCTGTTTGGTCTTATTAAAAAACAAATATATATGCAAAATATAAGTACATATAGGCAAATACATATGTACTTAAATTTCTCACAATAGAAAAAAAATTGCAAAATCTAAATCAGGAAAAGGTATGCAGAATTACCTTAATAAAATTCTTATTCTCTCTGATTACCAGGCACAAGTCAATCACTTTAATAGTTAATCCTGACTTGCTTTTTACAAGTCTCACACACTTCAATTCTAAGAATCATTCTACTGCTACAGAAGAACAATACACACGATTTGCACATTAGCTTCAAATGCTTCTCCCAAACTACCAAAAAAAAAAAAACCACCAAACAACCCACACCTAAAGCTTTTATCTTTAATAATGCAAAGGTATTTAAGACTATTGAATCAATAATTGTTTTATATACAAATTCTAATTTTTAATGCTACTTGGACTGAGAAGGAATTATCACTGATATTTGCCCAACAATGGGTTATTAATTGCTGTCACTTCCTCAGATTTTAATCTAAGCAGTATTAACACAATACCAAATAGTGACATAAAAGGCAAAGAAGGAAACTATAAGAGATCAAAGACTTGTCCAAGGTCACATTGCTAGTTATGACAAAACAAGAACTGGAAACCCAGTCTTCTAATTCCTGGTCCTCTCTGGGAAACCATGTCGGGTCAAACATCGAACATTTCAATTCAGAAAAGCACAACCTCAAAAAGTTCCTTGCCAACATCAGCTGCGTAACTTAACAGAAACTGCGGCAAACAGAAAACGAAAGCTGAAGTGTGGAAGTAACCATGATTCCTCATAATCCCTGTGAAGCATCTCCGTTTTGGTGGAATAAAATAAAAAATACAAACAAAATACCCAGTCACTCCACTACCACCCCGATCAGATTCTAAGGAACCCTCAGCTGAGCCTATGTTTTCAGCTTTCAGTCCCAAGAGAATGAGTACGAATACGATCGAGGGCTGGGAGAAACGCCAAATCAGGCATCTGGGGTCTTGGAAAAGAGAAAAAACGTTATATGTATATTTAAAGACAGAGCACAGCAAAACAAAAGAGAATAGTTGAGAAAGCGCACTACAAAGCGAAGACGACCCCTCCCGGCCCACACGCGGGGTGCAGTACACTGAATCTGTCAGGTTTGGGAACAGGTTTGTCAGACATCCCTCGGCCATTGTTCCTACATTGGGCCAGAGAGTCTGGAGGGAAAAAGCAGCATCCCCCGCCTGCCTCTACCAAGCTGCAATTGGGAGAGAGCGCATCCCCCACACCGCACGCCTCGCCGGAGCCGCAGGCGGGCGCGCAAACGTAGGGCGGACCCGGGCTCCGGGGCCTAGTGCCAGGCCAAGCGTCTCCGCGGCGGGAAGGGGAAGGGTCCAGTCACAAGCTGGTGGGCCGGGGAGCTGCACGCTCGCGCTGGATGGGGTGGGGAAAGGATGTACGGGACTGAGACCGCCCCGGAGGCTGGGGGACCGGGGAGCCGCTGAGGCCTTTCTCACCATCGCGCCAAACTCTCTCGCTGCAGCCGCTGCCTACACCGCCGCCGCACACGAGCTTAGCCGCAACGCCGCCAACAGCCAATCCCCGCGAGAGGAGCCGCCGGAAGTCGTCAGAAACGCACCGCGAAAGAGCCTTTTGGACCATAGAGGCGCAAACATTTCCGGCAGCTAGAGCGGATACTGACTCTGTCTCAGCCATCTTGGATAAGGGCGACGACATACAAAGGGAATTGTTGCGGAACTGGAAAAATATCATTTCTTCTCAAGACACTCTCTTCTTTACTCTCGTTATTAGACGTACGGCTAGAGTGAACAAAGATATAGACTCTGACACCAGACATCTTTCATTAGCCCTACTCAAAAATGGCGGTCGCATAAGACTCCCGGGCCATAGGTCGGTTGTAACCCGGAAGTATTCTTCTAAAGGCGGGGGCGGTGAAGCAATCCGGAAGTGGATGTAATGAAGAGGTGCCACTTGGCGGCCATGGCAGCTGTAGTATCGGTGGCTCCGGGTCAAGGCCCAGCGGAGTGGAGTAATATGGGCAGCATCGGGTATAGGGCAGAGACAGCTTTGTATCAGCTTCTCTGCTGAACCCCTGAGCCCATCGTTAGAGACCTGCAGGACTCTTTCCCCATTTTAGACTCGGAGGAGAGTTTGTTGGGACTGGTGGGCTGGTCCCAGCCTGGGGGGGACTGCCCCAGGGACATAGGGGCGCCGGGAGAAAGAACAAGTTTGCTTGGGTTTTCCTCCTTTTCCTGCTGCCACCTGGGACGTTGTCTGTGGAGGGAGTGGGCCCATTGTGCCACCATTCCGACCATTGAAGAAATCGCTCTTTCGCATACCTTTAACTGTTAACCGTAGGGAATCCAGTGACTGACATCTGAAAACGCAGGGGCCGGGACCTGAGATTGCTGAAAGTTCTCTCTGGTGCTAAGATCAGAAAAAAGGGGCTGTTTCCAGGTGCGTTCCAGAGAAGGGTTTCGTGAACACATCTGCTGGTGGGGAGGACGAAAGAACTGGAAAGTCCACTTGTTCTCTTGGGAACACCACACGCGTTTAAGAACCTAAGGACCCTTTCAAGCCACTGAAAATTTGTCGTCCGCTGGCGGTGGGTAAATAAAGGAGGACAGAATGGATGATTTCATCTCCATTAGTCTGCTGTCTCTGGCTATGTTGGTGGGATGTTACGTGGCTGGAATCGTTCCCTTGGCTGTTAATTTCTCTGAGGTAAGAAGTTCTCAATTTTTTGTCAGCTGTCAGGATGGCTGCTAGGAAGTAGTGACAGTTGTAAAGGGAAGCTCCTTCCCCAATTAATCTCCGAGCTAAAGAGCTTACTAAGGAAGGCTATCTTAAAAAGATGTATGGCATTTCATAATAGAAACGAACCCCTTTTTAAGCACTAGAGCCCTTAATTTGGTGTGGGTGGATACACTGAAGATCCTGGGGTACTCTGAACCTTGTGAAATTGCACACAAAAATTTAAGGCTCTGTGCTTTTTCCTGGAAAGAGACACCATAACATTCTTTTGATTCCCAGAGGTTCCAAGGAATCGAGGTTCCAGATTGCTATCAAGAAACATAAATGGAGAATATTATTTGTCCATATGCATAGAAATCATGATAACTCCTCTTTTTGAGAAAATGAAGCATAGATTTTTGGGGGGGAAAGGTAGTTTTTTGGATTAGAATCCAAAAAAGTTTTCTGGTGATTTGAATTTTTTGTATTAGAATGAAAATAAGAAAAAAACTGAATTAGATTGTTCTTAACTCACATTTTCTTTTAAAGAAAGAGGGCATTGGAATGGATATTTGAAGTTGTTTCAAATCTTTGCTTAGAAATGAATTTTTTGTTAATATGTTTTGACATTTAGTTTGTTCATTTGTTATTGCTTGAACAAACATTAACTAGGGGATGAAAGCATTGATCAGTGAAAATGCAGGTAAGTTCTTCATAAAGAGTTCACAGCATGCACAGTGCTCAAAAGATTTAGGGAGAAAAATACTACATTTGGAGGGAACAGGATTTCATGAGTATCTTGGGGTTCAGCAGTAAAATAGGCCCAGTTTCACCGCCAGTCCTGAAAGAGCTTCGTGAAAGAGCAAACTGGTAGTCATACCAAAACTAGCCCACAGACTTACTTTGTTAGATAGCAGAGTATTTTTATTATTGTTATTCATTTTTGTCTGTATTTTCTCAAGGCAATAGTTGGCTAGAGCTGACTAGCCGTAGATTGTCGCAGTCCTCGACTGTGAAGCCTACCTCACTTATTTGGGCCACCAGTCCAGTACTTTGTGAGCCTGCTTTATTCTGACATGAGCCGTATTTTCTTATAACTGCATTAGAATTTAATTGTCCTTATTAAGGCTGACATTTGTGAGAAGTTAAGTTGCTTTGCATATTTAAAAACTGGTTAAGGGAACATTTATCAGAAATTATAATTCAAATAAGAAATCAACAAAACTTTTTATTTCTATAAAATGCTTAGGACTGGGGCATCTGGGTGGCTCAGTCGTTAAGCACCTGCCTTCGGCTCAGGTCATGATCCCAGGGTCCTGGGATCAAGCCCCACATCAGGCTCCCTGCTCAGGGGGAAGCCTGCTTCTCCCTCTCCCACTTCCCTTGCTCATGGTCCCTCTCTCGCTGTGTCTCTCTCTGTCAAATAAATAAATAAAATCTTAAAAAAAAATGCTTAGAGCTTTTCCAATTTCAGTATTTTCTTGAACTATCTTGAGTGATTTTTGTAATATGCAAGTATCTGCTATATTCTTTTTCACTGAGAGCAAATGTGTACGTGCGTGGTGTAATTAACCAAGGCATTAATAAAGATAACAGTATGACATGTCAGAGCTGTCTGAATTGATGGTCAAGTGGTCTTTTCCAGCTGTATCCCTTAAAATGCTATAAATCACATTCAAAATACCTGTTTATTACAGCAGGAACAGTGCATTTTGAGCTGTTGGAATAAAAATGAGTTATATATAACTTAGACATTTTAGAATTCAACCGATGTTTTCTGTCTTCTAGAAATTAAACATTTTTTCTAGACAGATTATACTATTGTAAATTGATGTATCATGAAACTAGTGAGATAAATTTGTAAAAAGAAACTTCATTCATGGGGGCTGGGAAGCACAGTTGGCTAAACTTTTTTTTTTATACAAAGTGAATATCATGGCATCACTTTTTTTTTTTTTTTAAGATTTTATTTATTTATTTGACAGAGAGACACAGCGAGAGAGGGAACACAAGCAGGGGGAGCGGGAGAGGGAGAAGCAGGCTTCCCGCCAAGCAGGGAGCCCGATTTGGGACTCCATCCCAGGACTCCGGGATCATGACCTGAGCCGAAGGCAGATGCTTAACCACTGAGCCACCCAGGCGCCCCACTGAACTACTTTTTAAGGAAATCTGGCTTTTCTTAGGGACTAGTGTTATTATAAATAAAAAGACCAATAAATCTAATTTATTTTGCAGTTCACTTTCATGTATATGAAAAGATATGCTGTTTATTCATGTTCTTAATCTACCTGCTGTTTTGTCACTCAATACTTTTTTTTCCTCAGAATTTCTCAGAGTAGGAATAGAAGTTCAAAAAACCATTAATTATGGCAGGATTAGTATTTAGAAATGAGTTAAAATTAAGTAACCTGAAAATTGCTTTAGCAGTTGATGCCTACCTGCTGTATCTGACCATCAAGAGGTTTATGTGACATTGATCTCTCTGTCACTTTCTTCAACATTCCTTGCTCCCAGACCAACTTTCTTGATGCTTTTGTAACTTCTTCCTTGCTTTTTGACCTGGCGACTTTACCTTTATACCTAAATGATTTCTAAAACAAAGGAAAAGAAATCTCTGATTCTTGAAAGCACTTATGAGTAACTGATAATCAAGATGCTCTCTTCTTCAGCATATAGGAATGAGGAAGACTAAACTTGGAAAGGAGACCAAAGCATACCTTACACAAAGGAAGTCCCATGTGGTAAAAGAGTTGGAACCACTAGTTTAGCACTATCCTATGATGTTAGATTCAGTTGGTAATGAGCAGCTGTCTTTGATTCTAAAGGAAAAAGCTACATAAGTAGGTTGAGAGCCTACAACTTACCTAGAATTAACCCCACTTAGCGAGAGCTCTGATTGATGAGTGATGTTAAAATGTAAACCAGGACCAAAGTGGTTTTAGATTGATTATCTGAGGATTGTCACTTACCTGAACATAGCTCCTCTTTGCCACAGAGCTGGTAACAGAGAGCAAGCTGTTTGTGCCAGAGCTCTAGGGCAGTGCTACTCCCAACTATCTGGTAAATGACTAGTTCTTGTTTTTGTTTAATTTCCATTCCACTGAAGATGAATATATTTATAAAAATTAAATACTAAGAAAATGAAATGGAAAAAAAGACATACAAAATATAAGCCCAATGTAGTGTTATTATATTCAATAGACATACTCCTCTATGTCTGTTACTCCTATAATTGTAATATTCATATTCTATAAAATTTTTTGAAGGCTTTGTCTCAGTTTCATACTTTCCTTGTTGCAGACCAGTTTGGATTATAATGCCACATTCTTCATGTGTTAAAATAGTATGGACCCATAGGTATGCAGATGACAGTAGTGCTGCTCTTCAATAAAGAATTCAAGATATTAGTAATGCACTAATTTCCCAGGAACTGTCTGGTTCAAAATCAGTGTCACTATTTGAGCAAGCTATTTAGCGTCAAAATCTCTTCTATTAAATGACCTTATAGGATTGTTTTGAGGATGTAATGAATTAATATGAGCACAAGACTATTCTAGAACATAATAAGAAATTTTGAAAATGTGGAGGATTGTTCTTAATGATTATGAAAACTTTAAGGTTTTCATTTTTAGAACTTTGTTCAAAATTATAATTTTTAAGCCTTTATTTTGGAACACAATTCTAATAATGGGTAAACTCCTCCATCTCCCTCTCTAGTTACCGGAAACTTCTCAGCAATTTGTTTTGGATCTAAAAGGTCTTGTTTGGCGGTTGGCATTCCTATTCACTGTGAATGTTCCATTTGGAGAAACCAAGCCTTCTCCTCTAGTCTCCCTGCCTTATAGTATTTTTCTTAGTATTTTCTTAGTATTTCTTAGTATTTTCTTAGTATACTTAGTATAGTATTTTCTTAGTATTTCTTAGTATTCTTTCTTTTCTTCATCAATTTTCATTTTAAGTCTTGTTTTTCATGTGTTAAAAAGTTTTGTGTCTAACTGTAATAACTGACTCATTCAATAATAGATATCTTTGGGGCTTTGAGTTACCAACAAATCAAACATTTGTATCTGAAGAACAAATTTGTTCGGCCAGTATGCTCTTCTCCTACAATTGGTTCTTTTTGAAATAGATGTGACAAAGTTGCATTTTTCAGGGCTTTTGCATTGTCTGGTATGTTAATGTTTTATTCTCTTCAGATAATGCAATAGATGTTAACGTTATGTCTGTTTGGAATTTCATTTCTAAATTAAAACATTCTACACTTTGCATTCTAATTTACCCGTGTCTGGAAAGCAATCAGTAATTTTGCCTTTCCTCAGATTATTATCTTTTAAGGTTATTGTTTCATAAGTATCTTCGCTTGATAAAAGTATTTGGATCAAATAAAATCTAGATAAAATCTGATTGAATATTTTCCTGAAAAACTTTCTTTTCCCTAGGATAGTCTATGGATAAGTGTTACTGAAATTTATCTGCTTAATAATATTAATAATAGGTAACTTGTTGATCTCCTTCTGTGTAGTGCCAGGCACTGATGCGCATTGTCTTATTAAATCTTCAGGAGGAGACTGTGAGGTAGATACCGTTAAACCTCACTTTTCAGATGCACATACTCCGGCTCAGAGAGTATGGTAGACACTGGCAGAGATGGGATTTGAAACTAAGTCAGTTTGATTACCAATCGAAAGCACTTGACTGTTAGATGATATTTCTTTTTCTGATGAACACTGTAAAGAAGGAATGAAAATACCATGGATCTAAATTGGCACCTTAGCTCCCCAAATTAGGAATGTCTTAATACCACTAACATTATCTCCATTAGCTCTCCAAATTAGAAATATCTTTAATCACTGACGTTCTCCCTTCCACAGTATATCTGCTATCTTGTGTTTTGTCAGTGTAGCAGAATTGAAACTACAGAGGTAAACCATCTTCAAATAGCACTGAAACCTGTAAGAAAGAGTGGAATATGTCTTAGATGCCCTTTAAATTGACACCTGCCAAGTTAGAATCTGAAGCAGTTCGTACTTGATGTCTTTATAGTCAAGACAGTTCTAAATTGTGATATTCAAGAATTCACATCCTTTTTGAGGGAAGAAGACCTGAAATGGATTCTGGAATGCTTCTGTATGTGACAGTCTTTTTTTTTTTTTAAGATTTTATTTATTTGACAGAGAGAGACACAGCGAGAGAAGGAACACAAGCAGGGGGAGTGGGAGAGGGAGAAGCAGGCCTCCTGCCAAGCAGAGAGCCCGATGCGGGGCTTGATCCCAGGACCCTGGGATCATGACCTGAGCCGAAGGCAGATGCTTAACGACTGAGCCACCCAGGCGCCCCTGTATGCGACAGTCTTAACCTTTCCTTTAGTTGTAGAAGAAGTGCAACTTTGTTGAATGATAACAAGGTTTAAGATCCTCTATAGCTCAGTTTGGAATTCCAGGTAACAAGTAGTAATGCTAAGTGTAAGTACAGGTATTTCTTAAAACCTACGACAGAATTCTAGAAGTCTCAATCCTCCTCAAATACTAATATTGAATGAAATTTTATTGAAATAAAATAGAGTAAAATAAAATAGGAATAGGTATCGGTTGCTCTGGAAATTCTTCTGCCCCATTGTATGGATTTTTGAGTGATGACATCTTGGGGTTAACTACTAGATAAGTACATCAGACTATCTATTGCAAGCCCTATATTTCTCTGGGGGTTGGTTTTCTAGTAACCAAAAAATTATACCCTGGCTTCTGCACCTTGTATATTTCCTTCATTAATTCTTCTTGCATTTGACAAAGGCAAATTGGGGAAACAAGACGGGTGCTAAAAGCAAAAAATGAAACAATGAAATGGATTTTGTAGTGAAGCAGTTTAGCATTGCGTTTAAGAGCATAGATTCTGGGATGAACCTAGAGGGTATTATGCTAAGAAAAATAAGTCAGTCAGAGAAAGACAAATACCGTATGATTTCACTCGTGGAATTTGAGAAACAAAACATGAATATAGGGGAAGAGAAGGAAAAATAAGATGAAAATAGGGAGGCAAACTGTAAGAGGCACTGAACTCTAGGAAACTGAGAGTTGCTGGAGGGGAGGTAGGTGGGGAGAAGGGGTAATTGGGTGATGGGCATTAACGAGGGCACATGACGTCATGAGCACTGGGTGTTATATGCATCTGATGAATCACTAAATTCTACTCCTGAAACTAATAATACACTATGTGTTAACGAAATTGAATTTAAATATAGAAAAAAGAAGAGCATAGATTCTGGAGCTAAATTATGTAGATTCAGATTGTGGCTCTGCCATTTGCCTGCCTGTTGTGAACCTGGACAAATTACTTGAACTTTTGTAAAGTGAAGATAATAGAAGTATCTATCTCATAGGATTGTTGTGAGGATTAAATGAATTGATATATATGAGGTGATATAATAGAACATGCTTGGCATAGTAAGTACTTAATAAATATTAGTTATTATAATAGAGATGAAGGAGAATATTGGTAGCACCTCTTTTGTGTAGAACTTGTCCATCCAGAAACTTCATTAATCTACAGCACCAGAAAAGTCTGTGAGTAGCTAAATAGGTAGCCTGAAGAGCAAGCATTTTACTTGCTCTCTTCTGTTCTTGGCTGTCACTTGGCTTCTGTGTATCTTTTTTTGTAATTCTAGTAGGTTAGTGTGCCAGTTATCAATGTATTGCCTCTCAGCTCCAAATTTTCTCTTCATTGACTACTCTGCAGAAATGGATATGGGCCCTTTAAGTATTTTTTCCTTTGCCAGCTGGCCCAGTAGAGAATACTGGCGAGAAGGAGGAAGGGTTTTTTCCTTCTTGGTCCGTGCTTGCTTCTAGGCAACTACTCTGGCAACCATTCTTATGGCACAGGCAGCCAGCCTCCCCGGTGCCCAGCTTCCCCAGTGCAGGCTCCTGCAGCATACACGTTTGGCTTCTCTGGCCTCCAGCTTGGCTTCTCCCTCCAGGGCCCAGCTCCGGCACTGCAGGCAGGTTTTCAAGCTGTAGACTCCTGCTGAACACATACTTCTCCAGCACCCAGCAGTCAGTAGTTCTCACTGGCACCACCCTGCCTTGGGTAGTTTTACAGGAAAGGAGAGTCTCTCCAGTAAGACACTTTCCCATGGGGTGCCTGGGTGGCTCAGTTGGTTAAGCAGCTGCCTTTGGCTCAGGTCATGATCCCAGGGTCCTGGGATGGAGCCCTGCGTCGGGTTCCCTGCTCAGTGGAGAGTCTGCTTCTCCCTCTCCCTCTGCCTGCCTCTCTGCCTACTTGTGCTCACTCTCTATCTCTCTGTCAAATAAATAAAATCTTTAAAAAAAAAAAAAAGACACTTTCGCATGAACAGCTTTCTCCAACAGCCAAGAGTGCAGATTTTCAGCAAGTTCCACCAGTGTGGCGCCACAGAAACTTCTCTGCCTCTAATGTGCTTTATAATCAATATAGAGTTGGTCTTCCTATTTCTGCCACAGAGGTCCTAAAACCCTTGGAATTTCCAAAGTGATGAGAGCCATAAAGGTATCTTTTGCCATGTGAATGAAATGATTTTTAGAATGCCCCCTAGGTAATCTAAGGTTGGAGGCCGGTTGCCAGGAGAACCAACCATGTGATTGGAAGGTTGGAACTGTCATTCCCAACCTGGAAGGGAGAGGGGCCGGAAGTTAAATCAATTGCCAATGCCAATGATTTACTCAATCTTGCCTGTGTAATGAAGCCTTCATAAAAACCCAGAAAGACAGGGATCAGAGAGCTGCTAGGTTGATGAACACATGGAGGTGCTGGGAGAGTTTTACACCTGGAGAGGGCTTGGAAGCTCTGTGCCCTTTCCCCATACCTGGCCTTGTGTGTCTCTTCCATCTGGCTTGTATCTTTTTTATAATAAACCAATTAATCTAATAAGTAAAATGTTTGAGTTCTGTGATCCACTGTAGCAGATTAATCAAACCCGAGGAGAGGAGGTCAGTCAGAAACATAGGTGACAGCCTGGACTTGGACTGGTGTTGAATGTAGCCAGGGCGCAGGGGCACAAGAGCACCCGGCTCCAGGGGGTCCCAGACACACCAGGTTTGGCCACTTGCTGCTGACAAAATCCGAAGGCAGAGAGATGAGTGATGGTGAAAGGAGTTTATGTCAGTGAGGCCAACACCGGGAAGACAGCAGACTAGCACCTCAAAGACAGTCTCCAAAGTGCTGCAAATACTTCCAGGTTTAGATAAGGAAAATGTGGGACAAAGCTCAGTGGGTATGTGCAGGTGCGCAGTAGACAGTCATGGCCTTGGAGTCAGTTATACAGGGTCTTGCTGTCTCAGGGCAGCCCTTATTGTTCGAGGGGGTAGTTTTGGTTCCCACCAGGGGATGCTTTGCCTGCAGGGTCTTTTGCCACAGTTAAGAGTTCTGGAAAGAAGAACTTGATCAGTTAGAAAGGTTGAGGTCAAAATGGAGGCAGTTGATGTTCTCTTTCGTGAAGGTGGGGTGCAGTCTTATAGGACTGAATGCTTAACCTGTGGGATCTGATGTCTCCACGCAGATAGTGTTAGAATTAAGTTGGTTTGTGGTACACCCAACTGGTGTCCCAGCACTGCTTGGTGTGGGAACCCCCCCAACACACACACATCAGAATTTGTCCCAGAATCTTTTACTGCTCTTCCTTGAGCCCCAGCCGTGCCCTTTCTAGCAGGGTGTGGGTCTCCGCCCACTTGGGACCTCTTCTTTGACCACTCTTACCTCAGTCCTATAGTAGGCACTCCTTTTATCTGCTATTCTTATATTCTTTAGAGTTCTGTCCCCTGTTTTAAACTTCCTCTGTTCAAATTATGATTTCTCTTTCTTGATTGGACCCTAATACAACTAGGTAATGGGTCATAAAAGTCAATAACCGCTAAGGCTGAACAGTGAATCAGGCCTGGAGTAAGATAAAACAGTTCAAGTGCCACGATATGTGGTAGCTGACCTTGAGTGTCATTGCCTGGGAGTCATGAGGGAGTGGTGAGAACTGTGGTCATCTGAACAATGTGTGTCATTGGACAACCTCAGTCTTGGTGTGGCCAAATCATCCTACTTTTCAGAAGCTGGAAATCAGGGTTTTTACGTGAAATGTTTTGAATTTTACATTTTGGCTATTAAATCAAGTATTGTTACATCACTCTGTGGGCCAAGCAACCCGTGTTTATGAGTTGCCAGTCTGTAACCTCTGGGCTGGACTGATTTCTAAGCTCTTTGAAAACTAGAAACAGCAAACTAGAAGGGGTGGGGGAAGCAAGTAGAGGAAATACATCACAACATGACAAGAAGGGGAGATTGGAAAACATTTCAGATTATTACAGAACGTCAAAGTGCAGTTGTTTAGAACCACTTAATAAAGAGGAAAACATCTCCAGGTATACATTATTAAGGGCATTGTGCGCTCTAATCCGACCACAGTACAATAATTAAGAGTAATAATAGCTATAGTGTTAATTTATGTGTCAAGTTTTGTGTTGATTTTAACAGTAACGTTGAGAGGGAAGAATTCTTGTCCTGTTTATAGATGAGGAAACTAAGCTCAAACTGAGTTTACTAAGTTCAAAGCCGTTATTTATATAGCCTCTAAATAAATGAACAAATTTTTTTTTTTTTTTTAGAGGTTGGCTGTGGGGTGCCTGGGTGGCTCAGTCGTTAAGCGTCTGCCTTCGGCTCGGGTCATGATCACAGGGTCCTGGGATCAAGCCCCGCATCAGGCTCCCTGCTCTGCGGGAGGCCTGCTTCTCCCCCTCCCACTCTCCCTGCTTGTGTTCCCTCTCTCGCTGTGTCTCTCTCTGTCAAATAAATAAAATCTTTAAAAAAAAAAAAAAAAGCTTGGCTGTATAATAGAGGCTCTTTGTGAAAATTTAGAAAATACGATAATCTGTAAAAGGAAAATAATATCATCTATTATCCCACTGTCCAGTGACAATTGCTAGTAACATTTTTTATTTCTTTCCATTCTTTTTTTCTATTTGTCTGCATTTTTAACGTGGTTAATTATGTGCTTTATATATAATTTTACATTCTCCGTTCTTTTACCTGGTAGTATAACATAAGCATTTTCTTTTATTGCTAAAAATGTGTTCTAGGCATTTTTTAATGTTTTCATTACACTCAGTTGTTTTATGCATAGAAACTCTTTTATTATGTATTTAAATTTGTTCTCACATTTTTGCCATGATAATAGTGTTGAATGAATGTTTTTGTGTCTAATGCTATGAACATATTTCAGATTATTTCCTTAGGAGTAGAATGACAAGATCAAAGGGCATAAATGTTCTTCAGAAGGTTCTTAATTGGTATTATGAGGGTTTTTTTTTAAAGATTTTTTAAATTTATTTTTTGACAGAGACACAGTGAGAGAGGGAACACAAGCAGAGGGAGTCGAGAGGGAGAAGCAGGCTTTCTGCAGAGCTGGGAGCCCCATGCGGGGCTCGATCCCAGGACCCTGGGATCATGACCTGAGCCAAAGGCAGGCGCTTAATGACTGAGCCACCCAGGCACCCTGAGGGTTTTTTTAAATGCATTTTTTCCAACAAATGCACATGACATTGTATTCTCACAAACATCGAATACTATTAATGTTAAGTTTTTAAACTTTGCTAATTTGATAAAGGAAAAACTTTTTAGGGGGGAGGGGCAGAGGGAGAGAGAATCTTTTTTTTTTTTTAAGGATTTTATTTATTCATTTGAGAGAGAGAGCACAAATGGGGGAGAGGCAGAAGCAGACTCAAGGAGTCTGTGTGAGCTGGGAGCCCGACATGGGGCTTGATTCCAGGACTTGGAGATCATGAACTGAGCTGAAGGGAGACGCCTAACCATCTGAGCCACCCAGGCGCCCTGGGAAAGAAAGAGAATCTTAGGCAGGCTCCATGCGCTGCATGAGTCCCACGTGGGGCTTGATCTCACCACCCCTGAGATCACGACTTGAGCCAAAATCAAGAGTTGGATGCTTAACTGAGTGAGCCTCCCAGGAGCCTCGGGGAAAATGTATTTTTATTATTTTAATTTTCTCAGGTCAATTAAACTTCTTACATCTTAATAATATATGTATTGCCAGTGTTTTTCCAGGTTCTCTCCCAGTGGGTTTTTGTGTTTGTTTTTGTAGTCACACTGAACAGTCTTATGGGATTTCCATTATGCTTAGTTCTTTTATGTTTGAAAAAACTCTTATTCAAAAAAAAAAAATTAGTCTTGTTTTCCAAAATTGGAGGAAGTGGAATTAATAAAGTATTGCTTGTTATTACCTCTAAGTCAAATGAATTAGGAAAGGGGAAGCCTATATGCCACTGGAAAAATGGCAAATTATTGGAGATTGTTTGCTGAATTTTTATCCAGGTATCTGGGGTTTCATTTGTTATTCTTGCTAAGGAGGGGCTTAGAAGCCCTTCCTGCGTGCTGCTAATGATGTTAAGAGCTAAGTAATAATGACTTGCCCTGTGCTAAGTGTGCTGATGTCCTGCTCCTGCGTGATAATTGTAGCGTCTGCCGTATCCCCTTCTTAGGAGGACACTGAACTTACTCACGGTCACTGCTGCAACTTAGAGGCAGGAAACTTGGGCAGCTTGTCTCAGTTGTCAGGACTTGAAGAACAAAGTTCACATTTGAGTTTTCTTCATTACCTATTCCTGACAATTAACAGCAGGTAATATAGCAGTTAAATTTGCAGTAGGAAGTATCTCCTTGAAGTAGGTTTGTTTTAAGAAGATGGAGATGACCATTGTTGCTTGAACAAGAGTTACTCTGTACCCTAGGATATTTCATCTCTTTAGTGCCTAGAGCTTTGAAGGGAGCAGTCTTATAATAAAAGAGGCATCTTTAATTTTTTAGAAAACTGTAGTTGATGCTTTCAGTACCAAAATGAGCATGGTACAAGGGGGATTGAAGTAAACTGTTTTAAATATTATAAGCTTTTAAATTATTGGCTTATAATTCATCAAATGAAATAATTTATTGATTATTTCTGTGAGCAAGGAAAGAAAAACCATTTAACTATGTTGGTGTCTGCCAAGAAAATTAAACTGGTTTCAAAGCTTTACGCTGATAGTGAATGGCATTGAATACAAGCTGTTTTAATTAATACATCTGGTCAGTCCTTTGGCTCAGTCAGGTTGCAGCTGTGAGACCATAGAATGAAATAACGTAAAACCAATGGCATTGCATATAGTTCATACCTCTCTTGCGCAAATATGTCATTTCTCTGACAGAAACTATTGCTCGGTACTCCATTTTCATCTTGAACCACACTTGGAATTTGTAGTTCTTCATTCAAATACATCCTTATAGTGACCTACCATAAGCAAAGGAGAGAACCTGTCAGCATTTTAACTTTGACATATACACAGTTTTGAGATTGAATACCAAGTTGTGAAGCTGTGTGAAGAAATACAGCTATGCAGATAACATGGAGCCACATCTCTAGTGCTTGAAATAAATCAGATTGCATCTAAAATAATTTAGGTAATTAAGAAATTTTTAGAAAATAAAAATGGAAACCACAAGCTGTGACAGTGATGCTTATCTTTTTGACAACTGATTCTTTTTGCCATTACAAGTGTTACCTCTGTAGTATAGTCATCCTGAGAAGGTTAGTAGACATTTACGTAGCTCCATAAAAGTTATGGAGGATGAATAATCTTTGTATTGCCTTGTTGAAGATTGAAGTAGTGAGTGAACAAGATTCTGAGCTCCTTGGGAAAAAAAATAGATGTCATTTAAGATATTTGCATTAATGAGACAAATGACAGCATTGCTTCACATTTACTTTAATGGAATCCCGTTATGGTTCTTTATTATATGTACTTGAATACCCCTTGAGCTAAAGCATAAATTCCAAAGCATCTAACCACTGAAAATTCTTGATATGGTTACACTTGTAAGGAATATGTTAGGCCTATTTCCCAGGCCTAAAGAGATTCCACTGCATTTGTGTATCTGTTGATTTTAGAGCCAGTGAAATGGGCAGGGGTACCAAGTCCCTAGTACCTTGCATGGTACTAGGCATTTAATTCATCCTTTCAATAAATATTTAGGGAGAATTTGTTATATGCCAGTTTCTGTCCTATAAACTGCTGAGTGTTGAGCAGTTAATTAAAAACGAAAACCCCTTCCCTCACAGAACTTAGAATTTTGGGGTAAGGACAAACATAGCGTTCAGTGGATGTTTAACCTCATTTGGTAAATAAATGTGCTTTGCTTAATTTCAAAAGGAACTAGAACATAATGCAGTGACTTTAGCTCACATTGTCTTTCCTCCAAGGAGGTTTTATAAAACCAGATGATTTACTCACATTTACCTTGATCTCTTCTTATATTTTCTCAAATTCTTTGTTTCAAAATTTGTTTATGGTATTATAATACAGATCTCATGTTTACACTGAAGGTCAGGGTTTTCCAGGCTTTTGCGTTTCACAGACCAGTAATATTTTTGAAATTAGGGAAAATTGACACAAGATTGCTTTTAATTTTGCCAAGTAAGGACACTAAAAATGAAAACTATTGTCACCATCACTTTTTAAAAGAAAGGACGTTTTAAGACAAAAAAACAGGTAGGACATAATCTCAGAATGAAGAATAGCCTTCTACATTGAAGAAATAAAACCTTAGCAAAAGCTTGGTACGTTGTCCTTCTCCTACTTTGCCATGGAGCTTTAGAAACTGTCAATAGAGAACAATTATAACTAATTATAATTTTGGTTTTTCTTTTGATGTTGTTTAGGGATTCTGCTGGCTCACACTATTTAAAGAGGCAGTGTGATTGAATGTTACCTTTCTTCAGAGGTAAATTTTGTATAAGGAATTGTATGTATTGTGCCATGTGATGAACATTGTCTTGGAATTTACAGGGCAACAGAGTACATTGTCAAATCTAATCATGTCCCTCCCACTAACTAGCCTAGCCATGGGATCTTGAGCAAATTATTTCTCACCTTTGGCCTTTGATTCTTCATCTGTATATTGAAATAAGATCATTTTTTACATTTTCTTCCAGTTCTTAAACTTGGATTCTGTGTTGATAACTTTGGTAGCTAGTATCCCTCTTATTAATCTGAAGATTAGTGAAATAAAATAAAAATAATTTTACTGTGTCTAGAAATTTGGATCAGGCAGCATTTTAGGAGAATTATTTTTTTACTTCATGGATTTGAAAGTTTTTTCTTAATGCCCATAGATGTCTAAGTTATTCTGGATGGCATGTATCCCTCAGTTATTTTGTATGGTACTACTTCACCTGCAACTTAATTGTAGAATGCAAGCCTCAAGAACTCACCTCTGCTCCTCGTTTTTAAATCTTGTCTCTATAGTACTTCACGTGACACCAATGTAGAATATTCTAAAGCACTTGGTCAGTGCCTAGTGAATTTGTGGGATTGGTCCAGAATTGTGAATACCACTGGTTTTCCCATGCAGTCATTGACATAAAATTGCGAGGAATGATTTTAAAGGAGTGTCTGAATGACAGATGAATTGTTTAAGAAAAAATTTTGGAAGTGCCTTTTAGTATTCTACATAGACTCTGAGCTTGGTTTCAAAGAGCTGCCATGAAGAAGCTTTGTTACAATTGAATAGTTCTAAAATGAATCCTTTCAGGGGTCCTGGCAGAGTAAATTAGTACCCAGGTAATTTTTTATAGATACGTAATTTTGTAGAGTAAAAGGCACCTATCTTAATGCAGTTTGATGAACTTTAACAGATGTATACAAATGTCCGTCATGTCCCAGTCAAGATTTAGAACATTTCCATCATCCTAAAAAAAATAACCTCGTGCCATTTTCTAGTTAATGTTAATCTCTCCTGCCACTATGTTCTCACACTAACCCCTTCTGCTGGAGGCAGCCACTGTTCTGATTTCTCTTGCCAAGGGTTAGTTTGGACTGCTTTTAAACTTCATATAAATGGACTCAGACAGTAAGTAACTCTTTTGTGTAAGGCTTCTTTCATTTAAACATCAGAATAATGTTTTTGAACTTCATCAGGTTGCTGTCTGTAGCAGTAGTTTATTCCTTTTTGTTACTGAGTAGTATTCCATTGTATGAGTATACCACAGTTTGTTTATACATTCTCCTCTTGATGGACATCTGATCAAATTGTGCCTATTATTGATAAAGCTCCTATGAACATTCTTGTACAAGTGTTTTTGTGAACATACATTTTTATTTCTCTTGGAAAATACCAAAAGTGGAATTGCTGATAAGAGAATAACTTACCAAGTTATTCTTGATAGCAGAATAACTTGATAAGAGGCTTAATAGTTTTCCAAAGTGGTTGTACCATTTTATGGTCCCAGCAGCAGTGCACAAGAGCTCCACTTGCTCTGTATCTTTGCCATCATTTAGTGTCGTCAGTCTTTAATCTGAGCCATTCTAGTGGGTGTAAGGAGGTATCTTGTAGTTTAGATTTGCATTTTCCTGGTGAGTAAAGATGCTGAGCATCTTTTCATGGGCGTATTGGACATTCATATATCTTTGGTGAAGTACCTATTCAATATTTTACCCATTTTTTGTTGTGTGGGTTTTTTTGTTTGTTTTTGCCTCTTACTGAGTTGTGGAAGTTCTTTATATTTCACAAGCCCTTTATCAGTATCTTAGGTCAGGTTCCCCAGAAAACAGACTCTGAGGAGATTTGCACGCAGGAAGTTTATTGGGGAGTGCTCTTGGGAATAACACCTGGGAAAGAATGAGTAGAATTAAGCAGATGGAGAAGTTGAACTGTAATTTGGTACAGTAGAGGCCTCAGCTCACCTGGCTCTGAAGCTGGATGGCTCTTCAGAGCTATCCAGAATTGAGGCGAGAGGACCTGGCTTTGTACCTCCTTCCAGACAACCCAGGGGACTGGTCATGGGATGTGAACTGCCCTGCAAGAGGGAAGATAGCCTTAGGTTAGTCAGTATCCTTTGGCCCAAAGTCAGGTCCTCAGAGAGACTCAGCTGTGAGCCATCAGTAGGCAACACTCCCAGCAGCTAGCGGAACAGGTGTCTCCAACCTGGAGGAGATGGACATGGGCAGTGTTACCAGCATCCACTACAGATATATGTGTTGTGGATATTTTCTTCCAGTATGTAGCTTGTCCATTTTCTTAGTGGATCAGCAAATGTTTTAAATTCTTTTTTTTTTCCTAAAGATTCCATTTATTTATTTGCCAGAGAGAGAGAGAGAGGGAGCGTACAAGCAGGGGGAGTGGCAGACAGAGGGAAAAGCAGGCTCCCCACTAAGCAAGGAGCCCGATGCGGGACTTGATCCCAGGACCCTGAGATCATGACCTGAGCCGAAGGCAGATGCCCAACCATCTGAGCCACCCAGGTGCCCCTGTTTTACAGTTTTTTTTAACTATGTTATGTTAATCACCATACATTACATCATTAGTTTTTGATGTAGTGTTCCATGATTCATTGTTTGCGTATGACACCCAGTGCTCCATGCAGAACGTGCCCTCCTTAATACCCATCCCCAGGCTAACCCATCCCCCACCCCCCTCCCCTCTAGAACCCTCAGTTTGTTTCTCAGAGTCCGTCATCTCTCATGGTTCGTCTAGGCGCCCCTGTTTTAAATTCTTTTTGTGTGTGTGTCCTTGTAAGAAATTTTGCCAACATCGAGATTGCAAAAATATTCTTCCTTCTAGAAGTTTTTGAGTTCTAGATTTTATATTAAAGTATAATCCATCAAGGATTAATTTATGTGTATGATGTGAGCTGCCACACCAGTAATTCTTGAGGGTGCTCGGCTCTTTCTCTTTTAAGTGCATCCCTTTCATCACTTCTCACCTTCCCCGAGTCTGCAGTGCGGGGGCATCTTTCCTTTCCATTTGCCAGAGTAGAGCATAGTCATAGTCCAAACGCTGACAGGACGGATTTCTTCCCTAGTGGTTTATTCATCAGCTCGAGCTGTGGGGTTCTGAAACCAGGCTCCTGCAGTGAAATGGTACGCTCAGTCCAGGTCAGTTTACCACCATTGTTGTCCTTCCTCGGTAGTAAAACTGCATTCATGAATTTTTTTAAAGCAAAGGTGACTTTTATGAATTCATTAGAGAAAATGAGGAGAAGACGAAGTCATATACCATGTCCCCTTCTACACGGAATAGAGTTGTTTTTCCATCTCGTGTTCTCCTGCTCTGACGGTTGATCTCAAATGAAGGCCGTGATTAACGGCGCTTTGACGAGTTTGGTAACTTGTAAACGACAAAAGCTCTTAGAATAGCTCAGGATTAAATATTAAAATAGTAACACCAAAAAAAAAAAATAGTAACACCAGTTGTTTGGTGTCATTTTTCCAAAATGCTTCAATCACTTTCTCTTTTTGCCTCCTATATAAGACATGTAAAAGTATTTATTTTACAGAAGAAAAGCTAAAGTACTGAATTATTAACCAGTTTGGACATGGAGCCAGTTCTACCTCCCAAGCCAGTGCCCCCAACTGCTGGATGCATTCAGAATGCTCTATTTATAAGTAGCTAATAATGGCCATCCTGAATGTATGAAGGACCGACTCGGCCTGTGTGCTTGGGAGTGAGGGCTTCTCCTCTTGCTGTATGGCAAGTATTAGTTGGTGCTGGCTTTGCAACTGTAGTTTCTCCATTTTCACTAGAGACACGTTAAGATATAGATTCCTTTCTTCCTCCCAAACGAGGGGGTGGTAATGCTTCAACCAGTCTGTCAGCTAAGAACCCACTTTCCTATAGAGACAGTATATATGTATGTACGTATGTGTATATTATATATTTATTGCCCTAGCCTCAGAGTCACAAGTGCAGTAGTATGTCAGAGATAATACAGCCACTGTTATTTTTGCTGACCTCATAAAGGAAACTAAAACAGAAAAGTGAAGTACGTGACACTCCATTAATTAGTGAAACTTTTTCTTAAGTAAGGTACATAATTTCCTCCTTTTAGTTTTTAAGGTCATTTTTCATACTGCTAAGACTCCAGGAAGCCATATAGGGTACACCACTGCTTCAAGGAATTTTGAAATGGGGGTGCCTGGGTAGCTCAGTTGTTAAGCGTCTGCCTTCGGCTCAGGTCATGATCCCAGGGTCCTGGGATCGAGCCCCACATCAGCTCCCTGCTCAGCGGGAAACCTGCTTCTCCCTCTCCCACTCCCCCTGCTTGTGTTCCCTCTCTCATTGTGTCTCTCTCTGTCAAATAAATAAATAAAATGTTTAAAAAAAATTTTTTTTGAAATGTAATCTTTTATATCTTGTATGTCAGGAGGCAGTCTCACAAAGAAATTTGGGTAGTAAGAAAAAAATTGAGATTAGGTTGAATTAAAACTGTAGATCATTTATGGCATAGATTGTGATGATGGTTTCACAGATACATGTTTATCTCCATACACGTCAAGTTGTATACATTAAATATCTACAGCTTTTGGTATTTCAGTCATACCTCAGTAAAGCAGTTTTTAAAGACATCCGTAGAACATTTTAGTACTGAATTAATTAAGCACATTTTTTTATTGTATGAGTAATACATTTCACTGTAGCTCAGTTACAAATATGTTTTTATAAGTTGTATATTACATATTATGTTTATATATTATAAAGTCAAAAATTTGTTAATGTTTGATTTACACTTATTCTACTTATGTGTATACTTTTTATTGTAAATATGAGATTTGTAATAAAATTATCAGTGCACATGGTTTGCCACCAGCTTTTTCCTCAGAGCAGTGCATCATGACTTTCTGTATCCGTGAATAGACCTGAATCATAATGTTTCATGGCGGGGTGTTGTGGTACTGTGATGAAGTATTATGGTTTACTCAATCAATCTCCTTGTTTGAACATTTAGGATATTTTCAGGTTTGCACTCTTAGTGCGGTGATCATCTTTGCATAGTTCTTTCTTAGGATGAATTTCTGGAAGTGAAATTACTGGATCAAAGAATTCGTATTTTTGAGGCTTCAAATTGAAATCACCAAATAGCGGTCCAGATAGGTTGTAGCAATTTACATTTCTCCCAGGGTCAGACAAGTGTGCTCTTTTCTCCCATCATGGATAATAGACAAGTTTTCCCACATCATTGCCAATCTGGCAAATCTGTAAGTGGCACCTCCCTGTTTTAATTGGCATTAATTCTTCATGAAGCTGACCCTGTTTCATGTTCACTGGCTATTGTAGATTTTGGTCTCACAAATGAGCAGCTCATGGTCTTGATTACAGATACTTCAGAGACTTTTTCTCATTCAGTCATCAATCTTTTCAGCAGTTTCTTGTGTTTCCTTTCCAGGAGCGGCTAAAGCTGGTGACGGTTTTGGGTGCTGGCCTTCTCTGTGGAACTGCACTGGCAGTCATCGTGCCCGAAGGAGTACACGCACTTTATGAAGATATTCTTGAGGGTGAGAGAGAAAGAAGAGGGTCTGCTTTGAGATATGTTGTTGACACGAGGGTAGAAAGGAGAAGCCTAGTGGGGTTTTTTTCCTGAACATACTTCATATTTGCCATGGAATTCTACCCTGGAAGAGTTCTTAAAATGTATCTTCTGACATCTTTGACATTGAACACATCCTTAGCAGTTTGTGAATTGAATCCCCAATTCATGAATACCACTTAAGATTTATTTGCAATAATGCATGAATTCCAGTCTAAGTATGACAGTCCTTTTTTTTTTTTTTAAAAGATTTTATTTATTTATTTGACAGAGAAGAGACACAGCGAGAGAGGGAACACAAACGGGAGTGGGAGAGGGAGAAGCAGGCTTCCCGCCGAGCAGGGAGCCCAATGCAGGGCTTGATCCCAGGACCCTGGGATCATGACCTGAGCTGAAGGCAGATGCTTAACGACTGAGCCACCCAGGCGCCCCATGACAGTCTTTTTTTAAAGCCCACTTAAAAACTTCCCAAATTCTACATGATAGTAATTGTATTTTTAGTGTTCTTTAATTGAAAAAATAAACAGATTATACACATTTGGATTCAAGGAGTCTTTACAGTAAACTTGCAGGTATTTGGTGGGGATCTCTGCAGTAAAGGAGAACTAAAAAAGTGAAAGAAGTCTTTCCTGACCCTAAGAACAATGAGCAGAGAATGAAGAGTATAAGTATGTGAGAGTAAATACTGGGCAGGCGGCTTGGGTCACTCACCTGCTAGACAGTTTGGTCCGCACACCTGGAAACATACTTGATTTAGATTTGTGACTCAGCAAAATCAGATTACTGCTTGTCACGCAACTTCAGACACCTGTGAAGGATCGAAATCACAACTATTACGTTGGTGAGTGGAATCTTCAAGTGCCAGGACTCAACTGGACTTTAAGAGTAGTATAGAAAGGTAGGCACTTTCCAAATTTCATACTAGATACAATATAATAAGCTTTTAAGATCTCAGTCAAGGAAAAAAGCTGTGTCCTTTATCCAGAGTGATGATGCTCTCCTCCCTGGGGTGTCAATATAGGCATAATGAATGGTGTTGGGTAGGCAAAGAGTGGCGGCAGATGTTATATATGAGGATTGTGGGGGTCTTATTGCAAAATAGGAGAGAGGATGAAGACTGGTCAAATTTAGGGGGGAAGTAATAAATCAGGAGTCCCAGAGCAGTGGTTTCTGCTCTTTTTGATCACACATCCTATTGGGGGGGGAAAACAAGCATGCACTATTGCACTAATTTACTGTATGCATTATAAAACACAAAACTAAAACAGAAAATTTTGAAGTATGAGGTTTAAAGTAAATTTGTATAGAAGACCAATACAGTTGACCCTTGAACAACACAGGTTTGAACTATGTGGGTCCACTTAATATGTGGCTTTTTTTTTGATACGGTACTGTAAATGTATTTACTCTTCCTTAATCTTTTCTCTGGCTTACTTTATTGTAAGAATATAGTATATAATATGTAGAACATACAAAATATGTGTTAAAAGACTATGTTGTCAGTAAGGCATCTGGTCAACGGTAAGCTATTAATAGTTAAGTTTTTGAGGATTCAAAAGCTATATGCGGGTTTTCAACTGCGCAGGGGGTCAGCACCCTAACCCCCCATGTTTTTCAAGCATCATCTGTATTTTCTTTTGTATCCCAGTGGATCATCTTGAATTTTTCTGACGTGTGATTATTTCAGTGCAGAGATCACTATTCTGGTATACTAGAAAACTTTCAGATCATGACCAAATAGACAATTAAAATTTTTTTTTGCTTGACCTTGTAGCTAAGAAAGAATTATGAGTAGCAGTTGTTTTCCTTACAAAGTTCCTTTTTCAGGGGTGCAGTTTAAAAGTTTTCTGGTCCCTAACCTAGACTACAAAATCAGAATTTCTAGAGAAGGGCCCTGGGAATATCTATTTTTAACAGGTTTTCATCTGATTCTTACTAGAAAAGTTTGGGAAACACTGGGGTAAAGGAAAAAAAATGTTTCGTGTATAGTTTTTTGGTTTTTTTTAAATAGCAGTTTTATTAAGATATAATTGACATACCAGATTTCAGGTATAGTTTTAAGCTTAAATTTAGCTATCATGTTGTCGGGTTGCATTCCTTTATTTTCAGTGTTCTTGATTTGGGGCCCAAAATAATTTTGTGGATTCATCTGAAAACAGATACAATGTGCTTTTTAAACCTGCTTTTCTAAAAAATAAGCATTCTAGTCTCTTTAGCCTTTCCTCATGGATTAGTCTCCAGCCCTAAACCATCATTTCAATTAAGAAAGGTATTTTCATTTATATATTTTACATTCACTCTTCTTGGTGTACACATCCTTGAGTTTTGACAGATGCATAGTCATGTTATCACCTGTGTAATCAAAATACAGAACAGTGCCATTACCCAAAAACCATTCCCTCATGCTGCCCTTCTATAATCATACCTTTCCTCCACCCCCAACCTCTGGCAACCATAGATCTCTTCCCTCCCCCTATGGTTTTACCTTTTCAGAATGTCATATAAATGAAATTGTGCAGCCTTTTGGCTTGGCTTCTTTTGCTCAAGCCTAATGCATTTGAGAGCCATCATGTTGTGTTCTATATCTATCACTGGTCTGTTGTGCCTTTTTATTTCTGAGGAGTATTCCATCGTTTGGACGAACCGTAGTTTGTTTTTTCCTTCACCTTTTCCTTTCCCTTTTCCTTCCTTCCTTTTTTTTTTTAAAGATTTTATTTATTTGAGAGAGAGAGTGAGAGAGAGAGAGAGCACATGAGAGGGGGGAGGGTCAGAGGGAGAAGCAGACTCCCCGCTGAGCAGGGAGCCTGACACGGGACTCGATCCATGGACTCCAGGATCATGACCTGAGCCAAAGGCAGTCACTTAACCAACTGAGCCACCCAGGCGCCCCCTTCCTTCCTTTAAAGACATATTGGTTTTTGGGGCACCTTGGTGGCTCAGTCGGTTAAGCATCTGCCTTCGGCTCAGGTCATGATCCCGGGGTCCTGGGATCGAGCCCCACATTGGGCTCCCTGCTCCGCACGAAGCCTGCTTCTCCCCCTCTGCCCACTCCCCCTGCTTGTGTTCCCTCTCTCGCTGTGTCTTTCTCTGTCAAATAAATAAATAAAATCTTAAAAAAAAAAAAAGACATATTGGTTTTTTTCAGTTTGGGTGGAAATATGAATAAAATCACTATAAACATTTGTATACAGGTTTTTGTGTGAACATGAGTTTTTATTTTTCTTGTGTAATTACTTATAAGTGGAATGGTTAGATCATATGGTAAGTGTATGTTTAACTTAAGAAATCACCAAACTCTTTTTCTAAGTAGCTGTACCATTTTGCATTCCCAGCAATAATGGATGAGAGTTCAGTTGCTTCCCTTTCTTGTCAGCACTTGATGCTGTTTATTTTGTTTGGTTTTTTTATTTTAGCCATTCTAATAGGTAGGTAATGCTCTCCCAGTGTAGTTTTAATTTGCAATTCCCTAATGGTTAATGATGTTAAACATCTTTTCATATGCTTGTTTGCCATTTTTATGTGTTCTTTGATGATTCAAATTTTTGCCTATTTTTTGAGTTTTCGTATTACTGAGTTTTGAGGGTTCTTTACATGTTCTGGACACAAGTTATTATTTTTTTGCTTTTTGTTTTTTATTTTTAAGTAAGCTCTAGGCCCAACGTGGGGCTCGAACTCATGACCCCAGCATCAAGGGTTGCATGCTGTACCAACTGAGCCAGACAGGGCCCCCCTGAATACGAGTCTTTTTTTTTTTTTTTAAAGATTATTTGAGAGAGAGAGACAGAGAGAGTGAGCATGAGCAGGGGGAGGGGCAGAGGGAGAGGGAGAGAGAGACTCCTGAAGCAGACTCCCCAATGAGCATGGAGCCTGCCATGGGGCTCAATCCCATGGGGCTCGATCCCGGGACCTTGAGATCATGACCTGAGCTGAAATCAGGAGTCAGCCACTTATCTGACTGAGCCACTCTGGCCCCCCCCCCCCCATACAAGTCTTACCCGATAGGTGATCTGCAAACATTTTCTCCTAGTCTTTGGCTTATCTTTTCAGTCTCTTAACAGTATCATTGACAGAGTAGTTTTTAATTTTGATAAAGTCCAATTTATCAATTCTTTCTTTCATGAATTGTGTTTTGGGGTCATACCTAAAATCCCTTTGCTGAACCCAAGTTCACAAATGTTTTCTCTTTTGTTTTCCTCTAGAAGTTTTATAATTTTAGGTTTTACACTTAGTATGTGTTAACAAAATTGAGTTAATTTTGTATCTAATATAAGGTTCATTTTTTGGGGATATGGATGGATGTTCAATAGTTCCAACACCCTTTGTTGAAAAGATTAATTACCTTTGCACCTTTGTCAAAAATCAATTGACCACATTTGTGTTGGTCTATTTCTAGACTCTATTCTGTTCAATTGATCTACATGTCTGTCCTTTGCCAGTACAACCTTGTCTTTTTTTTTTTTTCCTTTTTAAGATTTTATTTAGTTATTGGAGAGAGAGAGTGAGTGAGAGCACAAGCTCGGGGAGGAGCAGAGGGAGAAGGAGAAGCCGACTCCCCACTGGGCAGGGAGCCTGACGAAGGGCTCAATCCCGGGGCTCCAGGATCATGACCTGAACAGAAGGCAGATGCTTAACTGACTAAGCCATCCGGGCTCCCCCAGTACAACCTTGTCTTGATGACTATAGCTTTATAGCAAATCTTGACATCAGATGGTGAAGTCCTTCTAACTTCATTTTTATTTTTCAAAATTATTTTGGTTAAACTAGTTCCTTTGCCTTTCTATAAAAACTTTAGAATCAGCTTGTCAATGTCTACACAAAAAATCATGCTGAGACTCTGATTGAGTTGAATCTATAGATTAATTTGGGGAGAATTGACATCTTGAAAATACTGTATTTTCCAATCTATGAATATAATATATCTCCATTTTTTTAGGTCTTTGATTTCTTTTATCAGTGTTGTAGTTTTTAAATTTTTTTTATTTTAATTTTTATTTCTTTTTAAGTAACTTCCATGCCCAACAATGGGGCTCGAACTCACAGCTCCAAGATCAAGAGTCCTATGCTCCACTGACTGAGTGAGCTAGGCGCCCCCAGTGTTGTAATTTTTAGCATACAGATCTATAGGTATTCTGTTATATTTACACCTAAATATTTCCCGTTTTTAGTGTGATTGTAAATGATATTTAAAAATATTTCAATTTCCAGTATTCTAGTATATAGGAATTTGCTAAACTCACTTGTTATAGGAGCTTTTTTGTAGATTCCTTGTGATTTGCTACACAGTCATATCATCTGTGAATATAGACAGTTTAATGCTTTCTTTTCTGGAGACACTTTCATGTTTTCTTTTCCAATATGCTTTAGAAAATTTTTTCCGGGCGCCTGGGTGGCTCAGTTGGTTAAGCGTCTGCCTTCGGCTCAGGTCATGATCCCGGGGTCCTGGGATCGAGTCCTACATCAGGCTCCCCCTGCTCTGCGGGGTGTCTGCTTCTCCCTTTGCCTCTGCCTGCAGCTCCCCCTGCTTGCGCTCTCTCTCTCTCTTTTCAAATAAATAAATAAAATCTTTAAAAAAAATAAAAATTTTTTTCCTTTCCTTATTGCACTGGCTAGACCATCTAGTATGAGGCTGATTAGGAATGAAAATAGTCAGCCTTGCCTTATTGTCACTCAATCTTTCACCATTAAGTATAATGTTAGCTGTAGATTTTTTTTTTTATTTTATTCATTTGAGATGGAGAGAGAGCGAGCATGAGCAGGGGTAGAAGCAGAGGGAGGGGGTGAAGCAGACTCGCCGCTGAGCAGGGAGCCCGATGCGGGGCTCCATCCCAGGACCCTGGGATCATGACCAGAGCCGAAGGCAGACGCTTAACCATCTGAGCCACCCAGGTGCCCCAGCTGTAGATTTTTTAAAGAGTCCCTCTTCAGGTTAAGGAAGTTTCCTTTTATTCCTGGTTTGCTGAGAGTTTTTATCTAGTCTGTTAATGTGGTGAATTAAAGTGATATTCAAATATTGAACTAGATTTGCATATGCCACCCCCATTGATTGTTAGGGATTGTCATCACTGGATTCAGTCGGCTAACATCCGAGGATATTTGTGTATCTGTTCATGAGGAGTATTGGCCTGTGGTTTTCCTTTCTTACAATGTCTTTTTATGGCCTTGTTGTCAGAGTAGTGCTGACCTTTTAGGGTTGGAAAGTGTTCCGCCTTCTACATTCTGGAAGAGACTGTATAGAACCAGTGAAACCATCTGGGCGTGGAGTTTTCTATGTTGGAAGGTTTTTAGCTATGAATTCAATTTCTTTAATAGATATAAAATTATTCAAGTTACCTGTTTCTTCTAAGTTGAAGAATTATTTATAGTAAGAGTTGTTCATGGTAATCTTTTATTATCCTTTTAATGTCTACAGTAATGTCGTCTTTTAAAATTTTTTTCCCAGAGAACCATGTTTGATTTCATTTTTTTTCTGCTTTGTATTTTATTGATTTCTATTTTGCTTTATCCATATTAAAGCTTTTTGGTCAGGTGCCTACACATTTAGGGTTGCTATATCTTTTGGTGAATTGACCTTTTTCATTATTATGTAATGTCCCTATTTATTCCTGGTAATATTTCTTGTTCTCAAGTCTACTTTATTTGGTATTAACATAGCCACTCCAGTTTCCTTTTGATCAGTGTTTACTTGATAGATCTTTTTTCATCCTTTTACTTTTAAGCTATATGTCATTCACTGTATTTAAATTGGATGTCTTGTAAACAGCATATAGTTGAATCATATTTTTAAAATCCAATTTGACAATCTCTCTGTCTTCTAATTCGTATATTTAGACCGGAGGTCAGCAAAGTTTTTCTGTAACAGGTCAGACAGTAAATATTTCAGACTTTGTGAGCCATGTGGACTCTATTGATACTGTTCAATTCTGTCATTTAACTAACAGTTCTGATTCTTTCCTTTGTGATCATCAGTCCTCTAGTGAGCCATCCAGTGAACTTACTGTTTCAGATATCTTTTTCAATTTTGAAACTTCTACTTAGTTTCTTTGTATACTTTCTATTTCTTCAAATGACACTTATTCATTTGAAGTTTTTTTACCTTTACCCCAGAGCACATAGTTATTTTTTAATCTTTTTTTATTTTTTTATTTTTTTATTTTTTATTTTTTTTAAAAGATTTTATTTATTTATTTGAGCAAGAGAGAATGAGAGAGAGCACGAGAGGGAGGAGGGTCAGAGGGAGAAGCAGACTCCCCGCCGAGCAGGGAGCCCGATGCGGGACTCGATCCCGGGACTCCGGGATCATGACCTGAGCCGAAGGCAGTCGCCCAACCAACTGAGCCACCCAGGCGCCCTTTAATCTTTTTTTTAAAGATTTTTATTTATTTATTTGACAGAGAGATAGAGCACAGGTAGGCAAAGTGAGAAGCAGGCTCTCCGCTGAGCAGCAGGGAGCCTGATGCGGGACTCAATCCCAGGACCCTGGGATCATGACCTGAGCCGAAGGCAGACACTTAACGACTGAGCCACCCGGGCGCCCCGAGAGCACATAGTTATAATAGCTGATTTAAAGTCAAATATTCCAGTATCTGATTTGCTTTGGGATTGGATTCTTTTTTCCCTTCCTGATTGGTAAAATTTTTCTTTTTTTTTTTTTTAAGATTTTATTTATGTGAGAGAGAGCACAAGCAGGGGGTGGGACAGAGGGAGAAGCAGATTCCCCATTGAGCAGGGAGCCCGATGCAGGACTCGATCCCAGGACCCCGGGATCATGACCTGAACCCAAGGCGAATGCTTAACTGACTGAGCCACGCAGGTGCCCCAATTTTTCTGTTTCTTTGTATGTCAAGCAAGTTTGGATTGTATCCTATACATTTTTAATAATGTATTTTGGAACTTTGGGTCCTTTCAAAATCCTCTAGAGAATATTTATTTCTTTTGTTTTAGCAGTCACTAGCCTGGTTGGTTTCAAACTGCCAGTTCTGTGGTGCCTTTTTGTGTGATGGTTTTAATTTTAGTTCAGTGTTCGAAGCCTTTGTAATGCTGCTTTGGGTGTGTCCTATCCCTGCAGAGTTCAGGGGTAAGTCTGGGACTTGTGCCATTTATGCGCACTGTTAGGGGAACCCTCCTTAGCTGTTTCCTCTCCAGTATTTGTCTCCCACTCCCTGGCTCCTAAGGGACCCTTTACCTAGTCCTGTGGCCAGAAAGATGGGGTATTTCTAGGAGTTGTAGCTGCCTGTGCTGCCATTGCACAGTTCTGTGTAACTCGGGGTGCCCTCAGGGCAAAGTGGCAGGAGAAAAGAGAGGACAGAAGAACCATACCCCCCCCCCGCCCCCCCCCCTGTGTTCTTCCGACCACTGGCCAGAAAGATGGGGTTTTTCTGGGGGTTTTCACTGCCTGTGTTGCTGCAGTGCAGTTCCCCAACTGGGACTGCCTTCAAGGCCAGGCTGGGAAAGAAAAAAGGGGGTGGTTTCCCTCCATAAGGACATCCTCCAGCAGCCCCTTTCCCTGGTTCTCTGGCCAGAAGGACAAGGTTTCTTTTGCAGTTTTTGCTGCCCTCTCTCCTCTTGTTATTGTTTACATTTGTGGTCCTTAGGTAGTTCTTTGGTTGTTTTGTCCAGAGCTTCTGTAGTCATCATTGTGTGATTGAGGCAACTCTAGGTTTACTCCATCTGAGCCAGCTCCAAAAGTCCCCATCATTCTTTTTAAAAAGTAAAATATTAATACCCCACTCTGAAAAATTTTTTGAGGTAGCTTAACCATCATAGTAACCGTAAGCTGTCTCCACATTTTCCACATCTCTCTGCACACTGGTGAGCTTAGTCACATCGTTTTCATTTCTGCTACTTTATCTTTTTCTCCCCCCCTTCCCTCTTTTTCTTTATTGTAGATCCAGCCAGCTTTTCTCCCAACTTCAAGAAAGGAGTTTGTGTACATGTTTACTACAACCTATAGTTTAGTTCTTCTGTGGACCTTATAATTATGATAATTAACAGATATTTTTTCAGAGCTCAATATATCATGTTAACTGAGTGCTCTGGCACTTTAATAAGCATTATTAAATACTAATTAATGTAAAAAGGAACGTCTCATACTTTTCTCTAATTATAGCTCTAAAATCACTGGAATTAGATCAGCATTCGTGTGAGAAGACTGTCTTTATACAGAAACAAGTTTTAAGATTATAGTCTATTGAGGACTGCAGTGCTTGTTTACTGTGGGGCTAAATTTGAAACTACCCTAATTCTTTGGAACATGAGAATTGGTATATTGAGAAAGGCAGGCTATGGGGTCAAAGACCTAAATAGAAACCTGAAACCTATATTATTCATAACTGTTAGGATAGTCACTGGAACTGTTGTTAGGAGTGGTTCAATATAGATTATTTCACTAAATTTCTCCATGAATGCCACATAACAGATTAGTTAGAGAAGTACAGTTACCTTACGGTTTTGTCATTTTGCTCTACATTTAAATAAAAGGAAAGGGTTAAATCTGTTATATTTAACTAACTCTTGGCCTGTCATTCATTAATAAAAATGGAGCTCTTTAAAACTCTTACACTTTATCCTCAGGATTCTGAAATATGGATGATCGTGGACTGATACCTATCTCTTCTATTTCTTATTTTGTCTGCTAAAATGTCTGATCTCTGCTTTTTCCCCTGCCCCTTCCTCTCCCTTCCCCCAACATTGTTTATTACTCACTATTGTTTCTGACTGATATTCAGATCAATTATACAACATAATATGTTTAAAAATGAATCTCCCAAATTCCATTTAATATATAACTATGTTCCTGAGCATTTAGTGAGCACTTAGCGTATACCAGGTATTTTGTGGAGCCCTTCACATTTATTGTCTAATCATCACAACAGCCATCTGGGGTGGGTACTGTTTTACAGATGAGGACATGAAGCCACAAAGAGGTTGAATGACATGTCCAAGATACTCAGCTAGTAAGTATCACGATCGGGAATTGAACACAGGCAATCTTACTCTGAAACCTATACTTTTTTTTTAAGCTTAAGTTTCCCCACAAGGAGAATTTTATTGACAGCACTAGTCTATTTTCCTCTTAAAAGCCCAGTTGCAACCAAATGAAGTGAACATACCTCAAAATTTTATTGTCTTCATAATATAACAAAATATGAAGCTTAGAACTGGATCACGTATTCTTTTCTCTTCGTATCTCCTCCCAGTTCATACTGCTTGCATCTCTTAATAGCCAGCATTCTCTTAGATCTGCAGTTAGGCTCAACATAATCTTCTTTGGAGTTTTAGCCTTTTTCCAGAAAACCCACTTAGTCTGCCCATCATAGCCACTCTTCCTGTCATAACTTTGCTTTCTCTGGGTGTAAAGAGAATCTTTGCCTTTCTTGTACTGTGTCACTTTGTGGGGTTGGTACTTACAGAAACTTTCTTGCAGAAAGTCTGGTGGGTTTGGGACCATTCATCGTGTTTGTGAGAGTACTATCAGCATGGGGGGAAAAAATGAAGCCTACGTTCTTTTTTTAAATATTTTTATTTATTTTTTGACAGAGACAGCGAGAGAGGAAACACAAGCAGGGGGAGTGGGAGAGGGAGAAGCAGGTCCCCCGCTGAGCAGGGAGCCCGATGTGGGGCTCAATCCCAGGACCCTGGGATATGACCTGAGCCAAAGGCAGACGCTCAACAACTGAGCCACCCAGGTGCCCCTGAAGCCTACATTCTTAATGATAGTCTGGTGCATGGGGGAATTTAAAATCACCATTGTAGTGTTTATCTGCTGAAGAAATACATACTTTTTTTTTAAGTAGTGGAGCCCAACACAGGGCTTAAACTCATGACCCTGAGAGCAAGACCTGAGCCAAGATCAAGAGTCAGGCACTTAACTGACCGAGCCACCCAAGTGCCCCTGAAGAAATCTTATAGTAGATTTTTTTCTTCTTGGGGGTGCCTGGGTAGATCCGTCAGTTAAGGGTCGAACTCTTGATTTCGGCTCAGGTCGTGATCTCAGGGTTGTGGGATCAAGCCTGCATCAGATTCTGTGCCCAGTGGGGAATCTACTTGAGACTGTCTCTCCCTCCCTCTCTTTCCCTTCTCCCCCGACCCGCGCCCCCTGCATATGCCCATGCGCACTCTCTCTGTCAAATAAATAAACACATCTTAAAAAAAAGAAAAACAGGGCACCGTCCATTAAGCGTCCGACTCTTGGTTTTGGCTCAGGTCATGATCTCATGGGTTGAGGTGTCAAACCCAGAGTTGAGCTGGAGTCTGCCTCCACTGGGCTCAGTAGGGAGTCTGCTTAAAGATTCTCTTCTTTTGCCCCTACCCCTGCTCACATGCCTGTGCACGTTTTCTCTCTTTCTCAAATAAATAAATGAATCTTTAAAAAATAAATTTTTAAAAAAATTTTAAAAAGTATATTTTGATCGAAGATTCATTAATTAACATCCCTTTAAAATGTCACCTTTAGGGGTGCCTGGATGGCCCAGTCAGTTAAGCATCTGCCTTCAGCCCAGGTCATGATCACAGGGTCCTGGGATGGAGCTCCATGTTGGGCTCCCTGCTCAGCGGGAAGTCCGCTTGGCCCTCTGCCCCTCCCCCTGCTCGTGCTCTCTCCCTCACTCTCAAATAAATAAGTAAAATCCTAAATAAAATGCCAGCTTTATACATTTGACTGTGATCAGGTTTTTCTCTTTTACATGAGAAACAATACATCATCAAGTAGAAGCTATTCTTCCCTTCTTACTGAAAGTACATGTTATGTGTAATGAACTATTTGTCTTTGTCAGAAAAAAAAATTCTTAATAGAGAGTTGTAAAAGTTGTAAGGTATGAGTAGAAGTTAAGAAATTAAAAACAATTAACAAAGGCCAAAAATATAAAAATCAAAACTGGAGATCACTTAAAAAAAAAAGCCAGATTACCTGAAAATTTGTTTCTTTTATAGAAGCACATGTTAATCTGAAGGAGGAGCATCAACAAATATCTTCAAAGGGTAAATTGATTCTCTTACCTTTAATGTAATGTATGTCTGTGACAAAGGACAGCTACTTAACCATACTGATGGAACTTACTGGAAAGATTTCTGTGTAAATATCTAGGCAAAGAAGCAAGCCCATATGATTTGCTGAACACTCTCTTAGTGGCATGAGAAATATATATCTGATGTATAATACCCAGTGATAACACCATTGGTTTTTTTGTACTTTGTAGCAGGGAGTATGACGTGGAACATGTCTTGGCTAATGAATTACCAACCAGTGTCCTGAGTAGTCAGACATAATAACCTGAAAGCTTGTTCATGAATGAGTAACATATGTATACAGCTTAATATATTTGAATTTTATAGCTGGTTTTTGAGATCCCAGTTTTTGCTAGTTTCAGTTTCATGTCCAGAGTAGAAGGAAGGATGTGTATATTAATATTCAATATCTGGATTCCATTACTAGTTTGTGTATGTACCATTAAGGTGATGATTGCTCACTTTAAAAAGGATTTATGTTTTTTTGATTAATGTTTGCAAATAAAACCAAAGCTTACCATTGTGTATATTCCAGTAAGTATTTCATGTTCTTATATAAAGTTAAATTCCACTTAATGATAAGCATTCAGACCTTTTATGAGAAGCCTTAGTCAACAGCACACTTATTTCAAGCGATATTTATTAAATGTTGCTGACATATTACTTATTTGCCAAAATTTTATATCAAAATAAGTATTAACCCCTTCAAAATTAAGTTCATAAAATTAAGTACTTATAGAAGTGATTGCTCAAAAAATGTTGGAAATTATTCTTTAATTTACCTCCAGAGTGTGCAGCACATTTAGATGAATATCATCAGTAGCAGCAGGATTTTCCTTGAAAGTAGTTTTGGTTTTGGGAAATATAAAATTTGTTCGATGCCAGTCTGCATAATAAGATAGCTCATCATTTTATTCAATACTATTTTATATCAAAAGCAGGTGATACTATAAAGTAATGACAATTTTATTATGATTCATAAACTTGACTCTTAAGCAGTACCAAAAGAAAAGTTCTAAAATTATTTAAAGAAAGCACTGTTGGGTGCCTGGGTGGCTCAGTTGGTTAAGCGACTGCCTTCGGCTCAGGTCATGATCCTGGAGTCCCGGGATCGAGGGCCGCATCGGGCTCCCTGCTCAGCAGGGAGTCTGCTTCTCCCTCTGACCCTCTCCCCTCTCATGCTCTCTCTCTATCTCATTCTCTCTCTCAAATAAATAAATAAAATCTTTAAAAAAAAAAAAAGTACTGTTGGCACCTTACTCCTGTCGGAGTGGCTAGAATCAAAAAGACAATCAAAAGACAGTGTTGGCAAGGTTGCAGAGAAAGGGAAGCCCTCATGCACTGTTGGTAGGGATGTAAATTGGTGCAGCCACTGTGGAAAACAGTATGGAGGTTCCTCGAAAAATTAGAAATACTGTATGATCTGGTAATTCCATTATTGAGTATTGACCTAAAGAAAACAAAATGCTAATTCAGAAAGATATATGCACCCCTATGTTTATTGCAGCATTATTTACAATAGCCAAAATATGGAAGCTACCCAAGTGTCTATCAATAGATGAATGGATAAAGAAGATATGTGTGTGTGTGTGTGTGTGTGTGTGTGTGTGTGTGTGTGTGTGTACACTCAGCCATAGAAAAGAATGAGATCTTACCATTTGCAACAGCATGGATGGATCTAGAGGGATGGATGCATACTAAGTGAAATGCATCAGACAGAGAAAGACAAATACAATGTGATTTCACTTACATGTAGAATCTAAAAACAAACAAAAAAACCAGACTCTTGAGGCGCCTGGGTGGCTCAATCAGTTAAGCGTTGGACTCTTGGTTTTGGCTCAGGTTGTGATCTCAGGGTCATGAGATGGAACCCCTCGTCGGCTCTGTGATTAGTGTGGAGTCTGCTTGAGATTCTCTCCTTCCCTCTGCCCCTTCCCCTGCTCTCTCTTTAAGACAAAGAAATAAATCTTAAGGGAAAAAACAAAACAAAAAACCAGACTCTTAAATGCAGAGAACAAACTGGTGGTTGCCAGAGGGAAGGTGCCTGGGGTGATGAGTGAAATAGGTGAAGGGGGTTTAGAGGTACAAGCTTCCAGTTATAAAATAAATAAGTCACAGAGATGAAAAGTGTGGCATAGGGAGTTTAGTGAATAATATTTTAATAATGTATGATGACAGACGGTAACTATACTTACTGTGGTCAGCACTAAGTAATATAAAAAATTGTTGGATCAATATGTTATACATCTGAAACTAATATAACATTGTATATTAATTATATTCAGTTTTTTTAAAAAAGCTTTGTTGGGATAAGATACGGAAGGATCTTATACTCATCTACATTTTAAAATTCTGATATCTGAGCCACCTGGGTGGCTCAATCAATTAAGAGTCTGCCTTCAGCTCAGGTCATGATCCCAGGGTCCTGGGATCGAACCCTGCATTGGGCTCCCTGCTCAGCAGAGAGAGCCTGCTTCTCCCACTCCCTCTGCCACTCCTCCTGCTTGTGCGTGCGCTCTCTCTCTCTCTCTTTCTATCTCTATCAAATAAATAAAATCTTCAAAAAAAAATAAAATTCTGATATAGTTATACCTCATAAAGTAAAATGATGTTGACCATCTTTTGAAAGTTGTAATTAGGCTTAACGTTTAGTTTCAGTGCTATGGACATCCCAAAAGTAATTGCCTTTAAAAATTATTATGGCACTGTTCATAAATAATAGCATGACTAACACCCTTTAATAACGTGTTAACCCATGCTCTTACCTAAACTCTTAGTGTAACCTGTCACCTAATTTAGTATATATATGTTACCTATTGAATTTATAAAAAAGCATGTGTATAATTATCTTAAAAGAAGACTAAAAGGTTATAATTTATTTCCATTAAAAAAAAATCTTTTTGTTAGGGTGCCTGGGTGGCTCAGTCGGTTAGGTGTCTGACTCTTGATTTTGGCTCAGGTCATGATCTCAGGGTCCTGAGATCGAGCCCCACATTGCACTCTGCACTGGGTATGGAGCCTGCTAAAGAGTCTCTCTCCCTCTCTCTCCGCCCCCCCCTCCAACTCGCACACACTGTCTCTCAAAAAAATCCCACTTTTTGTCAGAAAATAATTAATTGCTATAACTTTTTAAATGAAATGCCTCATTAAAAAATTATAGAAGTGAAGGCCATTTTTTGCCTTCAACATTTATTTGTTGAGTATTTGCTAGATTTCTGGCCTTCTATTGATTTTTAGCAGTTCAGAGATCTAAGATATAGCCCCAGCCTTCAAGAATTCACAGCCAGTGGAAAATGAATAACAATCAATGACAGCAGGGCTTGGTTTACATTTTCTGTAAAGGGCCAGATAGCAAATATTTTAGGCTTTGAGGGCCATATGGTTTCTTTTGCAATTATTCAACCCTGGTGTCAGCATGAAAGCAGCCATAGATAATCTATGAACAAATGAGCGTGGCTATGTTCCAATGCATTTTTATTTACAAAAATAGGCACCAGCCCTGTACTGTAATTTGCTGATGTCTGAATTATGGTATAGTGAGGTGTAAGACCTATGGTAGAAAGACACCCAGTGTGTGGTGTGTTTGATAGGAAAAGAGGACACAGAAATCTCAAGGAAGAGGGGGCTTCCAAGCTGAGTCTCGAGAAACAAGGTGTTATCCAGGAGAAGCAGCATGGAGGGCCCATGGATTCATTAACTCATGCAAAGTATCAGCAGAGAGAGAGATGGGAGCCCAGGTAAGTGTTAAGTGGGTACCTTATGAAAATGTAATCATTCAGATCCTTGCCAATAGCATCTTTCTAAATAGTATTGGAAATTGTAGCTACCAGAATTCTGTGATTTACTTCACATGGGTAGCTTTTCTTTTTTTTTTTTTAAGATTTTATTTTTAAGTAATTGCTACACCCCATGTGGGGCTCGAACCTACAACCCTGAGATCAAGAGTTGCACAGTCCACTGACTGAGCCAGCCAGATGCCCCACATGGGCAGCTTCTTAACATCTATAAATATGAAGAATTACATCATGGTTATATATATTAAAATGGAAGCAGACCCAAAATTGCCTTGTCTTTAGAGAAAATAAGATGTTTTAGTTCATTTATTTCACATTTTTGAGACCATACTAAACTAGTCCCCCAGCTCACAAAGAAAACCTACATGAAAAAATGATGGGTGCAACCATCTCAGTATTGGACACCAGAGTACTACATTTTGAATTTATTAATTTTTATCAAAATATTGCATACAAAAGTATACACATAGGAAAATACACATATTGGCAGGGTACAGCTCAGTGATTTTCACAAACTAAATACAGTCATGTTACCACAAGGCTACATTTTAATTGTCCAACATTACTAATTCAAGATTCTTGGACTGCTTTTCAAACTTAATTATTTTTCTTTTTTTTTTTTTTAAAGATTTTATTCATTTGACAGAGAGACACAGCAAGAGAGGGAACATAAGCAGGGGGAGCGGGAGAGGGAGAAGCAGGCTTCCCGCCGAGCAGGGAGCCCGATGCGGGGCTGGATCCCAGGACCCTGGGATCATGACCTGAGCTGAAGGCAGATGCTTGACGACTAAGCCACCGAGGCACCCCAGACTTGATTATTTTTCATCTCTGAGCTTTCAGTCAGTTCTTTGGCTTAACATCCTTACTGCTAATAATTTATTTTGTGTAAGGAACCGAGTGGGCACCTACAACCTGCCAACTTTTTTCTCTTAGGCTTGTTTAGCGTTCAGCTCTCTTTCGTTGACCACTGCAGCCCAGGCTTCTAATTTCCAGAAAATGCCCCTTATTCCAAAATCATCCATTTCTCCTCTGAGTCTCTCCACCTCCAGTAATGCTTTCAAACTGAAGGTAGCAACTCAGTGGGTCTTCAAATAAATTTAGTGAGTTGGACTTGTGACCAGTATTTAAAAAGAGCCTCGTGGAGGGACAAAAAAAGAGGCAAAGAGAAAGAAATGGAAGCGTGCATTGTAAGCATTATAAGCTTCACTGTTTTGTGAAACGTTGTATTTAGTTTTTCATTTATATAAAATTTATTTTTTACTATAGGTCATGGTCTTAAAAGTTAAAAGTCATAAATCTCATTTCAGTAATTTAAAAATACTACTTAACATTAATGTCAGACTGTTAATAGTCATAGACCTTCTTTAAATCAATAAAATGGAAATGTATTGGCTGCAGGAAGTCTTTTCTCTCTCGGAGGAACACTCCATCTCATTTTAAGATGCCAGTGTGACTCAGAGATGTTACAGGCAGATAGCCCTCATGAATGTAAACACAACAGTCCTTTACCCAATGTAGCAAACTGAATCCAGCGGTATAGAAAAAGGATAACGTGTCTTGACCAATTGGAGTTTATGCCAGGAATGCAAAGTAAGGGTTGGAGTAATATTCAAAAACCAGTTTAATTCATTATATTAATCGAATAAAGTAGAAAACTTTGATCATCCTTAACAGGTACAGAAAAGCATTTGGCAAAATTAAACTCTCCTTCATTAAAAAAAATTACAGCAAACTAGGAAAGAACTTCCTTACTGAGAAAGGGCGTATTCAAAAACCCTATGGTTAAGACACCTATAACATTCAGAACAAAGCAAGGCCATCTCCTTTCAACCACTGGTATTTAACATTGTATTTGGGGTCCTAGCCAGCTTCTAGCCTGCAGGAAGGCCAGAAAAAGAAACAAAAGGCATAAAGATTGGAAAGAAGTAAAACTGTTTGCAGATAATGTGATCGAGTATGTTAAATGGTTAAAATTTTAAAGCCTCATATTATCAAATGTTGATAATGGTATAGAGCTACTAGTACTCATATACTGCTGTTGGGTGTGTAAGATGGTACAGTCACTGTGGAAAACAAACAGTTTTTTTTTTTATAGCTAAACCTTACACAGAAAGACTTGTACCTGAATGCTCATAGCAGCTTTATGTATAATAGACCAAAATTGGAAATAACCCCAATGTCCACCAGTGGGTGAATGGGTAAACAAATTGTGATATGTCTATGCAATAGAACACCATTCAGCAAAAAAGAGGAATAAACAACTGATAAATGCAAAGCATAGATAAATCTCAAAACATTGCTATAAGCAAAAGAATCCTTACACAAAAGTGTTGTGTATTATCTGATTCCATTTATATAAAATCCTAGTACAGGAAAAAAAAGTCTTTCCAGGAACAAGAAGCACATCAGCCCCTGCTTGGGACCAAGAGTGATATATTGACTTCAGAGGAGCATAAGAGAACTTTTCTGGGATTTTAAAATGTTCTGTATCTTGTCCTTGGTGGTAGTTACTAGAATTTTTGCACTGTGAAAACTCATTGTGTCTTATTGTATGTAAACTATACCTCAATAAAGTAGATTTTTTAAAAGAGATTTAGACATTTAATTTAAAAACAAGTAGACGAAATCACTGTTAGAAGAAAAAGAACTCTACAGATTAAAAAATTCCTTTGGGATGATGAACAAATTCTGGAGATAGATGAAGGTGATGGTTGCAGAACAGTGTGAATGCACTTAATGCTATAGAACTCTACACTTAAAAATGGTTAAAATGGTAAGTAAATTTTATGTATATTTTATCACATTAAAAAAAAGGTTAAAAAAAAGAAAATGGCTATGAAAACAAACCAAAACTTTCAGGAATTAGAAGAATATATAGGGGGTTTTTTTGTTTGTTTTTTGTTTTTTTAATTTTCACATGGCATGTGATTTGTGCCCCTCAAAAATATCTTTTAAAGGATTAAGGCAGGGTCTAAAATATTACAAGCTTGTGTAATTTCTTTGATCAAAGGTAAAAATGCTTAATCTAATTATAAATGAGAAATGTCTAATATGTTGGCCTCTCTTCATTAAACACAGCCAAGATCAGGATTCTGGCCTTGAAGCATTTATGCTTTGAGTGTCATATGTGAATATAAACTAGAAGTATTACTTGGCCAAGTGTCACTTCCTGTAATTCAGAATATCCCAGCAATTGTATTTCTAGAACTGAATTTAGATGGAAAGCTCTGTCTCTTAAAATGCTCTGCCCTTTTAAAAAGTTTTTAGTTAGTGATTGCCTCCTGATATATTTTTTTAAGGTTTTATTTATTCATTAGAGAGAGAGAGCATGAGCAGGGGAAGAGGCAGAGGGAGAGGGAGAAGCAAGATTCCCCACTGAGCTGGGAGCTGGACTCAGGATCGATCCCAGGACCCTGAGATCATGACCTAAGCTGAAGGCAGATGCTTAACTATCTGAGCCACCCAGGTGCCCCCCTCCTGATATTTTTAAAGCTAAAAGGTTTATACTCAGTTTGCTCTTTATTTGCAATTTCTAAATCAACCTAGGTCTAAAACTAGATGAATTTGGTTAAAATTATTTTCATTACTTACTGTTCTTCGTTTGCCTGTCTTCATCAGAGTAAAACTTACTGTAGTTTCTTGATGATATTGGCATGAATTTCTCAGCCAGAAAGGAGGATCTGAGGATGATACTGCTTGGGAATATGACTGCTTTCTTGCTTGGTGATTTGCTTCCACTTCCAGGTTTTGAGAATAATAGGCAGTTAAAAGATCTGCATGCCAGGTGCCTGGGTGGCACAGTCGATTAAGAGTCTGCCTTCAGCTCAGGTCATGATCCCAGGGTCCTGGGATGGAGCCCCACATCAGGCTCCCTGCCCAGCGGGAAGCCTGCTTCCCCCTCCCTCTCCTCCCTCTGCCTGCCACTCCCCCTGCTTGTGCTCTCTCTCTCTCTCTGTGTCAAATAAGAAAAATTTAAAAAAAAAAAAAAAAAGATCTGCATGCCAAAAGGAGTTTGTGATTGGCTAGATTGTGATATAGGAAGTAGATGTCTTTGCAGAGCTTGAAATGCAGAAGAATGGGAGCATCTATGTGAAAATGTTTCAAGGAGGAAAACATTTTCTCTTTACGGTTCATTCTGCTCTAGGTAAACACCACCAAGTGAGTGAAACACAGAATGTGATTGCATCAGACAAAGCAGCAGAAATACCAGTTGCCCATGAACATGAGCACAACCATGACCACACACAGCTGCATGCCTATATTGGTGTTTCCCTCGTGCTGGGCTTCGTTTTCATGTTGCTGGTAGACCAGATTGGCAGCTCCCATGTGCATTCTACTGATGGTAAGTGGCTCCAAGGCTTTCTGGGCGGTGCAATAAATTTACGGTTTAGAAAGTCACAGGTGATTGAATAATTCAGCATATATCAATGGCCTTAAAGCTTTAGTGCCAAAAGCTCGTGTCTTTCTTGGGTTCTAAGGAACATTTTATTCAGTTGGGGGAGCTGGTGAGTTGTGACATGTGGCACAAGAGAGTGCTTATTGAGTTATTACCATGCTTACCTTAAAGCTGTCTCATTTGGTTGAGAGTCTGGGGCAGAAATTCTTAACCTTTTTTGTGCCGTGGAGCCCTTAGGCATTCTGAAGCCTGTGGACCTTTTATTGGAATCATGTTTTTAAATATGTAAACCGTAACGCATAGGATTACAGAGAAAACCCGATTATATTGAAATACAGTTCCAAAACATTAAAAACAAATTTATGATATAGTAATATGTCTTCTTTATTGATGCATTAATTAGCCAGATAATATATTTAAATAATATGCAAGGTGGAGTTAAATTTTATTTTTTAGGACAGCAGCATGACAGCTTTTGTTCCTTAGCTTGGCTAAAAACATTAAATTGTAAGACAAGCTTCAACAAGGCAACAGAGTGTCAAGTTGAACATCCAGTTGATTTGGTTATTTGTTTTGATGGTTACTAGTATAGAAATTCCTGCTTCACAAAGATATTTTCTTACAGATACACTTAAACACATTCATAGCTTGCTTTCCAAGGAAAAATACACTTCCTCAACTACAACTACAATTCTCCAAGACTTAAAATTTAACTCTAGGCATAGTAACTTAAAAAAAAATTTTTTTTTAATTGTTTATTTTTTTTTAAAGTAAACTCTACCCCCAACATGGGGCTCGAACCCATGACTCCCAAGATCAAGAATCACATGTTCCACACCTACTAAGCCAAGCCAGGCACCCCCAGATATAGTAACTTTTTTTTTATGTTATGTTAATCACCATACATTACATCATTAGTTTTTGGGGTTTTTTTTTAAAGATTTTATTTATTTATTTGACAGAGAGGGACATAGCCAGAGAGGGAACACAAGCAGGGGGAGTGGGAGAGGGAGAAGCAGGCCTCCTCCGGAGCAAGGAGCCCCGTGCGGGGCTCGATCCCAGGACCCTGGGATCATGACCTGAGCCGAAGGCAGACGCTAAACGACTGAGCTACCCAGGCGCCCACATCATTTGTTTTTGATGTAGTGTTCCATGATTCATTGTTTGCGTTTAACACCCAGTGCTCCATGCAGAACGTGCCCTCTTTTAATACCCATCACCAGGCTAACCCATCCTCCCACTCCCATCCCCTCTAGAACCCTCAGTTTGTTTTTCAGAGTCCATAGTAGATATAGTAACTTTTTTGTCTTAAGGTCAATGAATTCATTAGGAAACAGGACAGGTGAACATAGGGGATGGGAAGAAAAAAATAAGATAAAAACAGAGAGGGAGGCAAACCATAAGAAACTCTGTAACTATACGAAACAAACTGAGGTTTGCTGGAGGGGAGGTTGGGGGGGGTGGGGTAATTGGGTGATGGGCATTAAGGAAGGCACATGATGTAATGAGCACTGGGTGTTATATACAACTGATGAATCACTAAATTCTACCCCTGAAACTAATAATACACTATATATTAACTAAATTGAATTTAAATAAAAATTTTTTTTAAAAAAGATCAGTGAATTCATCTTTGGCTGGGTCAACGTCTTGATATGGTTTATATTAAATAAAAAAAGATTCTGATCCATGATACAACTTTAATGCCACCATGATAGAATAAATTTGGAAGAGTTACATCAAACTCCTAGGGTTTGGTGATAGAGGGGTTTATAGATACCTGTTTTCAAATACACTGACAGAGAACTTTGCAGATAGGAGCTGCTGGAGAGCAGCATAGATGTCTTGGTCCTCCGTGAGAGATCCCATGACTTTTGCTGTTAGTGGCTGAATGACTGTAGGTGCAGAGTTGCCTGGTAGTTGCCCAACTTCGTCACATGAGCATCTACAGACAAGAAGACTGTAGTCCTGCAGTGTGGTGGCAGTTTATACACCCTTAATTTAAAGTAGTGATGAGTGAAAGCAGTGATATAAAGAGGTCTACAACTGTAAAATAACCTGAAATTATCTGATTACTCCTGGCAATAAAGTATAGGTAGTGCCAGTGTTTGTAGTTTATGGTCTGTATTCATAATCAAAGGAAATGATGGATTTCCTTTAGAGGTTAGTAAAAATTAAAATGCGCTTTTTTCCAAGTTAGGGTCACAGGCGCCGCCTGCATTCCACCTGTGTTCTTCTACATGGATCCCAGGTTAAGAATGCCTGGCCTACAAAAAAGATCTGTGGAAAAGCAGGCAAAAGACATGAACAGATAGTTCATAAAAAGATAATTAAAATGGTCCTTAAACATATGAAAAGATGTTCAATTTCACTTTGGAATGCAAATCAAAAGTCTGCTGAGATGCCATTTCTTACCTGTCAGGCAAAAATTCAAAAGCTTGACAATATACTTTGTTATCAAAGCTACATGAAACACACCCTCATCTATTGCTGTGGGAGTACAAAATTGTATGGCCCCTGCAGAGGGGACTTTGGCCATATCAAATAAGACTACATTTGTATTTATCCTTCAACCCCAAAATTGCACTTCTGGGAGTTTATTCTGATAATGCAGCTCCAATATGAAAATACACATGCACAAGATTATTCAGTGCAGCATTATTTATCATTGTAAAACCACTTTTAAATGTCCAGTCATGGAAATTGGTTGAATGAAGTGTGATGTGTGCATATTAATGGAGTTCTAGGTAGCTGTGAAAAAGAATGAGGAATCAGATCTCTGTGAATTGATAGGGAGAGATTTCTAGGAGCTATTTTTAAGTGGGGGGGGGGCGGAAAAGCCGAAATGTAAATTAATATCTATCATAGACTACATTTTGGGTAAGAAACTGGGGGAATAAAACACATATGTCTGCTTATTTTTACAAAAAGGAAACATGAAACCTCACGTAGGCAACAGAGTTACCCAGAAGAGGTGGGGGCAGGGCAGGATGGGGTAGAAGAGTTTCAGGAGGGCGTGGCACTTCCCTGGGCACGCCTCTTTGATAGGGTTTGATTTTTGGAAACATGCTGCTATTTCCCATATTCAAAAAATAAAATGAAATCAACAAGGATAGGGGAAGTTAACTGCAGCAGATGAACTGTAATTCAAATGAATAACACAATCACACTGAAGGGGATTTAAAAAAAAAAAGTGACATATGAATGTAGTATTTGACTATATATTTTTGGTTTTGGATGGAGCTGGGGGAGAAGCATAAACAATTACCAAACTCTTTTTAGTAGGCTTTGCTTTTTGTGATGGCACAGGTGAAAATTCTGAAACAACGTTTTAGGTGTATTCTAGGATTGCACAAGTGTTACTGTCATTTGAGTGTGTTGCTGTTGGTGGAAGCAGAGTTCTCACTGTGGAAGACGGGACGTACAAATATGGAATGGGGGAAGGCAAGAAAGAACCCCTATAGGGATGGACTGGAATTGGAGCTATTGGACTCATGATTTCTAAAATGTATATGTGTATATGTGTGTATATGTGTACATATATACGTGTGTGTTTATGTATACATGTATGTATGTCCTAGCTCTGTCTGCAGAGAGGGCCTAGAAGTAAAGACACCCCACTAGCAATGAGCATACCAGGGCTCTTCAGAGAAATGGCTGATTCCAGGACAGGGGCAGGGTAAGTACAAAATGAGCTTGGAACATCTAGTGCTCAAAAAAAAAAAAAAGTAGGAAGGAAGAAAATGGAAACTTGTCATAGAGTATAGAACCAGCTTGAAGGGGTTCCCGCTGGCCAGATCTGAGACAGTTTGAGCACCAAAATAATTATGAACAGTAATGAAGCAAAAACCATTGAGAAAATGGGAAGCGCTGAGCACATCCACGTGAGAGAGGAGGAGGAGGGAGAACACTTGCTTCCGGTGGGTTGCTAAATGTCGACTTGTAAGTGTGGAAAGAGTGCAGGCAAAAGAAAATCTTTTTGCAAGGTTCATGGTAAAAATTGGCGCAGGCCAGAATCAGCGAATGTTAAATCCAGGGGGTAAAATTTTTATTTGTTTATTAGTTGCAAGGAAAAAAGAGTAATGAAATGAAGAAATCCATAGTACTTTGACCAGATGATCAAGCTTAGTGTCATCAGCGTCTGTTTTCAGTGTGGGCAAATAAGTGCCTCCTTACAGATAACTATGAACTCTGGGCAAATTTTTAAAAACCACTACCTAAAGACACAAGAGAGGGACTTAAAGCAGGAAAATTCTGGAGGAATAGGGTAAGTTTCTGTGTTTACTGCTTTTAAAAAGCAGTCAGTGCCCAGTTGGGGTAGCTAAAACTGTTAGAAAACATGGTCTGTCTGGCCTAAGGAACTAGAGGTCAGGGTAACTACAGACACTGGAAAGTGAGGGGAGAGTCTTAGAAAGGAGAGAGACAGAGAAACACAGCCCCAGATTTTATGTATAAACTCGACCCAAGTGTGGCTGAGCCCTGAACCATTCTTTGTGGGCAGACTCAGCTAAAGATGAAAGAACTGAACTGGGATTTGAGCAGCTGCCCAAAAAAGAGACTTGGCAGTTGAAGCCAAACCAAGTGACTTCAGGCAAAACACAAAATGGACACTCTTTGGAGGCATGTAATAGAATCCAGAGTATCCACAAGATAACATTCACAATTCACTCTACCAGCAAGCAGCAGATAGACATTACATTCTGTGCCTCTAGACATGACATCCTGAGAAGCAGCACCTGTGTAGTATTCCATTTGAGGATGCATAATCTAAGGCCACATCAGACAAACCCAAAGGGAAGGGATCATTCTTTTTTTTTTTTTTTTTAAGATTTTATTTATTTGACAGCACAAGCAGGGGGAGCAGGAGAGGGAGAAGCAGGCTCCTCACTGAGCAGGGAGCCCGACGTGGGACTCCATCCCAGGACCCTGGGATCATGACCTGAGCCACCCAGGCGCACTGGAAGGGATCATTCTATTAAAAAACAAAGGCTCAGGAAGGGACATGTATTCTTCAAAGATATCAGTGTCGCAAAAGTCAAAGGCAGAGAAAATACTCCAGATTAAAAGGGACTAAGGGATACAACTAGGTGCATATTTGATCCCAGACTGGATCCTTCCTGGGAGGGAAAAATGCTCTGAAAGACTTTCCTGGGCAGTTAACAAAATTAGAACACGCAAGAGAAATTAGAAAAAAATTATTAATATTAAATTTACTGAAGTTGATCATTGTACTGTGATTGTGTAAGAAAATATCCTTTCTCTTAGGAACTACCCTTTGAAATGTCTGGGGAAGAAGAGTTATGATGTATGCAACTTACTTTGAAATGGTACAGGAAAAAAAATACGTGTGTGTGTGTGTGTGTGTGTGTGTGTGTGTGTGGTGTGGATACAGAAAGAACATGAGCACAAACAATGAAGCAAATGGGTCAAAATGTTAGACAGTAGGTCATTCTGAGAAATGAGTAGTGAGTGTTTTTTGAACATTCTTAAAACTTTTCTGAAGATTTGAAAGATTATTTCAAATTATTTCAAAGATTATTTGAAAGATTTGAAATTATTTCCAAATAAAAGGGTTTTTTTTCAAAATTCATTGAACTTCATTAGCCATTTTAGTCCAAGGATACTTTTTGCTTTGTTAATCTCCTTGCATATACTATTTCTTTTCAGTATTTTTCCATACACTTTTTCTTTTTTAATGGTCTTACATGTATTGGGAAATTGATTTAGGAGTAAAGGGTTTTATTTGTGTGCTTTTACCAAATAGCAAATGAGAAGCACCTTCTGGTGGGATGGTGTCTGATTCCAACTGCATTACATAGTTGCTCACAGTGGCCTTTATGACATTTTTGTGATTCTTATCAGTTTCAATTTTAAATGCATTTAAAGGCCCATTAGTGCCCTATAATCCTATACAAAGAATTAAAAATAGCATGTGTTCCTTTATTCTTCCTCCTGTTTCATCTCAAGTCATTGTTTTTGCTCACTTTTAATCTGGCTTTACCTATTATCTACAGGGTTTTATATATTATTAAATATCAGTAAAAATTGATTTATTAAATTTATGCTGAAGTACAGTCTTTTCCTACAGTTTTATAAAAACTGTGTTTTAATTTTAAAGCCTCTAATTTTTACTTAAGATGCTATTTATAACTAGACCATAAGACTGTATAAAGGAAAAACAGGGTTGTCACACAGTATAATATGATATTCTTCACAGTTGGGGGCGACATTGAAACATTTGTTGTCTCTGACCAGTTAGGGACTTTAGCTTGCCTTCCTTGCTGTGTTTTAATTAGAAGATAATTTTATTTATTTTTACTAAAAAGATAACATGTTACTTTACTTGTATATGTTTTTTCCACTATAAATCATTCCTTCTTTGCACTGGTTTCCCCCAGAAGATTAAATCCCTTCGAATCTATTTGGCTAATGTCCATCTGTCATTTCATCTGGCATTTTGATGTCCCTATCTTTTAATTTTATGTTGTTTGGACATTATTTACTTGCTTGTATATTTTCTATTATAGCAGAAACATTCATGTAATACAGAGAAAGTATTTTTTTCCCCTCTCCAATAAGGATTGTTTAAACAGCTATTGAGTTTCTAGTGCTGTGCTACATTCTGTAAGACGTGAAAAAGAAATGGAAAGAAGTGGAAAATTCACTTTTGTGTAGTTTACAGTCAGTCTGGGGATATAAGACCTATTTGAGTGAAAACAGTTGTATATATCTCAGGTGTGATCTAGGAAAAGCTTTGAAGTAGCATGTAGAGTCTGTGCACATAGAGCTCTTGGTTTCTAGGCAAGGAGAACCTTTTGAGCTGGAATTAATCTTTGATTCTTTCTTGAGGGAAGTGGTCCTAGAATTAGACTTTGAACAGTGGCTACATTTCAGATTGATGAGCTAAGAAGTTAAAGTTCATGCCAAGAATTAAGGATGAGAGATTTGGGGAAAGGACAATGAGAAGGTTTTGTTAGAAGATGTTAAAGAAACTGGTTTAACTGGATTGAATAATGAGAGATAAGATGATAAAGAGCTTAAGACTGATAAATTGATAAAGAGCTTAAGAACCCACTTAATAGAGCAGTTTGGACTGAATCTGAAGAGCAGCAGGTAACTGGCATTTCGGAAGAGTGGGGTGATTCAGCGATGAATCCGACAAGGATGTGTAAGATGAGTTAGATTAGGGAGAAATGAGAGCAGGGGGAAACCAGCTGAGAACCTATTGCTCATTCAGGTTCAGGTGGATGCAAATTTAGGTTAGGATGGTGGCAGTAAAATAGAGAAGGGCAAACATGACAGACATTTTGGTGCTCAAATAAGGATAAAGTTGCAGGAGGCTGGGGAGGAGGGGCAGGTAGGCAGTGATGACAAGATGGGTCTGCAGAGAAGTGCTGAGAGGCCCCAGAGCACTTTTCAGTGAGAGCTGCAGGGTTAAGAGGTGTGAGGCAGTTGAAGCAGTTAGGGGTTACATATTGTCTTTTCAGGGAAGGCTGGAGCAAGTGAAGAGTTCCTTCCTGCCCCCTCTTTCAGGACAGGGGAAACTTCTAAGTGTTTAAAGCCAAAGAGAAAAGACAGTCATGGGGAAAATAGAATCTACTTTAAGAGCTTTTAAAGAATTCTTCCACCTCCAGGTCAGTGTTCTAGCAGTTTCTGTTTCACATTGCTTCGTGGCTGACTTGCTTATTTTTACTTCAGATCCAGAAACAGCAAGGCCCAGCAATTCCAAAATCACCACCACACTGGGTCTGGTCGTCCATGCTGCAGGTAGGGTTGGATGGCAGTGAGACCCCTTTCTCTTCTGTCCCAGCGTGGGAGGCTTAGTGTGTACATCCCAGGGACTGTCCCCATGAACTGCGGAGAGGGTTGCTTCGTGAAGTCCTCCAACACAAGCATAAGCCCGGGCGTGCTCAAGTGTCAGGGATTTACAAGCTAAGAACAGTTTTTTATTTTTTTAATGGAGGAAAATATTTTGTGGCACATGAAAGTTACATGCAATTCAAATTCCAGCGCCTATAAATAAAGTTTTTTGGAACACAGCCATGCCTACTTGTTTACATATTAACTGTGGCTGCCTTTGCAAAGCCTGAAATATTCCATGTCTGGCCCTTTAAGAAAAAATGTGCTGACCTCTGCCCTAGAGCCTCATCTGGAAAAGAGCCTTGACATTGTCCTGAAGAGCCCTGTTGCTCAGTATAAACCCAAAGTGCCCGTTGAGGCAGAGGTGGGCTGTAGAATGCCGAAGGCACAGCGTTGCTGACTGGGCATGCCTTAGAGTCCTAACCGAAGACCAGTCCCAGCAGTATGAGTCTGTGACTGACAAAGGCATGTGGGAGATGGCCCACTGTCACCTAGACCTTTCGATAGAACATGTTCATCTGACAAAAGTTCATTCAGCCAATATTTACTTCTTGTGTATATAAGTCATCTATGTAGAGTTGGAGTGTCTTTATTTTGTGTTTTTTCATCTGCAAGACAGAGATGCTTACTTTGCAGTCTTTGCGATTTCTGTTATAACAGCTGACATATTGAATATTTGGGGCCAGGTGCTAAGCTGTTTACATATGTTTTCTCATTTAACCCTCATGAAAATCCTAAGAATACATACTTCCTTGAGCCCGTTTTAGAGATGAGAAGGCTAAGGTTCAGAAAAGTTAAGGAACCTTCCCAGAGTCAGATGCAGCTCTCCCTGCCTCTAAGGCCCACACACGAAACTACTACACTGTTGTTGTTGTTGTTGTTTTTATAGTATTTTATGTTTTGTTTTTTCCAAATTTAGCGGATGGTGTGGCCTTAGGAGCAGCAGCCTCTACTTCACAGACTAGCGTCCAGTTAATTGTGTTTGTGGCAATAATGCTACATAAGGTAAGCAGAATTTTAGTGGAAGATTTGATATTGAATATGTTCATAATGAAAATTTCTCTTTGGTCATCGGTATTTTTTTGGAATGGGAAGATTTTTTTAGTTTTTATAGTTGCCATTCATTTGAGATAGTTGACCAGCTCTGTTCATAGCTAGGATTTTTTGCTACTATTTTTTTAAACTTGCACGTGAAGGGACTTTTTTAATGGTCATACACACCAACTCTTAAATTCTCTACAGATTTCTATATTTTAAAGTAATTCTTGTTCATAAATGTTTTTGTTTTTCTTATACTCTTTTCTTGATTATTTGTCTTTTCCTACTACCTGAGAGAAACACACACACACACACACACACACACACACACACACGTAGGATATTTTCTTAGCTTAGAACATTAATTCCTGAAAGGCAGAACTCAGTCTTGGTACCATGCCTGTTTTTGTTTTGTTTTGTTTTGTGGGAATTCAGTCAAATGACATGTGCTTCATAATATAGAAGCGATCCATACTTTAATTAGGAATACTTTTTCTTTTCCAGGCACCAGCTGCTTTTGGGCTGGTTTCCTTCCTAATGCATGCTGGCCTAGAACGGAATCGAATCAGAAAACACTTACTGGTTTTTGCACTGGCAGCCCCAGTCATGTCCATGGTGACATACTTAGGACTAAGTAAGGTAAGTCTGATCATTCCTAGCTTATCTAGACAAGTATCTAATTCTTTTGTGATTTACTGGAACCTATGGTCTTTTATGTTGATTTTTGCAATTACATTACCCCCTCAAACGAAAGATGAAATTACGATTAAAAGCCAGTACAGGGTAAACATCTTCATTCCAAGGCATTCTCTTCATAAATTTAGAGCATTTTCCTATTCATTCAATTTCAAAATTTCTTCCCTTTCAGTTCTGAAAACATTTGCACAGATATATGATCTTTAAAATAGCATAACTCAGGCCTAACCAAACACACTAATTTTGTTTGACAGATATATAATAAGTCACAACAGTACATATTTAGTGTTTAAGCAGGCGCGTGAAGAGTGAGGGACAAACAGCAGTTTTGAGGAGAATAGGGGATGAGCAGAGATGTCTGTATTCTCATATCACCAAATACTAAATATCTAGTTCTGGGCGCCTGGGTGGCTCAGTTGGTTAAGCAACTGCCTTCGGCTCAGGTCATGATCCTGGAGTCCTGGGATCGAGTCCCGCATCGGGCTCCCCGCTCAGTGGGGAGTCTGCTTCTCCCTCTGACCCTCTTCCCTCTCGTGCTATCTCTCATTCTCTCTCTCTCAAATAAATAAATAAAATCTTTAAAAAAAAAATATCTAGTTCTTTATCATTGCACTGAACATAACGTCAGACCTGAAGTAACATGTGTCCCTTGTCAGTTCCAAGCCTGGGCATTCTTCCCTGTTGTTCAAGGTGGACCTTTCCCTGCCTTCTAGTTCTGTCCCCTGGGGCTGTAGGTCTTAACAACCCTCCCTCTGGTACTTCAGTGTCAACTGACTGGCCACCGGAGAAAAATCTTAGAACCAAACTGCCTCAGGGCTAGTCATGGGAACTGCTTTCCCCCATACTCTCTCTGAGGGTCATTCCATTCATAGTTGATACAGTAAAACTTGTATTAAAAGGAACATATGAGAAATGAGGTGGTTAAAACATGATTAAGTTCCTGTTAATCATGTTTGTTGATCTGGATTGCTAACAAATGAGGTGTTGTAAAAACCCTCTTTGATCATTCGAAGACTCTTCTTCTTTCAGTCAACAAGCAATATATAGTTCCTTTTTAAGTATTACTCTATCACTTCATTGATCAGTGCAAGTCTTTAGAACTTCTCACAGGAAGGTATCATTCTGGAGGCATGGGGTTACATGTTGCATTATGGCGTGTTCTCTTCTTAAAAATTTAATTAATTGTCATAGTCCATAGGTCCACTTTTTGAATAGAAAAAGTTGAAATTAATTGTGTCAAGATTAGCTTATAAGATGTTTCTGCCTCTGTGAGGGCAGGTGCTGCATCTCGATTCCCACTGTATCTCAAGCACCAGCCTAGAGCCTGGTGTATAGGGATGTTTGTTAAATGTTAGTAGAATAAATGAATGTATGAAATTTAATACTTGCATTAATAATGCCGTTGATTCCATTGTAAGAATAATACATGCCAGACCTGTTCAACCAGACTTGAAGTTTGTTTGAAAAAGCAATTGTGTACGTCATCAATAGTCTTAAATTTGGAAGCTTTTCATCAATAACAAAATTGCTCTGATCTCGAGATGTCCCCAGTGTCCCATATCGGACCAGTCATGAACACTGAGTGTTTTTTTTTTTTAATCAGGACTTCTTCCTGACCTTGAATTTTACTTGTCTTAATTTTTCTTCTTTCTCTCTCCCTCTCTTAATTCACAGAGCAGTAAAGAAGCCCTTTCAGAGGTCAATGCCACTGGAGTGGCCATGCTTTTCTCTGCCGGGACATTTCTTTATGTTGCCACAGTACATGTCCTCCCTGAGGTGGGCGGAATGGGGCACAGCCACAGATCTGACCCCACTGGCGGGAGGGGCCTCAGCCGCCTGGAGGTGGCCGCCCTGGTTCTGGGTTGCCTCATCCCGCTCATCCTGTCAGTAGGACACCAGCATTAAAGGTCGGATGCGGGCCTCAGGCCACAGCTGTTCGCCATCCCGTGAGAACAGCCAGCACGTGACAGCTGCTCACTCCCTCAGTCTCTTGTCTCACCTTGCTCCATCTCCACCTGTGTTCCTAGAGTCCGGAGGGAGGTGAGATTAAAACCTGGAGTAATGGAAAGCTTTTAGAGTAGAAACAACACACTGCGACTGGATAGAGACATTCCGTTGTGTTGTTTTTTTTAAAGGGCCCTTGGCATTTTGAGTTTTGATGTTTCTCTTAACCCTATGCTCAGGGAAGATGGAATTTCATTTTAAGGAAAAGTGGAGAACTTCATACTCACAATGAAATAGTAATTATGAAAGTACAGTGTTCTGTAATTAAGCTAGATCTCTGTCTTAGTTTAGAGGCTCTGCCACTTTATCCATTGATTTTTAACATGGTTCTCACCGTGTAAGACTGGTGCTTTAGCATCTGTGCCACACGCCTTGATAAAGGTCATAATGCCCACTGTCTTTGATGCTAAAGAGGATTGTAGTTTATTTGGGGTAAGAGGAAAATGACAGCAAGGCACATGAAAAGCTGACTTTTTACTCGAGAGCTGTCCATTGAAAAGAGGACGTCTGGAGAGACTTAACACCTCCTTTCGCGTCTGCCTCTTTAAAGAGAGCCTGTCATTCCATCAGTGGAGCAACAGAGATGGACTAGCATCGAAGGAGGCCACTGGTATTTCTTCTCAAGTTCTCCTTTGCAGAATACCTGCTTCCAGTGCAAAGGAGCCAAGTTCTGGTAGGTTCAGGCCCACTCAGGCTTTCCTTCAAAAACAGTCAGATCCCAAAGGTCTTTTGAAATGAAGGGATGTTAATTTCAAGTAAATTTGGATAATAACTGACATTTTTGTCATAATCTTTTTAAAAGTAAGATAACCAAAACCCTGTGTTGTCCCTTTTTTTCTTTTTACATATTTATCTTAGCAGACTAGCAGTCCCTCTGGCAAAATACTTGGTGTCCTTTGGAGAGTGCTAGGTCAGCGTCAGAGAAGCACCTGTAGCAGTGAAGAGAGGCAAGATGTATGACAAGTGGGAAGTGTTTGCCTCTTGATTTAAAGCTTATTGAAATCATGTCTCTTGTCTCTTCATCTTTTCCATGCTTTCCTCCTGACTCCCCCCCCGCCCCCCATCTATAATTTGCTGCTTATTGCGGGTGGCGATGTTGGTATCTGTGTGAATTGAATTCTCATCAGGACAACCACTTCTTGAACTGTGATGATGAAGATAACAATGTCTCTGTTTTTTATTCCCTTCAATGAAGTTACCTTTGTGTCAAATGCAATTTTGTTAATCTCTTAAAATATCATTTCCTCATATGTGAGATGACACAATCACTAATATTCTGGTCATTTAAACAGTTGAGATAGTAAAAGTGTTTAACAAACTGGGATGATTTTTCCATATTTGCCAAATCCCTGTAAACTTTGTGTTATCAACTAAGTGTGTACTATGTTATTAATTTATTTTGATTTTCTGTACCATTTCAAAACACATTATATAAAGAGGGAACCAAGACTGTGTTCTTCAGGGCAGTGGGTTTAGGAGTTCGTAAAATGTCTTATATGACGTATATGCCAGCATGCCTATAATTTCTTTATTTCCTTCCTGGACGTGTCACTGGGTCAGCAGCTATGGAACTTGTGAGCCCTCTGCCGGCCATAGACCAAAGTAGCACAAATAGGATAGGGTTTTGTATAGTGGCTGGCAACCATTGCATATGATGTTAAAACCAACAGAAGGCACATTCTGGAAAGTCTGAGTGACTTGCTCTGACTTATGGGAGTCATGGGGCTTCGTCTGGCCCTTCGAGATGTCATGGTTGCCTTGATTCTCCCTGGAAATTTACTTTGTTAATAAATAGTACATCTTAGTGTCTGGTTTGGTTTGGGTAGCAGCACTTTCTGTCATACTGTTGCGAGCAATGATGAGAATTTCGTCCTGCTGGCCAAAGCCTCTTTCAGCAGTGCCTTGCCATCATTAAAAGTTTGGCTAGAATATCTTGCTTGGTAGGGGGGCCTTGAACTCTGGCAAGGATTGAACCATCAAACTTCCAAATTTGCATTCCCCTCTGGACCTCGCGTTAACAAGCAGACCTTGTAAGGCCTGCCAGCTCTCGGGAGCTGTGGCCTTTCTCAGATTTTAAAGCTGCTGCCTCAGGAGCTACTCATTTCTCTCCTGGTCAGCAGGCAGAAATAGCCATACTAACCTTAGAGGGCTCAAACGCACCTCTAGGCAGCAGGGGACCGAGCAGCATGGCAGAGGCCTTCTTCACTGGGGGAGGAACTTGCTCGTGCTGGGCAGTGTTCAGAAGGGGCCACAGCGGTGGTCACTTACTGGCACATTTCAGTTCTGTTTTCCTCTTGTGTTCACTGCCTCCTTAGATGTAGATGCCTTAATGCTCTCATGCATTTGGCAACACTGGCAATACTTAAGTTGCTGCCGTGATCACAGATGGAATCATTGGCTACCAAAGAGATGCACCTGATGATGAAGAGTACGGCCCTTCCTTCCTCATAACCAAAGTTAGTCTTCATTGCAATTTGACTCCGTTTTCCTTGGTAGGGACAGATTTCTTCAGATTCCAAATGCACTCTTAAATGGCAAATGAAGGTGGAAAACGCTAATGGTCCATTCCCCTCCCTTGTTTTCCAGCGAGTTGCGTATCAGTCCCCATTTCCCCGAAGCAGCGCTGTTCTAGGGCTGGCTGCTTTCCTGTGCATGCCGTTGCCAGATTTTTTTAGGCAGAGGCTCTGCACTGGAGTGTAGAGAGTTGGAAACAGTTCCATCAACAGAGGCTACGTGTTCTCTCTTCCCCCTGTCACCTTTCTATCACCCTATTCAGAACAGTTGAGTCAACCCTGTTCTTGTATTTTGAATCATTAGAGAAAGGACAGAGGTGGTCGTTTTGAGGGGTCAGTTCTTTGCAGAGAGGAGACGATGAAATTGTGTTTTTTAACCAGCCTACTTCTAAGTGTCACTGCCTGGTTTTTCTCTTTTTCAAGGATTAGAACTAGGAGGACACACCAGCATTGGAGTATTATGCCCCTCAGACCCATGGTAACTAGGTACTAAACAGGGGAGCTGTCTACCAACAGCACAGACCTCCAGAAAATTTCTTGCCTACAGGGCCTCTGGGCCCCTTGAGAGACTGAGAATATTGACCAGATTCTTCCCAAACTGCTGCAGTGGAAGGTGATCTACAGGAGAACCATCCTTCCATTAGAAAATTTCTACTCAAAACAGAATGATCCCAAGAGCACTGTTGGGGATGCTATGAAAATAAAACCAATGATGGAGCCCCCCCCCCACTTTGTACCTGAGACATCTAGATAAACCCCAGGAGACTAGAGGGGAATTTGTGACTTGTAGGAAAAGACTAGACAACCATTGGGAATTCTCTAGATACGCTCAGCCGAACGCAAGGAAATTGGCTTTGATCTTTTTTCTGATAGCATCTTCTGGCAAGTTGGAAGTCTCGTGGGATAAAACTGCAGTTCCCCTGGTTCAGTAGCCCGAACAGTGATTTTAAATGTCCCCTTTCCTGGATCCTTTGTAAACATGAAATCATTCCATGGATGGCTGCCTTATAATTTTGTCTCTTTCCGTGTTAATTGTGAATGGTTAAACAATTTTTTTTTGCTGTTTTCTGATTTGTTTTATGATATTAAATTTTTATTAGCGGATACCTTATGTGAATGGCTCATTACTTAATCTCTTGGCAGTTTGCTTTTCTGTTTGACGACTAGACTTGACCCACATTTGAACATCAGCAAAGGTAATGAAAAGCTTTCAAGGGCAGGGGAAAAATGTGCTCACTATATGCAGATCCTTTAGGGAAGGAAGGAAGCAAAGGAGAAAGGGAGATGAAGGACACAATACACCACGTGTCCCAAAAGATATTAATTCATTGACTTTTATTTTGCTTTGCCATCGGTGTTAATACTTATGAAGGTAGTGTACTCCCAGAAAAGAGAAGCAGGCAATAGACCCCGATCACAGTGAGTCCAGTCAAAGGGCAGAGTTGCTCTAGGAGTATATAGAGGCTGCGAACACCTGACCCTAGAAATAGAGATTTTAATAGAAGTGCAGTTTGTAAATTTGTTTCTAACTCCTGTAAGTTAGGGCAGCATCCTACAGTGTAGTTTTATAATGTCAGAAATAAGCGACCTTGTGTCCCATTGCTGTGTCTAAAACGCCCTTCCGCAGCTCCCTTGCCTCCTTCCAGCGTTGATCTAAAGTCTCCTTCAGTTAGGCCTCCTGTGACCACCCTATTTAAAACTAATCTGCCCCACCTTGCCCCAGTGCTCCTTACCTTGTTCTCTTACTTCTTTTTCTGTAGCACTGGTCACCTTTTAATCTGCTTTATAATATATATATCCTTACTTTGTCCTTCTCTACTAAAACATAAGCTCCGGGAAGCTAGGTTCTCAATATAATATGTGTGGTTAAGTGAATTGCTGTGGCCTGAGGGGGCACTTCCTAATCTGTGGCAGTGTGGCACTAATCTAGCACTGCCCTAACCAGCGGCAGGACCAGCTGCTGGCTGTGCGTCTAGCTCCGCCCGCGCTCACACTGCGGTGAGGAGTCCGCACACAGGGCTGAGTGTACAGGTGGGAAATTCACTGGGTTTGGGTTCCTAATCCATGACCAGCTAATGTTAGTAAGGGACTGTGTGACTGATTGAGGGACCTGAACATCTGGATCCCTTTTCTGGCTCCGCTACTGATTTCTGTTGCAATGTTAGCCATTGCCCAGTTTTCTAAACTTGGGTGGGAATGTGAGGGGAGACGGTCCTGTTCCAACTGCCTTCTTTATGGAGGGATCCTGACAAATACGAGAGCCATCAGAGGAGGGAGCCCAGTGGAGACAGGATGAGAAGCCAGAGCGTTTGAGGAGGTGTGAAAGGAACTGAACGTTTGCCTTCATCTGGAATGTTCTTGGGGGGCAGAACTTGATGACCACCATCAGATACTTCAAGGGCTGTCAAGTGTGAGAGCACAGAACTTATTTTATCCAGAAGGTGGAATGGGAGGTAAACTGAGCCCTACTTCTTCTCCACTTACCTCTTCGTTCAGCAGCGTTAACTCAGCACTGAGCCCTTCCTACAGACCGGACACTCATAGGTGATGAGTGTTCAAAAGGGAGTAGGGGTCACTTCCAGGCCATAAAGAGCTTGTGGATTCAAACAAGACACAGTTGCCAGTAGCACCACGGGAGGCAGGCACAGGGTGCTCAGGGAACGCATGGGGGCAAGGAACCTAGAGCGAGGCTTCAGGGACAACATCCAGAGGGAGAGGAGGCCTGCGTGAATTACCGGTGGAGCAGTCGGGAACAGTTCTCTGAGCAGGAGGACCTCCATGCCAAAGGCCTGGTGGCACAAGAGAGAGAATGCAGACTCTGCATAGAAGGTGCCACGGACTGGCTGAAGGACAGGGGAGGCACCAACAGGTGGTGTGTGAGATGCGTCCATTCCCTAGGTGACGTCTGTGCTTCCAGATTTAAAATTGCACAGATAATTGGGCCTAGCCAGGGTCTCTGTGCTTCCTGCCTCATCGGCAGCCTTCCCAGGTGCAGTCCCGGCTGACCTCTGGAGTTCCTGTCATCAGATGATTCAGGGACGTGGTAGTCCAGAGAGCCTTGTGCTCCAGAGGCTCCTATGGCCCCTCAAAGTGGAGCTTGGGGACTTTTTTCCTTCCTTATCCCTGCTTGTCTCCCCCACTCCCTGGCTGGGGCCCAAAGACCCCTCCTCATCCCACTTGCAAACAGCTGTGTTAGTTATGGTTATGTACAGAGGGCCAGGTGGGAGCTCAGTCTTCCTTCTATCCTTTGGTTCTCCCTCTCCAAAACTCCTATGCCCCCTGCACTGCGGTTTCCCTAAGGGCACATGTCGTGGAACATGGCACCTCTATGGCTTCCTCTACCTCTGAGCTGTCCAGGCCCTGTGTGAAGGCAGAGGTGGGAGCGGGAGGGGCAGGCATGAGAGGAGACCCTCCCTCCTGTTCTCTTCTGCCCCTGACTTCGCTCTGCTCAGTATTTGGGGAAGCCAGGAAAGAACATCTGCTATTGGACCTGGAGAAAACATTCTAAGGGTAGTGCGACAGAGTTGGCAGGGCCCCTTTTTCATATATGAAGCCCGCGAGGGTTTCGAAGAAACTTGCCCAAGGTGTTTAATCAAGTAAAGGAGGAACCCCTGGCACCTGATCCAATGAATTGCTAATTCAGTTCCGGATGAAAAACCGGCCCCCTGGCTCTTCCTCAGACGTTCTGGGAGTGTGTGGGATTGTAACAAAAATGGCTTTGGGCCTCTGGGCCAGACTGAACACATCCTTCTCCCCCAGTGAAATGCACTTGCACTTAGAAGCCAAGTTAGTGTATTCATTTCAGTCCACACATCACCCACGAGGGGGAGCACCGGATACCTTCAGTGTTTCTGAGCAGTGTGCCGCCCACAGCTGTGGCCTTGGATGCCACGGGACCGTGTTAGTGCCGTGAAGCAGCGGGCTGACTGGCAGAGCAGTAAGGTCCTTGGGTCGACCTCGGCAACCTTGGGTGTGAGCAGTTGTCAGGCAGAGAGAGGGCAGAAGCCAAGCAAGAGGTTGACCCTGCTGATGAGAACAGAACTATCTCATCTAATGCAAGAATCTTCCAGCTTAGGGCATCTCAAATGCAGGACTGACTCTCCTTTGGCTCCCTCGGCCCCTTCACTTGGCCCGCTGGCTTCGAACGTGCATGCGGTGCCCTGTACCCCACTTCCCCTCCCTCCTGGGTTCCCCTGGGAGGCAGCCAAGCCCTTGCAGGTAAAGGAGCCTCATACCCATGTTTGGCCTTAGAAAATGCAGCCAAAGTGGAACACAATTCAATAAAAAGAGATAGGTGGTTTAAACCTCAGAAGGGGAGGAGGGCGTGGTGGCATCACAAAAGTGATGTCATCTGAGCTGAATCTTGCAGTCGGATTTTTGGGGAGATGAGAGGAGAAGCACCCTGGCCTGAGGGCACAGCAAGTGAAAAGGGGCTGTGAAAGTTTGGTAGCTCCTCGGAATATCAGACCCGGCGTGGCTGGGGCAGAATGGGGGCGGCGGGGCGAGAGAAGGGGGAGCCCGGACAACTGGGTGGGATGAAGGAATGGGATCCAGTGGGGGCTGAGCAACACCGAGGCCCAGAGAGGCTCGGTGATTGTCCTCAGTTCACACAACTGATAGCAGAGCCTGGATTTAATTAAACCCCTCTTAACACTGAAAGCAGGCAACAAGTCTGCCATCTCCAGATTGCTTTCTCCTACATTGTCCACCGCACCCCAGATCCTGTTTTATTCTCATGAGGGAAAGCTGAGGCCCCGAGGGGTTGGCGTCCATTTGATGTGCAAACAAACAAGAAATTGCAGCACCTGAATGGGGCCAAGTGAAGACAAATCGATTCGGTAAGCGTTTGTTGAGCCCCTACTACAGGCCCTGGACTCTGTCCTCAAGGAGCTCACAGTCTTGGGATGCAAACACGGAGAGGGAAGAGAGAGAGAGATTTGATGCTGCAGGAGGGCCTGGCCTAGAGCCCAGATCTTTTCTGCTTCTTCTCTTCTTGGCCCCATCAGGACGCTTGTGCTGGGTCCAGCCAGCAGCCGGACGCCAGTGCCAGGGCAGCGCAGGGAACCTAAAAGAGGCACATTCCTGGGTCCTTCACTTGGCACCAGCCTGGCCCACCTGCCCGAGAGTGGGGTCGGGACAAAGAGGGCGGGGAGCTGAAGAGGCGGCCCTATGGGAAGATCTGCTCTTGTCCCGGTTGCTGGGGGCTTTTGAGGCCCGATCAGGATGTGACCCCAGGGAGATCCTTGTTACCCCTTCCCTGTCCGAGAACGTCTTCCTGCCCATTCCTGACTAGAATGGGTTAAGGAAGACTCTGGCTCACTCTAGCTAAAGTGGAAGATCAGTGAGCTGGGCCCCAGTCAGTACTCACACATTCCCTTACCACGGGCCAGGCACGTGTCACGGCCATGCTTACACCTGTTTCATGGAATAGTGGTGACTATCACAGGAGCCTGCAGACTCTGGATAAAAGCAACATCATGGTAATGTATGTTCTTTCATACAGCAAAGGAAATCAAAATGAAAAGGCAACCTAAGGAATGGGGGAAAATATTGGCAAACCATATATATGGTAAGAGTTAATATCCAAAATATATAAGGAACTCATATAACTCAGTATAACCAGATCAGAAAAATGGACAAAGGACGGAACAGACATATTAGTACAAAGGTAGGCTATTAGCATGGGTGCGAACTGAGATGCTTATGTACAATACAAACACACCCTCTGATGATTTTAAGGGGCAAAATAGATGGTATAATCCCCCAGGAAAATGCCTAAGCCAGGGGTGGTATTGGCTCATGAGGACCAAACCACTACCGTGTTGTTACTAAATGAACATTTACCAAAAGACACCAAAAGCAAAAGCAAAATAAACAGGTGGGACTACATCGAACCAAAAATCTGCGCAGCAAACCAGCAACAAAATGAAAAGGCAACCTATGGAATGGGAGAAGATATCTGTAAATCACTGATCTGATATGGGGCTAATATCCAAAGAACACAATTCAGTACAAAAAAAAAAATAACCCAATTAAAAAGTGGGCAGAGGAACTGAATAGATACTTTTCCAAAGAAGAATGGCCAACAGGTACATGAAAAGTATCACTAATCAGGAAAATGCAAAATCAAAACCACAGTAAGATATCATTTCACACCTGTTAGCATAGCTGTTATCAAAAAGACAGCAGGTAATGAGTGTTGGCAAGGATGTGGAGGAAAGGGAACTCTCATGAACCATTGGTGGGAATGTAAATTGGTGCAGCCACTATGGAAAACAGCATGGAAATTCCTTAAAAAAAAAAAAATAGAACTACCCTATGATCCAACAGTATCACTTCTGGGTATAATAACCAAAGGAAATAAGTATCCCAAAGAAATGTCTGCACTCCCATGTTCATCGCAGCATTATTCACAAAAGCCAAGTACAGCAACCACGTTAAGTGTCCATAGAGGAATGAATAAATGAAGAAAATGTGGTACCTATATGCACGATGGGATATTAGTCAACTGTAAAAAGAAGGACTTTCTGCCATTTGCAACAACATGGATGAACTTGGAGGACCTTATGGTAAGTGAAATAAAAGGCAAATGCCCTTTGATCTCACTTACGTGTAGAATCGTAAAAAGTCAAATTCATAGAGAGGAGAATGATGGTTATCAGAGACTGGGGGTGGGGGAAATGAGATATTGGTCAAAGGGTACAAACTTTCAGTTATAAAATGAGGAAGTTCTGGAGATCCAGTGCACAGCATGGTGTCTATAGTTAATAATACTGTACCGTATACTCGACGTTTGCTAAGTGAAGTGTTCTCACCACACACAGGCACACACACAAAATGGTAACTGTGAAGTGATGAATATATTAACTTGATTATGGTAAGCATTTCCCAATATATACATGTATTAAATCATGTTATGCACCTTAATAAATGTATAATCTAAATATTTATGTCAGTCATGCCTCACTAAAGCTGAGGAAAAAAATAAAAGCCAAAAGAAAAAGAAAATGTGTGTTCCTGTCACTTCCCTCATTCTACACATATTTGAGGGCCTATCATGCTCCAGAAATGACTAGGGGAGTAGTAGACAACCTTTTTGAACTTCATTTTACTCGCCTGGAGAATGAAAAATAATATGTACTTCACTGAGACTGTTTCAAAACTTCAGTGAAATGGATAGGATGTAAACAAGCTACTTAAAACATCAGCTCTAGGTCTGAGCGTGCAGGGCATGCAGGACCCTGAGTGTCTGCCCTTGAATGATCTCACCTAGTTCCTGATAAGATTGAGCAGCACCGGCCCACACTCGGTCCAGGGCACTGGACTGACCCCAGCTTGTTTTGTCTTCCTCAGAACTATCTGCCTGGAGTTCGGCACTCCCACCGGCGAGGGTAGAGAACACAATGGAAGCAGAAATGGCTTCTCCCAAAGCTCACTTGGTATTATCCGGGCTGCTTAGCTGAGGGAGGCAGAAGCCACTTGTGTATCTAGCGGTCCACCGAACTCATGCTGTTTGCCTCTGGCCTTTCCACCCTGCCTCAACCACCATTACCTAAGGGCTGGTCAGGTGTCCGGTGTGTAGAGGGGATGGGCAAAGATTGGTTTCTCTTCACCCCCGAAGAAACTTGTGCTCTGTTTCTTGCATTAAAGATACCGAACATCTCCCAGGAACCATCCGGGCTTGTTCTGCCCTGGTCCTTGGGAACGGTTTCCTTAAGAATGATTCCAGGTATCCTGCCTTTCTCCCTCCTACAGCTCACGAGCTCAGCACTAGTCCTTCACAAGCAGCCAAAGCTGGTCCTGACCTGATTAAGCAGAAAAGGAATTAATATATTAAAAGGACATTGGCAGGGCTAGAGAACTAGGCCTGACAGAGGGAAAGCTTCCAGAAATGCTGCCCAACATCATGCTGAGGAAGCCCGCTGACGACAAAGCTGCTGTCACCACAGAGCACTTGATGCTGTGGTCTGCGGGTCCCCTGCCCGGGACGGCCACTGCAGCCACTGCGGTCACTGCTTGCTGCCTGGGGGACCCCGGCCCCGGGCCCTGTGTGCAGGCTGAACTTGCCGTGTTTCTGCAGGGGCGTGAGCCAGGAGGGGCCCAAGGGAATTCAGATGGGCCACTTTGGACAGCGAGCACCAGGCGATGCAGCCTAGGCCTGGGAACTCCAGAGTTCATTAGGGGAAGGGTGTGGGAGACCTTTGGGAGACGCGTTCTTAACCAGACTCCTGGAATGTTAGTCCTGGGAAGGCCTCGGGGAGCATCTAGTGAGGATCACAAACTCAAATGCCTACAGGGAGGAGCCAGGCAGTTAATAAATGAGCATAGCAAGCTGAGCAAAGGACAATGCGGCGGGGGTGGGGTGGGGGGGTGGGAGGGGGGTCTGTGAAAATGCCATTTTAGGCAGTAAATTTTTAAAAAAATTTTACAAAGTGTGTAAATGTTGGTAAGAGAAGGCAGTTGACTGGACAGGGGGGGATCTTTCTGGGGTGATGGAAATGTTCTGCATCTTGTTTTGGGTGGTGGTTACTCTGCGTATACAATTAACAAACTTCGCCAGATAAATACTTAAGATCTGTGCATTTTATCCTGTAATAATTACACCTCAATTTTTTACTTGGGCAAATTAATACAGTATATCTATAAACCGATTTGGCTCTTAGGCGACCCATTTGCGAACTTGTTCCAATCCGACTCCTCTCTGTCACACAGGAGGAATCCGAGGCCCTGACGGGGGGAAAGGGGCTTTCTCAAGGGCACAGACGTGGCTCCTCAGCCCGGGCAGGGTGACTGCAGTGCGGTCGGCGGGCTGCCTCTTACTGCGCAAACTCACTTCTCTGCTTTGGCGCGGAGCCGGTGGGCTGCGGGGTAACACTGCCTTTGCGCCCGCGGTCCCCAGGGGCTGCGCAGAGGTCTGCCTCGGCGTGGAGGCGAGCCGGTCACCTGGAGCCGAGGCGGAGAGGAGCCCAAGTGGATGGAGCGGCGGGGCCCCCGCGGCACCCGCCAGGCGCGCAGATAAATCACGGACGCAAACTGCGCTGACGTTGGGGACCGGCACTGAGTGCCAAGCGCCGGCGCGGACAGCCAAGTTCTGGGAAGAGGACTCTGATCCGGGCGAGGCGGCGGTGGTGCCGAGTGAAGCCCACCCGAGGGGGGCGGGGAGGGCAGGGAGCCTGCTCTCCGGGCGGGCGCCTCGGGCACTTACCGAAGTCTTCCCTGGCCGGGGCCCAGCCCGAGGAGGCCCTGGCATCTCCGCTTTACAGGTGAGAGGAGCAAGGCTCTCCGCAGCTCCTCGGAGCTGCATGAGGACTGAGTTGGGGTTCCAGGCCCGGCTGTCTTGACACCAAACCCTTGCTCCTTGCCCTCCTCTACCCAGCTCGAGTCGGTGTCTGCAGGAGTGACTCCAAGCCCATCACAAAGCACACGAGTTCCCAATTTCGGGGCAGGCCTTGCCCGCACGGCAGAGGGAAGCGGGGGTGGGGGTGCGGGGTAGAGCGGGGCGCGAGGGGTGGGGGTGGGGAAATGCTGCGGCCGCTTCCCGGGCAGAGCGACCCGCCGGGACCTTCCGGGCGCACGGAGCCCGGCCCTCCGAGCCGGCGCCCGCACTGATTGGCGCTCGCGGTCGGCCTCCAGCTAGCTCACCTGCCCCTCCCAGCCAATCGGGGCCACCAGAATTGGGGCTGTCGCGGGGAGCTGGGGGAGATGCTGCCGGCTGGAGGCTGAGCCGCCCTCCCCGCGGAGTTCCCGCCCGGCCCGCCCCAACCGCGAGTCCCAGCCGCGGGCTGCGCGCCCCGCGTCCCCTCGGCGCAGCGCTCCCCGCCCCGCGCGCTTTCGGGCAGCGGGTCCCGGCCCGGGTAGCTCCGCGTCTCTGCTGGCTGGAACGCGCCCCGACGGCGCCTCCCCGCAGCCTTCCGCCGCGCGCCAGCCCTCGCCCGGAGCCCCGCGTCTGTGCCGGCCCCGGGGAGTGGGTGGGCCCGGCCCGGGGCAGCAGCGCCGAGGCAGGATGTTCACGTCCAAGTCCAACTCGGTGTCGCCCTCGCCGTCCCTGGAGCAGGCTGACTCGGACGCGCTGGACATCAGCACCAAAGTGCAGCTCTACGGTGTGCTGTGGAAGCGGCCCTTCGGGAGGCCGTCGGCCAAGTGGTCCCGGCGGTGAGTGCGCCTCCTGCGCCCCGTGAGGACCGCCTGGGGAGGGAGCCCAGGGCCTAAGAACCCCGTACCATCCTCTGTCTTACCGTCCTGGCTCTGACTTCCTTTGTGACCTTGGCCTTGCCCTATTTCACTCTACCGTGGCTCTCCCTGGAAGATGTGGATGTCAGCCGGGGCCGGGCTATCTTTTTCGGAGCGCTGGTCCAGCTGGGGTGGTACCACTGGCCCGGGGGCGGTGGGGAAGTCTCTATGGATTGCATCTAAGTCCGAGTGGGGAGGTTAGGGTGTGGGCCGAAGAGGTCATGGCCCTGGTAAGCGCCATCTGTGTCAGATTGGGCCAGACTGCCGAGGAGAGAAGGATATCCAGCCAAAGATATCCTCCCGGGATCCCCGTGGACAATTCCAACATCTCCACAAGCCCCCCTCTCCCAGGCATCAAGGGTCGTGCTTAGAGGTGGGGAGGGGCGCTCCTGTGTCCTAACCCCTCTCCCCCACTTCACCCTGTGCTAGCTCTGCCGGGGCGCTTCTGACTCAGGCCAGGAGAGGGAGGAAGGGTCAGGAAGGGTCTGTGCCCGCCCCTGGTGGAATAATGTTGGTAACCCCTCCAACTGTTCCTCGAACTAATTTTTAAGCCTTAAGGAAGTCTCCAGTGCTTCTGGCACAGAAGCCTGAGAGGAGAGACTGAGCTGGGGCAGAGATGGCAGGAGACTGAGGGGGCAGGGGAGGGAATGGATTGGTCCTGTCGCAGGGATTGATTTGTAGGAAGAGGTGCTGAAGAGGGTCAGAGCAGCCCCAGCCCTGGCTTTCAGTGCCAGCTTCCCTGTCCCCAACTCAGAGGGGACTCCCCAGATGTCAGGTAGTAGCCACTTTACACTTATAAAGGGGCCCGGAAGGTACTGGAGGAAGGGGCTTCTTACTGGAGGAAGGTATTGAAGGAATGGCTCACAGCCCTGAACTTGCAGGAAGCTTCCTGTGCTGGCTGCAGGAGCAATGGATCATCTTCTGGACAGTTTCCACCCTCAAGCCAATCTCAGTTCTGAGATTTGCTATTAGAATGGTCGATAGAGCTCAGACCCTGACCCAGCCTCTCCCTGAAGGTGTGACCCTGCCAGGAAATGAGGAGTGTGTCTAAATGCTCTTTCCCATCCTGCTCTGAGTCTGTCCTGGAGCGGGGCCTCAGATACTTCCAGGACCACAGATCACAGAGATGTGGCAGTGGTGGGTTCTGATGTTCTATTTTGATGAATAATTTAATATTTCTACAAGACCATAGAACAAAAGGATCCATGGAGGGTGTTTCACGGTTTACGGAGCTGGTTCCACCTACCTTTGTTGGTTCTGCCAGGTTTCTCTCTGGGATTGAATGGGATATAGGTTTCTTGCATTCCTCCAAAGTTAAACTTCTCTCTCATCCCCTAAATGGAGGGCTAGGGCAGCGTGGAAGGCATCTTGCGAGGGGCTTCCAGGGTTGTGCTGTCTAAGATGCAGTTCCTGAGGGCCTGGTCTCTAGCAGGGCACCCTGGTGGTGGAGGGGAGTGGGAAGGCTGCTTGTAAATTCAAGTACCATTAGCACAGGGCCCCCACGCCCCTCTCTTCTGCCTCAGCTGCTGCAGGCAGCCACTGCTCCCGCCCCACTGGGTCTGGCTGCTGTTCTTGGCCTGAGTCTGGGTCTTGTCCTCCGGGACTCTTCTTGCCAGCCACTTGCCCCTGATCACATCCCTAGTAAATACTAGGGGCCTGTGAACCCCAGGGCCTATCTCCTAGGGCCCCTTACCTACAGTGGTGGGGCCCCGGGCCCCGTACCCACAGGTGATTTCAGGGCTGCGAGGGGTCAGGGGCAAAGGCACCCGGCTCAAAGCACAATGGGGGAGCCAACAGAGGCTGGGAGGCTTTAGCTGCCCCCCACCCCATACTCTCCATCAGCAGCCCCCACAACCACTCCAAAAACCATCCAATCTCATTCAGAACAGTGTGCGCTCTGCAAATACAGCTTCAGGTCAAGTCCTCCAGCCTCCTTCTGAGGAGATTTTCACCTCTGTTCCTTTCTTTTATAGGAATTCTGGAGCTGCCACCTTACAAAGAGTCTCCCTTCCCTGGGGTTCAGGAAATAACTAACAGCCCACCCACCATTTGGGGGTGGGGAAGGCATGATGCTAAGCTTAGCCCCCTCTTGCTTCCTGGCAGGGCCCCCTGGGCCCCAGTTCCCCATTTGTGAAATGGAGTCTGGACTTCAGCTAATTAGCGGCCACAGGAAGGCTTGGGGAGGGGGCAGCCTAGGCCCGCCATTGCAGAGCGTTGCTATTAGAGCGATCGATGCCCTGGCTGGGACAGCTTGGGGGGGGGGGGGGCTGGAAAAGCTCCTGCGCCGCATCAATAACGGATGGGCAGGATGGAACCAGCGGTGGCCGGCTGGGTTCTATAAAACCTCTTCCACTCAGGACCCATCTCAGGGCATGTGCCTCCAGACCATACCACCCGAGCGACCCTGCCCCTTCCTGGGATGGGAAGATGCCCTCGAGTGAAACAATCCACTTTCTCCCCATGGGCCACCAAAATGGAAAGGAACCAAAACATTACTCAGAAGAGAGAAGAGAACCTGGGAGAGGTTCTAGAGGGCAGGGTTGATGCTCCCTCGTCCGTGAGCAGTGGAGATGCAGAGGCTGCTGGCAAAGACCCAGCAGCCTAGAGACAAGGCGGAAAGGTGCCGAGAGCACCTCAGCCTCAGCCGGGGTCAGCTGAGGCAGGGCCGGTCCCGCAGGCAGGCCAGCTCTCCCGGGTTCAATCCTCTCCCCAGCCTCTAGTCCCTCTCCCAGACCCTTCCGAACAAAGGCAGAGGCCGGAGCCCCTGATGAGGAGGGCCCAGCCAATTCCTGCAGCAGGGCCTTCTACCCTCCTCCTGGGCCCTCCTTCCCCCCGTGTAAGCTGCCCAGTGGGGCCGTGCCTCGGAGAGCTACGATTCAGTGTCCACTAAGTGCCAGGGGAGCCGTGAGATGGTAGCCCCACTTCCCAGATCTCAGGGCATAACCTGCCCAGGTGTGGAAAGATCAATCTGTGGTCACCGGACCGAAAGGATCTTCTGAGACTTTCTTCCCACAGGATTTGGGTCTGGGAGTTTCATCTGTGGCCCCGAGTGCTGTTTCACAGAGATGACTTCGCAACACCGAGCTGTCCCCCAGGGCTGAGGGGAAGAGCCTAGCATGTCACCTCCACGCACCAGGCTCAGCCTCTCGTGACACTGGGATTTGTGTCGCTTTCTGGCTTACACAGAACGCTGCGCAGCTGGAGCATTACTGCCTGTTTTATCCCAGCTGGAAGGTGCCTGCAGACTCTTCTTCTTACCATCAACTTGTGTTCTTCAGCCTTCTTCCAGCGTGACAGCGTGCTGGGAGGGGCCAGGTAGCAGCTGAGGGAGCTCCCCAGATCCTTCTGTTCGTTCCCCTGCCCCTTGTGAGGTTCCCCTGAGTCCTTAGGTTAAGGGGATGGGCATAATCTCACAGCCAAACAATGAAATAACGCTCATTAATTCAGGCTTCACTGCAGGAGTATGAGAATCCACGGGAACTAAGCCTTCTGAAGTGCAGTGGGTTAACAACGCAAACAAGCCACACTTCCCTCGCCCCCCAAGCCCAGAAGCTGGTCCTAGTGGCTGTTGACGTCCTGTTTGAAAATGAGTCTCACAGGAATAGGGGTCAGACCTCAAGCAGGACACAAGCAGGCAGTTCGGGCCTTGGAAATAACAGAGCAGCTTCCTTTGAGAGGGGCTCTGGCCGTGCTGGAAAGCAAAGCTGTAGGCTTAGAGGCAGGCGCTGAGTGCGGTCCCAGCCCCGCTGGGGACCAGCTGCGTGAGCCAGGCTGAGGCACGGCAGCATCGCACCTCGCTGGCCGCCAAAATGGAGGTGGATCGCACTGGGGTTCTTCAGCTGTGTCCCATGGAGGGCTCTAGAGGTTCCTTGACTGTACCACAACGGAGTGGGGCTCTCAGGCTCTACCCACTTCACCCATTGCCTCTGCACTCTGCTCTGTTTTACATATTAACCTTGTCTTTACTGTGTTGCTTGAAGAATTGCACTACCATTTGTAAAAAGTCCCTTGGACTTGATGATGTCTGCATAAACTCCAACTTGTCATCGGGGGTGCCCTTCACAGCTAGGATTCCTGCTGACCTCCCACGTCAGACCTAACACCACACATACGCCAGGATGAGCATCCCCTGAGCCTACCAGGCCACCCGGCATGAACAGAAAGGGACATACACTGGGGGCTGTGTCATTTCTACCTTCCTTCTGTCACTTCTGAAAAAAGGACACTTCTGACAAGCTGTCCTTCCCCGGCTCTAGGATTTACCTAGCCCCAAACCCCACACACCTGTTCTCGGTGCCTGAGAGGCCCAGGAATAAGGGAGACGGGGTGCTGGTCCTATTCTGGAAGCTTGTGCCTGGGGAAGAAGGGGTGGCCAGGCTGGCTATCCACCTTCCTGGGAAGTGTAACCCGTGCGGAGCTCACCTGTCCACTGGGTTCTCGCTGCCCTCTCGAGAGTAAGTTATAACTGACCCAAGGTGTAATCCCACGTCCTGAGGAAATTCAAACCTGCACCAGGGCTTCTGGTAATCCTCAAGAGGCTCTGAACACTTGTTTCCTTGTTTATGGATTACTGTGCTGTCTGCTGTAGGTGGTCCTCGTTGCAAGAACTCAGCTCATCCCTCCATCTCCCCGGTACCCCTTCCCCACTGCCACAAGGACACACCCGCCTCTCACACAAGGTATTTGTGAGTCTAGTAGGCTATGCTGAAGAGAAGGTTTGGCAATGAAAACGGCGGAAGAGGCATTTAAATCACAGAAGTGTGAACACGGCCTCATTGAATGCTGGCTCCTGTTTTCCCAAGCCTTCCAGACACCCCATCTTGCTATCCCCAGAGACGGAATTGTTCACCACTGTCTCTTGACACTGTAGGACCCAGACTTTCACATCTTCTCTCTCCTCTGCCCTCTCCCATCAACCCTCCTCCCCACGGCGGATTTCCCCTGACTCCAGCTTTCTCTCCCTCCGTGCTCCAAGACCCTTTCCACCCCGACTCCCAAACTTGGCTTTTGCCTCTCCAGAGAGTAAGGAGCTCAGCAGAATGGATCGCTTTCTTAAACAGGACCTGCCCAACTTCGAAGGTACCTGTGGGACTAAGCATGCTGCCTGTTCTCTCATGATCATGAGGCCAGTGTTGGCCATCAGGCTCTGGCCGAGCCCTCGTTGCATTCAGAGCACCAAGGAGGGGAGTAAAAGGTGGAGGCAAAGCTTATGAAATCCCTCTCGAGTTCCCTTGTTCGTGTTGGATGGCACCGGTGTCCACCTAAGCCGGCAGCTGCCCTCATCAGCAAGAAGCAGCCCCACCCTGCTCTGGTCCCTGCTTCTCTCTTTGACCTTCACGCACCTCCTACTGCCCCTTCCCCACACCACGGCCTATCCGTTTTCTCCACTCCTCTGCCAGTAATACCAGGCATGTTTTGATAACCTTGAACACATGATTCTTTACATGTGCTGTTCCTTCTGTCTGGAATGCATCTTCCCCTTTGGCTTCCTCCCAGATTCCTGAGATACTATTATTCATCCTTCAAAACCCTGCTCAGTTGTCACCTCCTCTCAGAGAATTCCCTTGGCTGGACACCTAAACCATCACTCCTCCCTAGTCCTCACTCTTCTCGTACCTCATAAAACTTGCAGTGTCAGCGTGTAGCCACGGGCTGCACAGTGCTCCAGGATATGCCAGTATTTGCAATGTTGCAGGACACCCTGGTGCTTTATAATCATCCCAGCTCCCCCTCCTACCGGCTGTGTGTGATCTAGGGCATATTACTTAATTTCTCGGCACTCCAGTTACCTCACCTCGATCATGCGAGGAGCGAATGAGTTAACACACATAACGATGTTGCCTGGCACAAAGAAGAAGCTCGATAAGCATTAGCTATTTTCTGAAGGATTGATTTCTGCCCCATCTCTCCTGTATTCGACTCTAAGCCCCTCGAGGGCAGAGAGTCATCAAGCCCCAGAGCCCCACTGAGGACTTGGCCATACCTGGTGATTATTAATACTCCCTGACCTGAGCTGACCGGGAGCTTGCCGTCACTCTGCCGGGATGAGTTCTAGGAGGACAAACAGTCATTGTAGGGCAGGAGGGACCAGGAGGGACCACGATGGTCAGGCGTAGTGATGAGGAGGACCGGGCATCACAGAGCACAGCAATCGAGAACATGAGCTGCGTCAGTGGACCGAGCTGACTTCCAAGTCCGCCACTCACTCGCTTCTTAATCTCCGTGAGCCTCCGTTAACTCACTAGGATCCAGAACCACAAATACCTCCATCTCTTAGAGTCACTGTGAGAGATTTATAAAGATAATGCCAATGAAAGACTTACCAAAGTGAGCGTCTTGGCACCTTGCAAATGCTCCTTCAGCTGAACGTGAGAATACCATCCTTTAGGCCTGAGAGAGGAGGCCGTGGCCTTGGCCGCGGCCCCTCCCCTCACTCACATGCTCTGGGCTGCCCCCCCACCCCCGGCCTAGTGGGGTGACTAGTGGGGCTGATGGTGAGAGGCCTGGGGCTACAAAGCTCCTCCCAGGCCTGAAGTTGGCCCTCGATGGAAGGGTGGGCTTCAGACAGGAGGGAGGTGCCTGGTGCTTGGAGGACAGGGGTTGGCCGCCTGGGCTGGACCCCAGGCCTGCTGCCAGTAGGAGCTAGGGGAGGGCCAATGGGAATGGAGGCTAGGGCAGGCTGCTGCAGACACTGAACCTGATCATAATAAATAATAACAGCAGTAATAAAAGTAGGAGTTTATTGAATATTTACCATGTGTCACAATATGCTACGTCTTTATGTGAACAAACTCATTTACTCATCCTAACAACCCTAAGAGATGTAGCTGCTATTATTGTCCTCAGTCACACTTGGACCTTAGGCCTGGAGAGATCAGGTGACTTGCCCTGGCCACACAGCTGGTAGGTGGCAGAGCTCTGACCCGTGGCTCCCCAGCCTCAGTACCTCCTGCCTCTGGCCCAGTGGTTCCCTGCCTGAAGCTGGCATGAACAGAAGCGGCTCTGAAGGCGGGGTGGTGTGGGAAGTAGGAGCAGGGACTGTGGTCTGCGGGTTCCAATCCCAGCCCCACCTCTGCCCTAGCTGTGTGACTTTGCATGCGTTATTTCACCACTAGGCCTCAGTTTCCTCATCCGTAAAGTGGGAACAAAAGTCCTGCCTTCCAGGATTGTGACATTGATCAAATAATTGGGTACACTTACAACACTCAGCAGGGGAGCCAACACCTGAGAACAGCTAAATAATGGGGATCGTCTTCAGCCCTGGCATAGCCCGCCAACTCCGCAGGGCACAGAAGGAGATGCCTCTGGCTTGCAGTCAGAATGAGAGTGTCAGGGAGCAAGGGAATTTTGAAGAAAGGGACAGGAAGAAGAAGTGTCCTTCTGTGCAGGGGTACTCAGGTCCTGGGCCCCCACCTGCTGAGAGGAGGCTGAGCATCATCAGCTGGAGCAGGGGGCTGTCACTGAGACAGGTTTATGGGTAAAGGTGGCTCCTTGGGACCTGGAAGTGTGCTGGCCGAATGTACCCTTTTTTGGGCAGTACTCATCCCTGCCAGCTGGGGAGTCGCCCTCCTCCTCCAGGTTCATGCTCCCAGGTTCAGGCTCCTCTCCCTTGACCTTCACTCCCCCCACAAACCCAGCTGAGCACAGCTGGAACGAGGCTGGGCTTGGCATGCATGGTGTGTGGGCCCTTCATGTGCCCTATTATTGGGTCCTGCTGCAGCGATGCTGCAAGCCTCGCGGTTCCTTCCAGAGCCCAGCACGCCCCTCAGGGCCTTTGCCCCTGTGGCTCCTGTGCCAGGAGCATCTTCTCAAATGTCACCTTCATAATCAGGCTCTCCCTGACCACTGTGTTTAATAGCAAACCCCCCCACCCCGTTACTTATCCTGCTTTATTTCCCCCCTAGCATTTTTTTTAGCATCTGGTAATAAATAAATCTTATTTATTTACTGTCCGCCTCCCCATGCCACACACTCACGCAAGTATAAGCTCTATGGGGACAGGAATTTGTGCCTCTCTTGCCCACAGTTCTCTCCTTAGCACTGAGAACAGTGCCTGGTACACAACAGGAGCTCAGCAATGAATCTTCACAGCAGCCCCAAGAGACAGATATTTGCACCCGTCATTTTATAGAGAAGCTTTGAAAGGGAGGCTCAGCAAGGCTGGGAGCTTGCCTGAGACCATGGCTTGAGGGATGGGGATTGTTCGACTCCAGGGCCCCTGTTGTCTCCCTGCACATTGTGTCCAGTGATCATCTGCCTGTTACCCCTCCTCCCCAACTAAGTCCCTGGCACAATGCTTTACCCTCAGTGCAGAGGGGACTCCAGAAGTGTCAGGAAGGTAAGAAGCTATTTGTCTTTGTTAGGCTCCCATAACAAAATACCAGAGACGGGGTAAATAGCCTCTTAAACTGTTCAACTGTTCTGAGGTAGGTGTTATCATCCCCATTCTACAGGTAAATAAACTGATGCTCAGAGAGGTGAGCTAAGGTCCCCCAGCTGGGAAGTGGCAGGTCTGTCTGAAGTCAAAGCCTGTGTTCTTTTTCTTTTTTTGGCCTCCCACTAATGAACCTTTATTTCACTCAAACCGAGCAATAAATCTTCCATACTAAAGTATCTTCCTTGCCCAATTAATCCAAAGGAAAAAAACTGAAATGATTAGTAAAGAAAAATGTAGGGACTAACACACCCTTTTAATATGTTTTTAAATATTTTTAAGGTTTAAAAAGTGTTTAAAGTTTGTAATTCCTAGTAGGAAAACATTATCTGAATGAATACCCTAATGGCAAACCACTATAGAATGTTTCAGTTGCACGTGGGGCAGAGGGGTAGAGATTCTCTTCACAGCCCCCCAGCTTTCTTCATGAGAAGGTCAGAGGTACACTGGTTTGTATTATTGCGACATCCTTAGGTGGTCGTTGCTTTTCCTTCAGCAAGGGCTTCATTTGTCAGAAGGGCATTATGCTTGACCTCCAAATTTGACTGACAATTTACTGATGAGATTCATAACCTTTGGATTGCTCTGATATCTTGACATATTCGCTGGGTTCTGGGCCACATCCTGGAAGGCCACCGTAACTTCTGGATCCTGCATGGCTGCGAGAACCTCTGGATCACTAAGAATTTCATTGAGCCCAGGCATTCCTCCCATTCCAGGCATCCCCCCTGCCATTCTAGGCATTCCTCCAGGAAAATTACCAGGTATTCCCCCAGAAAAGCCACCTGGGAAAGAGCCATACTGAGCTCCTGATTGTCGTCTGGCTTCTTCCTCCCTGTGGGCTCTCTCACGTTCTTCCCGAGCCTTCCTAACCCTTTCTATTCTTTCTTTGATCTCTCGCTCTTCACGTTTTCGCTCATACTTTCTCCGATGTTCAGCAATTTTCTGGGCCCTCTCTTGAACTTCTTTCAGCATTGCACTAGCATCTTCATTGTAATCCAGTTTACAAGCAAGGGCAAGATCATGTGCTGCTTCTTCCCAACGGCCCAGAAGTCTGTGTGCTTTCCCTTGCCACTTATAAGGCTGAGCTGAATCAGGATTTATTTCAATAGCTCTATCACAGTCTCGAATGGCAGCATTTGGCTTCTGTAATTTGATGAAGACACTGGCTCTCTTGGCATAGAGAATGGCCAAGCGAGGATTCAGTGTGATGGCATCTGTGAACAAGTCAATGACTTTCTGTAGTTCACCATCATTTAGGGCATCAATGGCAGCCACTTTTTTATCATTTGCCTGATCCATCATTTCCTCGGTTATCTCTACATTTTCATCTCCCATTTCTTGAGGGGCATCAGTATCTGGTTCAATCACACCTTCATTGTCAATTTCTAGATCACTTTCCTCACTTGATGGTTTGTCTGTCTTTATGTTTTCCTCCGCCTTCTTACTGTTTTTTCTTCCTTGATATTGTCTTCCGATTTACTTTTATGAGTGGCAGGTGGTATTTTACCCCCTATGCTCTCCACCCACTCCCGTAAGAAGCTCATTTCCTCAGTGTGCAGAACGCTCGGATCCTGCTTACATATTTTCACAAAGGCCCGAAGCTCGCTTACTTTGCGGGGGTCGGTGGTCCAGAGGCGGTGGCCGGCGGCAGGCTCGGCTGAGGTTGCGGCCTGATTCCAGGCCCGGGTACTAGCTCAGCGTGATCGTGTGGCCAAAGTCGGTGTTCTTAACTACTCTGCAAAGTTTCTTTAAAACGGGCAGGGGACATCTCCCTTGGCCTGCTGATCAGAGAGGGCAGGGGCCTGCCCCCCAGAAGCCCAGCATTCCCTCAGGACAAGATGAACACATGGGGGGCACCTGGGTGGCTCAGGTCATGATCCTGGAGTCCCGGGATCGAGTCCCACATCGGGCTCCCTGCTCAGCAGGGAGTCTGCTTCTCCCTCTGACCCTCTTCCCTCTCGTGCTCTCTATCTCTCATTCTCTCTCTCAAATAAATAAATAAAAATCTTCAAAAAAAAAAAAAGATGAACACATGGGCATATTCGTGCTAAGTGCCAAGCGCACGGCCCAGTCAGCAAGGGAAGGAGGAGCTCGGATGGCACTGTGGGCTGGGCTGGTCACCAAGGAAGTGTGCAGCCAGATGAAAAGCAGCAGGCAGGGCTTTTCGGGGAGACCTGCACAACCTCCTTTGCAGGACTGTGCTAAATGTAGTGAGGTGGGGGGTGGTGAGGTCAGTGTTGGCTCGGACAGAGAGGCTGCAGGGCAGAAGCGGTGGGAAAGCCGAGAAGATGGGCAGGGGTCAGGTGCTGGAGGGCCCAGAATGTCCCTGCATCTCTGCAGAGAGTGGTATTTAAGTGTCCTTTCCTCCCTCAGGGGCAGAGAGGCCTGGGGGAGGAGGGCATTAGCAGTATGTCCGCAGCTCCATTCGGTATCTGGCTGGGCCAAGAGGGTCGGTGCAAATAAAGAACAAGGGTTGGCCTGGGACTCACACCACAGGACAAAGCTGAGCTTCTCTTTCCTGGGGGAGGTGAGGTGGCAGCTGTGGGCAGTCCCGGGGACCCTCCCCCGGCAGCTGCGGCCTCAGGAAAGATCATGTGGCTGGTAGACCTTCAGAGAGTCACTGACTTCATGGTGCCCCCAGCAATTTTTTGAAACCCTCACAAGAGGGGGCTTCCAACCAGTAGTGTGCTGGTAAATGGCTAACAATCGGGTCTCTCAGGGGGGCGGGGGGGGGAGTGTTGGGTGGAGCCCTGTTTGTAGCATTTGATGGTTTTCAGGGTGTAAGTGCTCCCGCTGTGACTTGTATCAAGCTACCAACACGATGCTACCGAACACAGAGCAGAGGGGAGAGTCACACGGCCCACTGCTGCCAGCCTATCTGAGCTGGGCTCCAGCACCCACTGCTTCCAGCTCCCCCGATCCTGGGCCCTGGGAGCAAGAAGCCAGCCATTCTGGGTGTCCCTGACCCTCAGGGCTTTGAGGCCTGGTTGGATCTTTTCTTGGAGGGTACTTGGTATCTTATTCTGGTCAGCTCCGATCATTAGTCCTATGAGAGTCCCCGGAGTGGGTCCGAGGGCTCCACATGTTGGCATCAGGTGGTTGCCTCCACAACAACCAGAAAGCATCAAGGTCCCAGAAATCCTGAGTTTGATGTGGTCCCAGAAGGAGGTCATGGAGCGCTCAGACAAAAGGGAATGCAGGTGTCACATGTAGGCGGCAGGCCTGGCCTCGCCAGCCTGGTACCCACGTTCCATCCAATTGCCAGTTTCATGATTACTTGTCAGAAGACCCATCTTGGAATCTTGCACAGTCTCTTAGTAAGGCGGGAGGCCTCCCTAGGCTCCGTGTTCTCCTAGAGCAGAGGCTGAGAGGCAGAGAGGCAGAAGTGGGGAAAGCTTTCTTCTTTCCCTCCCGCCACCCCCGTGGTAGACCCTACGGGACTGGAGCTATGGCTCAAGGGGGTGAAGATACCGGAGGGGAAGGACTACAGGTGCCTTCCTGTGCCAAGGGTGCCAGTGTGGCGGGATGGAGTTGGCCAGACCTGGAGGCCCGTCGTGGGCTTCCCACTTCCGCTGCCCACCGGTGCGAGGGCCAGGCTGCCTATGGCGGCAGGTGGCTGGCCAGCTGAGGTCTTTGCCCAGATGGGGAATGTGAGCTGGTGAGGATGAGTCATGAGCTGGTGTCCCCAGGGTCTCTCCATGTGAGTGCAGGACCTCTAAGGCCTTCTTACTGTCCCAAGAAACCTCACCCCTTCCCTCCTGGTTGCCCCTTCTTCCCCACCACCCACTCTAGGTTTTTCATCATCAAAGAGAGCTTTCTTCTTTACTACTCTGAGAGCGAAAAAAAGAACTTTGAAAGCAATAAATACTTCAATATACATCCTAAGGTGAGGCAGCCTCCCCTCAGGGCCACAGTGGGGAGGGCCTCATGGGGACAACGGGGGAGGGTATCCCGTAAGGGTAGAAGACCCTGTCTTTTCTTGCTCTGGTCTAGCAGAGAGTCTGGAGAACAAATCTTTCCTGGGGCACAAGACTCCCTGCCTCTCCTGGGCTGGGCCCCCACCCTCCTGTGCCCCAGAACCTGCCCCAGCCCTTCCTCTTCCTTCTGGGAGTCGGTTCTGGTCTGGCTCCCAGCTTGGGGCCCTTGGCAGGACCTGGCTTTGGCTGAGGTCTCCCAGAGGCCTTGAGTGACCTGGGCGGGTTGGGGGCTGCCTGTTCTGGTTCTTTCTCAGGGCGTCATTCCCCTGGGAGGCTGCCTGGTGGAGGCCAAGGAAGAACCCAGCATGCCCTATGCCATGAAAATCTCCCACCAGGACTTCCATGTGAGTAAAGCTCTCCCCTCAGCCTGGACTCGGCAGGGCAGACCAGCCTCTCTGGGGGACCTCCAGGCTCCCTGGGGTTAGCCCCTCCAGCGACCTGGCTTGGGAGGGTTCAGTGTCCTAGGGCTGTGTGATGGAGGAGCAGAGCTGGGCCTGGGGGGCCCTGTGGGCAGCCTCTGACATTCCAGGAGTGGCCTCCTCTCAGGAACACCTGGGACTCCTCTTCCTGGCAGGGCAACATCTTGCTGGCTGCTGAGTCCGAATTTGAGCAGACCCAGTGGCTGGAGATGCTACAGGAGTCCGGGAAGGTGTAAGTGCTCATAGGCAGGGGGGCAGGTCCAGAAAGGGAATGGTTATGGGCTGGGTTCACCCTGATCTTCTTGCCCCTCTGCTGGGATCCTGGTGGGCACTGAGGACCCCAGGAAAGGGCAAGGTGGGGAGAAAAATGGCTGGGCCTCCTTGAAAACAGCGCTGTGGACGTTGGTTAGGGTGGGGAAGAAAGGCCAGGCCAGATTTAGAGCATCTGTGAGGGATCTGCTAAGTGGGCTTTGAGCACAGCGAGCTTGGCCTGTCTGGAGTCACAGGTGGCAGACGTGGACACCACTTGTCTCTAACTCTTGGGAGCAAATCCAGCATTGCTAGGGGGATTTGGCTGCCTCCCAACACCCATCTCACTTCCCCAGGCCCACAGTGAATCCTAGCACAGACAGGAGCTGGTGCTTTGTAAATCAGAGTCCAGATCATGGAAACCTCCAGCCCGGCACGGTCCGTTTATATGTAAACCCCTGTCCTGGCACCTGCCTATTCAAGCTGGGTCATGCTTTCAGTTCAACAAATAACACTGAGCACGCCGCCACCAGGCCTTGTGCCCAGGAGTGGCATGCAGGTGTGTGGAAGGCAGCCTGGGAAGCAATCTCTTCCCTGCTCCGCAAGTGCTGCTGGCCCCGTCCGCCGTGGCCCACTTTGCAGCCCGGACCAGCCTCCAGGGACTGTAACCGATCGATGCTGGTGGCATGCCCAGAGCCCTGGGTGCCGGAGTGAATGGGGCTGGGATTCTGGAAGAGGCAGGATGGGCGAGCACAAACTATGTGCAGTCTCCTTCTCCGTCACCCTTCTCTTGTAACAATTTTGTGTTTCTTTCTTCCTTCTCTTCTCTGTCCCATCTGCCCTCCCTTCCCAGGACTTGGAAGAATGCCCAGCTGGGAGAAGCCATGATCAAAAGCCTGGAGGCCCAGGGGCTGCAGTTGGCCAAGGAAAAGCAGGAGTATTTAGGTTGGCTAGAGGGATGGACTGGAAGCTGAGGCTCCCTAGGTAGCAAGCACTTCGGGGCCAAGGGTTAGAGCCGGGGCCTGGTGGACGGCCCAGGAAGGGGAGAATCTGGGGTGGGGCTTGGTGGGCTACAGGGAGCCATAGACCAGCCCGAAGCCTAGAGGCTTTGACTGTGCAACCTGTGTCCTTTTGGCCGGCATGACAGAAGGCAGGGGGACCTGGTGGCCAGGAGCCTGGGCTCTGGCCGCAGCTTTGCCACTTCTCTGTCAGCTGTGTGTCCCCAGGCAGTGTAACCCCTGGTAAGCCTCGATGTCCTCATCCTTAAAATGGAGACGAGAATAGTCCCTAGCGTTTAGAGGTGGCAGGTGGGTCAGGGGAAATGAGAACATGCCTGAAAGCCCTTGTGTCCGGCACACAGTATGGGCCGCATAAACGGAGTTGATATTCTCCTGCCCTGGGTCCCCAGGTCCTGGATTTGCCCCTAATAACTCCCACCTGCCAGCCCACTTTACACCTGACCCCGTGCCCCTGACTGGCTGGCAAGCATGCTCTGTTGGGAAAGAAGGTGAGACTGGGGGTTTGATCCTTTACCTCGGATCCTCTCCCCTGCCACCTCCTTAGACACTTGGGGCCTCAGCACTGGTTCTGCTCTGCCTGTCCCCCTGGGACCTGCCCCCCGCCACCTGCCAGACACTAGTACAGAGGGGTGGTGGTCTGGGGAGCAGCACAATTAACAGCGCTTCTGGGGGGGTGCAGACACCCATCTGAGCTTCTGAAGATGAGGCCATCCTTGTCTTGTGAAAATGCACAAAGCGAGCAGAAAGGAGGGCGGCAGCTGAGGCCAGCACGGCAGCCTCCAGCCCCAGGAGCTGGCTCAGCCCTCTGGCCGGCCTGGGCATGGCAGGGCTGACCGTTTCCCTGGGAGATCCCGGGCATGAAGGAGGTTCCTGGAAGGCACTGGCCCCCTCCAGGCCGGAGCTGGAGCGAGCTTTCTGTGAGAGGTTGCGTGCTTGCTTTGCAGACAAACTGATGGAGGAGACGGAAGAACTCTGCCTTCAGAGGGAGCAGAGAGAGGTAGGCGCACCGTGCTGCTCAGCACTGCTGCCCCTCCCCAGCACCTCCCGCTCTGGGCGCCCCTTAGCAGTCCCGGCGTATGGCCTGTATTTCTGGCATTCAGGAATCATGGAGGGGAGCAAGGTACCCAGAGAAGTCACTGGAAAGTCAGCCAGGTAGAGCAGAGAGGCCATGAGGTGACAGTGCTTGGGACTTGCCAACTTGTATTTCTTCTTGCCAATCCCCAGGGACAAAAGTAAAAAACGTAGGTGACTATGTTCTAGAGAAAGTCATTCCCAAATTGTATAAGCTACATCAGTAAGTAATGAGCTGCTTGTCACTGGTGATCTTCACTGGAGGCGGGGGTGGCCTCTGTTATCTATAGAGGGGCTTCTGCACCATCAGGGTGATTGGGTTGGATGCTTTCAGGGTTTCCTTCCTTCTCTAAGTGACACAATGTAAGTTCCAAAAAGGCCAAGCATTAGCCTGGGGCAGCCTGTAGGGAAAAGGAGACCCTGGCCTCGTTTGAGGGTAGGGAGCCCCTGAAGTCCACTTCATTTGGAGTCTCCATGCAGCGTTGGGCCTTGCCTGTCCCGAAGGGGCATCAACAGCCCTGAAGAGCAGAGTCAGGTAGTGCTTAGCAGTGCAGACTTGGAGCCGGGCCGCCTACGTCTGTGTTTGAGCTCCACCACTTCTAGCTGTGTGACCTTAGACAAGTTACCTACCCCCTCTCAACATCAATATGCTTACATGAAAAATGGAGATAATGGAACCCATCTTATTAGGATGCTGTGAAGATTAAATGAGATATTACATATAAATTGCTTGGCACATAGGACATGCTGAGTGAATATCTGTGTTTGTTAGTATCATGATCAGGTCGTTATGAGTTATGGGCCCATCCTGCACATGAGCTGCCTGAGGCCTCAAGCTGCAGAGTGGCTCGCGCGCGCACAGGAGAGCTTGACTCAGTCCACTGCTCTTTGCCCCGTTGCTGTTCCTTGTCCTTATAGGGCTGGGCCCGTCAGCCTCAGCTCAGTGCCTGCCTCTGTGACTTTTCTCTCGCTAAGCACCTTTTCCCGACCTCCCCTCACTGGGCTCTGAGACAGACCCTGCGGTCAGGAAGCATCATGTCCCTGTAGCAGCCCGAACATTCCCAGGGCCCGGTACAGCAGCTGGCCCCGGATGAGGGCTTGATAAATGCGGGATGACTCAATGAGTGAGCATTTTTGATTCTTATAATTTCACATTACATCTTGATTTTAATCCAGTAGGACAATCCAGCCTCGTTTTTCTCCTTCCAAAATTGTATCTGATATTCTTGCCCACTTACCCTTCCAGCTGGACTTCAGGCTCACTTTGTCGATTCACAACAATAGGAAAAACCAAAGCAAAACAAACAAAAAACAAAACCCCAAAGCCATGGAGGATTTGTATTAGGATTGCGTGGATTTGAGGATTGGCACCATGACAGCGCTGAGCCTTCTCCCACCCGGCGGTGTGTGGGCCTCCCTGTCTCCCTGGTGTCATCCAGGTCCTGCAAGAGAGTCTTGGCATTTTCTGCACACAGTTCTGTCATCTTGAGAAGCGAGACTTCTGGTGCGTTGTCAGCAACCTAAAGACAGGTAATTGAGGAAGCCAGAGGAAGGGATGGAGTGACGGACACAGCCACCGGCAGGGAGAGAGACAGACTTATCCATCAGAGAGGCTAAATCTGGGGCAGCTGTCAGCCGGAGGAAAATTTAGACACTCTATCTAGGTCTTTAGGCAGGAAATGAGGACAGCGGAGACCCACCGCACGCAGGCCTCACTTAAAGCCTTAGCATGTTGAAGGAGCAGGGCCTGTCAGCTGTGAACGCCCTGGTTTTGTGGCCCAAGGTGGGACTGCGACTGACTCGGGCCCAGCTGATTCCCACGGCCAAGGCTGCCATGGGCGGGCGAAAGGGAAAGTTTCGGAGGAGCGGAACTCACGGGGGCCCTAACTTGCTCCTCTGTGCAATGGGGCTGCCTGTCCCCTGCGCCTTTCCCATCTCCACTGTGAGGCACAGAGGTGGTCTGGGCGTGCCTTGGGCCACTTTAGGAAGGCATCTGGGAGGACAGCCCAGTGATGAAGATACTCTGCTCTTTAAGAGGCAGCCTGGCCTAACGGCAGACTCGGACTCTGGAACCAGGAGACTCAGATTGGAGCCTCAGCTCCATCGCTGACTGTGTGGCCTTGGGCAAGCTAACCTCTTCGGGCCTCAGTTTCTCTCTGTGATGCTCTGATAAGAGTTAACGGCTATGCCCACTTAGCACCTGGGTCACCGTGAAGCTCGATGACTAGAAGGAACAGAGTGCTTTGTGGATGCGCAAGGCCCATGCAGATGTGCTCTGAGCAGTGGTGGGGCCACGACATCCTCCATGGGGAAGGAAGGCCCTGGGACTCTAGATGTATGAGCAGAGAGTACAGGGGGAGCCCCCCTGGGCTCATCTGCCCTGGGGCCAGGAGGCCATGCCCTTCCTTGGGTGCAGGTCCCTCAGATGTCCCTGGCTCCCTGTGACCTCACTCTCTCATCCCCTGGAGGAGGGCAGCCTGCCTACCTTTCCTTTGCTGGCTGAACTCTTGAGAGCTCGGCCTTGCATGTGAGCAGGCACATGGGAAATTAGAAATGTCCAAGGCCCATTAGGCAGGCATCTTGTCACCCAGGCTGCTCCTGGTCAGAACACAGACTCTGGGTGTTGGAAAGAACCTCCCACTTCAAGGTGAGGCTCTTTGTTCACCTCCCTGATAGATGATATCCTGAGTCTGTCATGGGTAACTCACAACCTCTGGAGTTATTCTTTGCCTTATTGCTCTATTGTTTGAAAGCTCTTCCTTTCGTTGAGCTGGAATTTGCCTTTGGGTGACTTCTTTCCACCCTGTACTCCTGCAACTTAGGTCAGGCCCAAGAGTCAGAAGAACGAGCACTAGACTGTGGAGGTAGGCGTTAGCAGCTGCACGTCTTAGCTGACCTCAACCAACAGCAGGGTTGCTACAAGCGCTCGGACCATCTTGGCTGCAGGAACAGAAGGTTCTGGATGCTCCGGGTTTATAGATTCTGCTGTCTTCAGTCTTCTCAGGCATCAGTTTTAGTTAAAAGTCACACAGGTAAAATGAAAGGTGGAAAAGAAGTGAGCAACCAGGAAGAAGATTCTCTTTCTCTTTCCTCGTTAACATGAAACCTTTTTATTAACAGTAAAAATCATGCTCTTTGTGGAACACCTGGAAAACAAATGTTATCCTCAATCCCACAATTGACAGACAACTGTTGCCAATATTTTTGTATTTTTCTTCAGGCTTTAAAAATATATATTATTGTAGGGGAACCTGGGTGGCTTAGTCGGTGAAGCATCCAGCTCTTGGTTTGGGCTCAGATCATGATCTCAGGGTCGTGAGATCGAGCCCCGTGTCAGGCTCTATGCTCAGCATGGAGTCTAGCTGAGATTCTCTCTCTCTCTCCCTCTGCCTCTGCCCTTCCCCCTTCTTGTGCACACTCTATAAATAAATAGATAAATAAATAAATAAAATCTTTAATATATATATAATTCTTATATATATATTCAACATAATAGGATCGTAGCAGATATTCGGTTTTATAGCCTGCTTTTTCATTATACCTTCATTAACATTGTACCTTTAGCAAGTTTTCAGGTCATTCAATGTTCCTTGAAAACCTCAGTCTTAATGACCAGGTACTGATTCATCCTACGTGATGTTCCATTTAAGTACTCTTCCAGTTTTGGACATCTAGACTGTTTTAACTATTATAAATTATGCCACAGTGAACAACTCTGTACACATAAATTTTGGTTTACTGTCTAATTGTTTAGGAGAGATTCCAATAGGGGAAATCACTGAGTCTGGGCCAGAACTTTTTTTTTTTTTAAGATTTTATTTATTTGTCAGAGAGAAGAGAGAGAGACAGAGAGCATAGCAGGGGGAGTGGCAGGCAGAGGGAGAAGCGGTCTCCCCACTGAGCGAGGAGCCCGATGCAGGACTCGATCCCAGGACCTTGGGATCATGATCTGAGCTGAAGGCAGATGTGTAACTGACTAAGCCACCCAGGAGCCCCTGGGCAAGAACTTTTAAGATGCCTGACGCATACTGACAGATTGTTTCCGGAAAATTTGTACCAGTTTTCACTCTCACCAGCAGTGCGTGGACATTTCCATCTTGCTCTATCCCTCTGCCCACGTTTGAGTTCTTCCTTCATCATTGACTAGCTACAGTGTGGGAAAAAGGGATGAAGACACTCACGACTTTGAACAAGTTTACTTGACCTTTATGTACCTCTGTTTTTCTCATCTGTAAAATGAGGGTAAAAATATTATCCACTCTCAGAGTTGTTATGAGGATTAAATGAGTTAATACATGTAAAGTACTTAGAACAGTAAGCTCAGGGAGAATGTTATCTGTCATTGTCGTTATTATATATAAGATCTGTGTCCGAATTCCCTTTTCTATTGCTTTGAACTGCTGTCCATCTGTGAACAGATACCACACAGTTTCCGTTTATAATTCCATCTATCATTTATTAAGCACTGACTATGTTGCAGACAATTTGCGTGGATTAGCTCATGTGATCCTCCCATTAACCCTACAAGGTAGTGCTGCCCATCTCAAAGAGGACCCCCCACACCCTCTCTTCTCTCTGCACTCGATCCAATGGCAATCTAGACCACACCTCCGGCTTCATTTACTGTGTGCATGCAAATGACTCCCCATTGACAGACGCAGTCCCTTTTCTCTGCTGAGTTCCTGCCCCTTAATATCCAAATGTTGATATTACATCTCCAGCCAGATGTCTCAAAACTACTGCAAACTCAGTATGTCCAAGACCACTCATGATCTTCCCCAGCAGAGCTGGTGGTCCTCCTCTAGAGCTCCCTAGCTCAGGGAATTCACCACCATTCATTGTTTGTGCAGACTGGAGACCCAGGAATCATGGCCTCACCCTGTCCTTCCCAGCTCCCCCACTCCATCCCCAAGTTCTGAGAGCATTGCCCCCACAAGCTCTAGAACCTGCCTGGCCACTTCTCTCCATCTCACTGCCCTGCTCTGGTTCACACCACTAGGTCTGGCTAGACTAAGGCAGTGGCCTCCCACCTGGGTTCCCTGTATCCCTCCGGGCCCCTCTTCATCTCTTTTCTCCATGCTGCCTCCAGAGTCATTGTTTACAATGGAAGTTGATTCTGTTGCCCACCTTCTTCCTCTACTCCCTGCTCAAAACCTCCATTGCTTGTTCTTGCTCAGGAAAAAAGACCCAAATCCCCAGCATAGCCCAAGGCCCTGTGTGGTCTAGCCTCCTCCCTCCCACCCTCACTCTGGGCTCAGCTCTATGGGCCTGTCTTGCTTCTTTCGGGGCAGCAGGTTTCCGAAGGGCTTTTGTACATACTGATCCTTCTTCCTGGAATGCTCTTCTTTCTTACTTATCCACCTTCACCTGTTGGCTCAAGAATCTCCTGCTCCCCCTACCAACCATTCCTTCCTTCTTGTCCAAGGCAGCTTTCCATAGAACTGTGTCCCTGCAGTGCACATCACATACCTTGGTTTGTAAACATACTCTCATGTGTGTATTTATTTTATTAGTTTCTGATTCTTTTTTTTAAAGATTTATTTATTTATTTGCGAGAGCGAGAATGAGAGAGAGAGAGAGTACATGAGAGAGGGAAGGGTTAGAGGGAGAAGCAGGCTCCTCGCTGAGCAGGGAGCCCAATGCGGGACTCGATCCTGGGGCTCCAGGATCATGACCTGAGCCGAAGGCAGTCGCTCAACCAAATGAGCCACCCAGGCGCCCCTAGTTTCTGATTCTTGCACTGAGCTGTACGCTCATGAGAACTGGGACGTGTCTGGGTTTGCTCATCTTCACATCCTCAATGCAGAGCCTGGCAGGTGCTTGGCGCATATTAAGCACTCAATAAATATGTGTGGCATGAATGAATGAAGCTATAAAAAAAAATCTCATTGGGGTTTTTACTGGAACTGCACTGAGCCTGCAAATTAACTGGGAAAAACCTTTACTATAATCTTCCCAATCAGGGGCCTGCATTCTTTTCGAAAGCATAATTACTTTTATTGGGGATTTAGAAATAATGCAGTGAAGCATGGTGAGCTGGGATTATTTGGCTTGGAGGAGAGGAGACTTGGGGACAGAAGAGCTGTCCCCAACACCTGAAGGGAAAACAGATCAGTCTTGTTCTATGGCTCCAAGGGGAGAAGGCAGACCTACTGATGGAAATTATGAGGAGGCAGATTTGGGCTCAGATGGCACTGGTGGATGAAACGGACTGCCCCCTCTCCTAGGTGTACTTGAGGGACTCAGGGTGTCCACAAGTTGGCTGTGTCCCTGGCTTTGCCAGTCTTCTGTTTTGCTAGGCACTGTTCCCTGGCTCTTCCTTTGCTGGCTGGGGTCTTCGGGCTTCAAGGCTGAGGGAGAAGGGCTTAAGACGAGATGGTATCTGAGGCAGCAAGTTCCCAGCAAGGGAGGCAGCTGAAGGGAGAGTTTGGTCGAAGGACAGATGCGGCTCTGGGGGTGTTGGAGGGCAGTTTTGCTCCATAAATGAGATTTAGCCCTCTCCTTTGAGCCCCACAAAACTTTCGGCAAAGTCTGCAGCCCTTCCTCAGTGCTTCTTGTTGTAACTTTCAGAGAGGGCCTGTGCTGAGGTTGAACCCGGAAGGAAGAGCTTTGAGCAGGTTGTTCTGGAGTGAAACAGGCTGTCTTAATTGGGGGCAAATGCCCTGTCATGAGAGCCATTCAAGCAGAGCCCGGGCCACCTCTTGGCCGGAAAACTGATCCCGAGATTCGAGTGTGTGACGAAGACCGACGCACCTTTCAAGTGGCTTTGACAGTAGAGGGCTCTGATTCATGGCTGCCCATTTCTCTGACCGTCGCCCAGCACTCAGTGCGGCCTGGGCACGTGGTTATGGACTTAGGCGGGAAACGCACTGTATCACATAGACCTGGGGCCAACGAGGGGAGGAGGGTTAGGAAAAGCCAAATGACTGTTTTGCCGTGTTATCTTCAGGAGCATCAGTTTCACTCTCTGGTTCTTGGAGGCATTGCCAGGGCCTGCTGGCATCTGAGATTCTAGAAATTATACCCTCCCGCGCGGTGAACTACGGAGGAGCAAAGCAGTTGTCACAAAACTGCTTCCAGCTAAGCTTCCCTCGAAGTGTACCCTGCAGCCCCACCTGCCGGTGAGGCCCAGGAAAACGGGACCCGTGGAAGGCACATACTTGCTGGAAAAATACGGTTCTGGCCAGCATTCCTGCCCGGAGGAGTCTGGCCCTGCCTGGGGGCCTGCCTGGCGTTTTCTGGCTCTCCTGTGTCCTTCCGGCCAAGCACAGGCAAAGCTGGGGCCACCTGGGCTGGTTAACTTCCTAGATGCCCCGAGGAAGAAAGAGTCCTGATCTTCTGACTTTGGGGTTGGGAATGGCTTTCCTTCGCCATCCTTAACCGATGGCACTCTAGGGATCTTTAAGAGAAATACACATTCACTCCTATTTCCTCCAGCACTTGAGAGCCGGCCAGCACGCCTGAGGCTGTTAGCGACCGGAGTTGCCCAGCAGAGTAGACATCTAGAATGATCATCACCTCCAGTCACAGGGAAACGACATTGGGATCCTTTCTAAACCCTGGCTGCAGCACGATCAGTGTGTTTGATAAGGCTGAGCCCAGCACAGACTTTGGGCTTGTTGACACTGGGTGTCGCTGAGTGGGACCAGGGCTCCTCGGGACTTAGCCCCGAGTCTGTTCGCATACGGCCCGGCCTGCACTGCATCCCAGGGGGGGCTCTGGACCAGAGTGGTGGTTCCTGACCTCAGGGGCCCTTTGCTGCCCGTGACACTTCTCTTCCCCTCTGGTTCTCTTCAGGAGCTTGAGCGCCTTAACCAGGTGCTGGAGGCCGAGAAGCAGCAGTTTGAGGAGGTGGTGCAGGAGCTGAAAATGGAACAGGAGCAGATCAAAAGGTAGTGGTGGTGCCCAGGAGGGGGTGGGAGGAAGGTGCGCCTCGGGCAGGGCATTAGAACCCACGTCTCCCATCAGGCTCAGGGAGGTCTCACCCAGGAGAGCCTCACTACTTGATGGCTTGGTTTGGGTCTACCTTCCCAGTGCTGCTCCAGGCCTCGGGGCAGCCCAGAAGGAGCTGTAGACCCCACACAAACTGGACGTGAGGCACCGGCAGGTACAGACCGGTGCCCTGCCCCCCCCCCCCCCCCCCCCCCCCCCCCGCAACCAGCCCCTTGTGTCTCTGTCAAGCCTTGCTTACCCAGAGGCAGACGGGAACAAGTCAGCCTGGAGGCGCTGTTAGCCAAGACCCTCCACATCCCCTGCTCAGTCCCTTCTCGTTCTGGCTAATGACGTCCCCTGGGATCTTTAGTCCTGTGTATGGTTTGCAAACGCAGTTGCTCAGTTGCACAGTACGATCATATAACAGGATGAGAGTCTCTCGAAGGTAAGGCCCAGAGATCTGTATTTTATAAAAGCTCTCCAGGTCACTCTGATTCAGACTATCTAGGAATTTGGAGACTAATGCTCTGGGTACTGTTGGTGGTGGTGGTTGTCGTCCTCCTCCTCCTCAACTGATAATCAGTGTTAGCCCAGAAAGGTTTTTCTTGCCAACAACCTTATAAAAGGAAGTCAATTAAACAAATGCTTCGGGGAGGGAGAAGCTCTGAGAATCTTACCAAGTAAATGGCGGAGCACCTGCTTATCTCCAGAAGCGTGCCAGATACTGGAATAGAAGATAAGTTCTCTTATCTTACAATGCAGGATCTTACGATCTGGTTGGGAAAACCAGGCTCACACCCAAGAAAGATCAACACAGTAATATATAATCAGGCACTAGGAGGCACAGTGCAGACTCCCTGTGTCATAGGAATTAAGGTATACATGTGATCCTTTGGGCGTGAAGAGAGGTTTGATGGAGCTGGGACTTGAAGGATGGGTAGGATTTAGGAGACTGGGCAGGAGAAAAGGGAAAGGCGTTTCAAGCAGGAGGAAGGGAAACCAGAGAGGTAAATGCCTGAGGGGGCCCAGGCTTGTTAAGAAAGCAGCAAAGGGGTTACCACCCCAGAGAAGGGCCTCAGCCATGTCCCAAGTCAGAGTAACTAGGGGTTCTAGCAGGGTCTGTCCCGGGAAGACAGGAGGTGGGGCCAGGTTTCTCCAATGCTTCTCTCGCCTGTGGGGTGGTCCTGGGTTTATCCCACCTGACAGATGCCTGTGACTTCAACCCCACTTGGCTGGGATCTCCTTCTTTCAGGCCCAGGTCCCTACAGCTGCTGTCAGGACCCCACCATGCAGAGAGGGGCTGGCCTTCCAAGGACCCCTCTGAGCCATATCGGGAGGTGAAGCAGAAGCATTTCTGTGTGCAGAGGGGATTGGGAGGGGTGGGCACTGCCATACCCAGCCCTCTGTCCCTGCAGGGAGCTAGAACTGACTGCAAGATGCCTCAAGGGTGTGGAGCAAGAGAAGAAGGAGCTGAGGCACCTTACAGAGTCCTTGCAGCAGACGCTGGAGGTGAGGGGCCACTGGTCAGCTGGTTGGCCTGGAGGCAGGCTTGGTTGGTTGGGCTACATGATACTAGTTTTTCCAACAGCATTTCCCCAGAAGGTTCTCTACCAGGGGAACGGAGCATGATGGAGTGCTGATCTAAAAGGTTTCTTCTCTGTGGACCAGTGAGCACAGGAGGCCTAATGCAGGACCCAGAGGAGCAAATTCAAATTTGTCCTGCTCTGACTATGGCCTTGGGAAATCCACCTTCTTCAGTGTTTATATTTTTATGCCAGATGGAGGATTGATTAGAGTGGGTGGTAGAACCACCCACTTCTTCCTTCTTGTGGCTCATTCACTTAGCTGCTCCTGGGTGAAACTGATCATGAAGGGAAATCAACTGTCATGTTACCTCCATTTGACACAGAAACTGAGGGGGAGGAAGAAGGTGGCATGTATCAAGGACAAAATGCCAACTTTGTCCCCAGCCCCTCCTCCCCAACTTTCCCTTGGTTGTCCCTCCACACCTTGCACAAAGTCTGACCCCTACTCTAAACCAGAGCTCATGTGTCCTGAGGAAGCCAAGCTCTTTCAGACTCGACACCTTTGCCCAAGCTGTTCCTTCTACCCAGAACGTCCTTTCACCTCTTCTTTGCCTGGAGAACACATCCATCCTTCTAAGACTCAACTCCAACATCACCATAGCCAAGCTTCCCTGACTCTCCCAGGCAAGGGTTTGCTCTGAGCTCTAGGCTCCTGCAGAACTTCGCACATCTGTTATAGGACACTAGGTTGTATTTTGCAAACTGTGAACTTCACTAGACTGGGCCTTACGGTCTCTACAAGCCCAGCACCTAGCAGGAGCCTGGCACTGTTGCTAATGTTTACTGAATTCATGAATTGCCTTGAAGGCTGCAAGGTTTCTATTCTCTCTCAAGTGACTGGGGCTTTGTTTGTGGTGCTTTTATTTGTTTATCTTTCCATTTCACATCATGAGAGATGGTTCTTGTGGAGTGTTCCAACTCCAAAATTTGGGGGTAGTACAAGACCCCAGCCTGATAAATGGGGATGACGTCTAAGTCTGTTCTAGGGCTGGCTCCTCTTGGGTGTTTTCCATGAGCCCAACACACTCCCTCACTCATCCCTGGAGCAATAAAGACCCCCGAAGTTCATGGTGCCCTTGGGCCCCAGCTGTATAGATGCCAACTTCCCTGGAAGCTGCTTTGGGCTCCTCCCCGAGTCCCTCAATGGAGAGTAACCTTGCCTCTTTGTGAAGAAGGAGATCTTCGTTGGCCTTTTACCTCCAGGGAAGAAGGAAGGTATTTCAGGTGTCTCTCCTAGAAGACTGAGGAGGGCATCACTCCCTGAAATTGAAAGGCAGGTGAGGGCAGCCATGTTGGAGAACCTAAATTAGGCTCTTTCTCTTCCGTCCCTCCCTCCCTCCATGCCAGGAACTCTCCGTGGAGAAGAAGAAAACCCTGGCAATGCTGGAGGAGAATGAGAACCAGCTGCAGACACTGGCCAATCAGAGTGAGCAGCCCCCTCCCAGTGGGGGTCTCCATAGCAACCTGAGGCAGATAGAAGAGAAGATGCAGCAGCTCTTGGAGGAGAAGCTCCTGGCTGAGAAGCGGTGAGAGCCCCTTCAAGCCCAGAGTCCAGTTTGATAACTTTCCTTGAACTGCACACACAGATTCTTGGGTTCTAGCTGGCACTGACCAGGTAGATCGCTCACTTCCTTTATGCCTAAGACTCAGTTTCCCCATGAGACAAAGGGGAAGAAAATTTTCCTTCCCCAGAGCTGACTTGATCATTCTCTCTTGCACTGGTGTGAACCATACGGACAGGCATTAGGTCCGCCTAACAGTACTTTGTGGCAGGCTGGGCAGGTCTTCTCCTCGTAGCTCCTTTGTACAAATGAGGAAACTGAGCCTCAGAGGGTTGATAGGACTTTCCTGAAGTCACAGAACTAGCAACACCAGGACCCAAGACTCCAGCCTTCTGACTCCAAGCCAGGGGCTCCCCTCACCGTCCACACCACTCCTCTCATCCCCTGAGTGACAGAACCCAGAAAGTTCTGGGGCTCAGGAAGCCTGGGTGTCAGGGCTTCTCCAGCCAGGTCTCTAGGAGGGGCTGCCCTCCCGCTGGAAAGCCCCTTGGGTGAGCGCGCACTGAGCGCCTCTTCGGCCCCGGCAGGATGAAGGAGAACGAGGAGCGCTCTCGGGCCCTGGAGGAGGAGCGGGAGTTCTACTCGAGCCAGTCCCAGGCGCTGCAGAACTCGCTGCAGGAACTGACCGCAGAAAAGCAGCAGGCTGAGCGGGAGCTCAAGGTGCTGGCCCGGACGCTCGGCGCGGCCTGTGTTCCGGGACCTTCCCTCTCACATCTCTACCTGGCAGCTACCTCAATTATCTCTGCCAGTCTGACCCGCTAGGGGCAGGCGATGGAGCCACCATTTGGGGGAGCAGTGAGCCCGCTGCTGGGGTGGGGCAGCATTGGTAGACCCCTGCCCGGTGCAGGGGCTGAGCCTGGGCCATCAGATGGTCAAGGGCTCGAGACACGAAGCAGGACGTGGTAACTTCCATCCAAGGCCAGGGGCGAGCAGGCCCGCTTGAGCCAGGGGGTGACCAGGGAAGGCTTCCACGGGAGATGGCAACTGCTCCCCAGGACCCCACTTTCGTCTGTCTTCCCTCTACCCTCAGGCCGAGGTGAAGGTCCGCATGGACCTGGAGAGGCGTCTGCGGGAGGCAGAGGGGGCCTTGCGGAGCCTGGAACAAGGGCTCAACTCCAAGGTGCGGAACAAGGAGAAGGAGGAGAGGATGCGGGCTGACGTGAGCCATCTGAAAAGTGAGCCCCCCCCCCCCCCCCCCCCGCCCCGGTGCTAGCCCGCAGCCCTCGGGCTCAGGCCCCGCGGGAGTCCAGACCCCGCGGAGCCGGGACCCGGGCCGGGAGCGCCGCACGGGGCCTGGTGTGCATCAGGTGGCCCCCGAGCTACGGAGGGAGTTTCTTTTCCAGACTCCCGCGGCAGGCGCGTCCTGGGCTCGGGCTTCCTCAGGCCCTCGCACCTGGGTGGGGGCGCGGCGGGGAGTTCGGTGCCCTGCGGGGGCGGGTGGGCAGCTGCGCACATTTCCCGCGGGAGCCGGGAGCCTGGGGGCGGCAGCCGGGAGCCGTGGGGCCGGGAGGCGGGAGCCGTGGGGCGGGAGGCGGGAGCCGTGGGGCCGGGAGGCGGGGGGCGGGAGCCGGGGACCGGGAGCCGAGATCCGTGGGGCGGGACCGGGGGGCGGGAGCCGGGCGCCGGGCGGGAAGGACGCAGCGGCACTGCGGCCACAGGGTTCTTCGAGGAGTGCATCCGGAACGCGGAGCTGGAGGCCAAGATGCCGGTCATCATGAAGAACTCCGTGTACATCCACAAGGCGGCCACTCGCCGCATCAAGAGCTGCCGCTTCCACCGGCGCCGGTCCAGCACCTCCTGGAATGACAGTGAGTGTGGCTCTGCGCGTGCCCCTGCTGGCGTGGGGACGGTGGGAGGCCGCAGGTGGGGACGCGGCCGGAAGAGGGTAGGGTGGGGACCGGGAAGTGCTGATCCAGCTCGGAGGCTGGACAGTGCGGCCTGGACCTGGCTCCACCGGGCCTCGGGCTTCTCCCGGGATTCCGGGAGCCGGTGGGCGCGGAGAGGCTGGCGGGAGCCCGGCAGCCTGTGGGATGGGGGGCGGGGGAGGCGGGCTGGTGTTGGGGACCGGGCCAAGCGTCGGTGGAGAGAGGGCTGCTCACTGCCTCCCTCTCCCCAGTGAAGCCGTCCCAGTCTTTCATGACCTCCCAGCTGGATGCCAACAACATGGAAGAGCTAAAAGAGGTGGCCAAGAGGCTCAGCCGGGACCAGCGCTTCCGAGAATCCATCTACCACATCATGGCAAGACAGCCAGGAGCCCCCTCGGTGATTGCCCGGGGTGGAAAGTGAGGAGCGGGCCTTCCCTGCCTCCCAGGTCTTTCCTCAGTAGGGGAAGGGCTGGCAGGGGGAGGTCTGACTCTACCTGGCACCTCTCTGCTCCCCTCTGGGCCAGGGCTCCACCTGGCGGCCAGCCTCCCCCTCAAAGGCCGGGGATGGCACCTCCCTCACCCCCACCCCAGACCCTACCCTTGGGTTTACAGCAGGCCCAAACAGGCCCAAGCTGGGTGCTGCCTGGTGCTCACCTGCTGCTCACCTGGTGAGGCCAGGAGGGGCCTGGCTGCGCTTGGAGACCTTTGGGTTGGGGAGTGGGGTAGGCAGGGCCCACAGCCCTTTCTTGTGCCCGCTACATCTCTGTGATGTTGCCTCTCTGGCCTCCCCTCCACACCTTGACACCTGCTTCCGCCAGGGGTTCCTAACCCTTTCTTTGCTTCTGAGACCCATAGATATGTCTCAGCCAAGGCCGCTCACTTCTACCACATCTTGGGGCAGGGAGGGACCTATCACAGTGACTTTTGGGTTTGTGGCATAGCACACTTGCCATAGTGTCTCCTTCCCTAAGGTTGGGCCCTCACTGAGGGGCTAACCACTCGCTCCTCTCCCCAGCTGAGTTCACCCGCCTGCAGCTGCAGCTGGTTTGGAGGGTGATGTGACCCTGCCCCTTCCCTCCCATATCCCTCCTGCTGGGTACCTAGGGCCCAGGGCCCTGGCTGGGATCTGGGGCCAGCAGCGATTCTGAGGGCTCTCCCAGAGGACAAGTAGTAAGCCGGGAGCCGGGGAGTTGGGGGGGGGGGAACAAGGTGGCATTGTTTACTCCTGGTTGGATAGGGAGGCAGCTGCCTCTGGCTGTGGGGCCCCTCTTGGTTTGTGGGATCACAGATGTCTCCCTCTGAGCTGCGCCTGCTTTAGCCACCTTGCCTCCTCTCCCTGCGGAGGCTTTACCCAGTGAAGCAATATGACCCTGGAAGATGAAGGGCCTGGACCTGTAATAAGGCCAGTAGCTGTTGGTGGGCCCCATGTCATCAGGTGAAGCTGAAACACCCTGCAGGTGGTCTGTGGGGGGCATCCCTCTGCCGCAGACGGTCTGCTCGCCTCTTTTCCTAGCCACACCCTCCAAAGCTGCCTGGGTCGACTGATCTCTCCAGAAAAGGGGGTCTACCAGGGATCAGGGTGCTCATGGTCACTGGTGGTATTAAAGGTGCTGATCCTCTGCTGCTTGGCAAACAGAGCGAGGAGCCCAGTCTAAGCGGCGCACAGATGCCTCAGATGGCTGCAGGGCACGCCCCAGCAGAGGTGCTGTCCCCCCACGCCCCTCAAAATACATGCATATCTGCTGGACGGCCAGCCCAGGCCAGGCCGCGGTGCCCTGCTCTGTGCTCACGGATGCCCGGTGAAGTTAAGGGGGACTCAGCTAAAGTCCTGGGTGGACTCTGATAGCTTCAACCAGTCTCTGCAGAATCTGGGTGGGGACAGGGGCAGAGGCACTTAGAATGGATGCATCTGAAAAGGGATGAGTTTAAATGTAAAAACTTCAAACATGTAGAAACCTGCATAAACTTGGAACTCATTTATCTAACATGGATAGAGGATGGACTTTGAAATGAGGAGGAAGTTGTATACAATCAAGATTACTGTTTTTTTGTTTGTTTGTTTTTTTAAAGAATTAGATTAATAATAGTTTGCTCTTGGAGAAATATCTTTTGGAAATTTTCAAATACATGTTCCCCCCAGGCAAGCTATTAACCAGAATAGAAAGTGTTTTTCCGTGCACAGTCACCAATCCCTAGTTCTTTTCCTCCCATTTCACCCTGTACTTTCTATGCCTCAGGCAAGTCTGGTTTATCTTCAACCAACTGATCAGTCCACAAGTATTTATTTGTTAAAAGCTCACTATGTACCTAACACTGTAAATAGAAAAAGAGCAACATCTCTATATGAAAATGTATCACAGTGGAAACTACTTATTGGGAATGTATTAATCTGATTAAAAAAACAAAAAAACCCAAACCCGTACTCCTTGGCCAATTAAAGGGGTTTCCTGCAGTAGTGCTTGTGGTGTGATCATTGCTAGAGAGATGCTGCCCCCTGCAGGCCAGATGTGGAATTGTGCGATTCTCCGCATGCAGTCTTAATAAACCTGCGCGTTTCTCTACCTATGAGGAAATTCTCCCCAAAGCTTCGCCTCCTGGGAGTGGTTTCTTAATCATTAACTGAAAAATCTGTGTTCCCACCCTGAGGTCCCGGCCGTCCCCATGTAACGAGGACTATCAGCTGGATTTTATTCTGATTTGAGCACTGACCAAAGGGTGCAGACTACGTAAGTGGGAATAGCTCCAGGGGAGGTGAAAGACACCTAGTTTCATGGCTTGCTGGTTTCAGTATCCCATTGGAAATTGACGGCATGCCTTCTCTGCTGAGGAGAGGTTTATGCTTTTGTTTTGTAATCCTAGAAGAGAGAGCAAAAAATGGTAATGATTGGATTCTCCTCCTTTTCGGTTTGTTTCCTCCCTGGGGATGGGTGATCGATCATCATGCCCAGGACTGTCCCGGTTTGTATTGTTTCCCAGCATAATTATTAATGGCTCCCAGCTTAGGTGATAATTATGTGGTCATCCTGGTTGTAATGCTATTCCCCCAAAAGTATGTTAATGGGTGAGGTAAGAGATCTGGAAAACACTCAGGTCCTGACCCACTGCCCAGCTCCCAGCTCCTGGGAAGGATCCACTGCCTGTATTTGTCTCTGGAGAGATGTCACTGTTGCCCATCCCCCCCCCCCCCCAATCCTATCCCACCCAGCTCAGCATGACCTGGGCAGCCTGTGGGTGATCAGGCATCATCCGAGTAAAATTTGGAGCTCACAGTGAATGATGTTGTTGGACCAGAGACTTGCTCAAGTCTCAGGGAATCAGCCTGTGTCAGATGTGGTCTCCATGGAAGGTAGTCATTAAAACCACCAGACAAAGGGGCCTCTCTGAAGCCCTCAGATAAAGCCCAACAGCTCCTGGGGAATCTTGTGCTTTTGTGAGGAGTCAGGATGGGGCTGCTCGGACCCCGAGGCTGCTGCAAGGGCTCCCCAGGGTCAGAAACCTTATGGCTTTGACTCTTGGGGGGAAAGCTACTGACTTCTTTTACCTCACACACCCCTGGTGAGCAAGGGGCAAGGAGTGTTCTGGCTTTGCTTGTGGGTGAGACTCAGTGATCAGGCAGAGAAGCTGGGTTGAGACAGGGTTGCTCGAAGGCAGGAGGCTCCACCTCAGGGGCTGGAGATTGCAGAGCCAGAGCCAGCTGCCAGTGCATTTGGGGGCTCATTCTCTGCACTCTGTCTTGCTTCCCCTGGAGGATCTGATCCCTGCCTCTAGGCTGAGGGTCCTGCTATAAACAGACTCAGCCTGTCCTGTTACCCGGGCAAAAGCTGTGGCTGATGGGCCTTGGAGTGTCACTGATCACAGGAGAACCTTTCCTCTAGCAGAGCAGTAACCCGGTCACAAGAAGAGAAGGGAAAGAACTTGTCCTGCATGGTGCTTGCTGCTGTGGGGGTGGGGTGGGGGTGTCTCTGGTGGTTAAAGGTCAGTTCTCAGCTCTGTAGGTTTTAATAAGTCACTAATTAAAATGCTTTTTGTAGGGGCACCTGGGTGGCTCAGTCGGTTAAGCGTCTACCTTCGGGTCATGATCCCAAGGGCCTGGGATGGAGCCACTTGTCAGGCTCCCTGCTCAGTGAGGAGCCGGCTTCCCCCTCTCCCTCTGTAGCTTCCCCTGCTTGTGTTCTCTCTCTCTCTCTCTCTGTTGAATAAATAAAATAAAATAAATAAAAATAAAATCTTTAAAAACAAAAGAATGCTTTTTATATGTATATATTTTTATTAGGTAGGAGATAAGTTTCTTAAATCTCACGAGGTTGCTCAGAGCCTTTGCAGTTCTCAAGTTCTATGAACTGGGAAGACTGGGAACCTGCAGCTCTGGGATGAACACAAATAGGAATGCCTCTCCCCGCGCTGATCACAGAAATACAGTTCTTAGGGAGGAAGGGCGTTCTGGCTCATGTCGAACTTGAGGCCATGCAGTTGTCAGAAAATTTTAGTGTTGAGATGAGAAGAGGAAAGATAACTAATTTATCAGCCCAAAGAAAAGGCAGTGGTGACTAATTAGTCACTTGGAAGACCATCCTGGGAAAGGAAAGATGTCCATTCTCATGTTCGTCTTGATGTCTGAGACCATTTCTCAGCGTCCCTTCTTTCCATCTTCATTCGACAAATGTTTATTGGGATGCCATCGCCTGAAGTCAAGCACCTACCATGTGCTTATTATCTCTATCACTTACTAATATTTTTTTTCATTGCGGTAAAATATACATAACATAAAAGTTACCATGTTGACCATTTTTTTAAAAAGATTTTATTTATTTATTTATTTGAGAGGGAGAGAAGCAGACTCCCCACTGAGCAGGGAGCCCAACGCGCGGGGCTAGATCCCAGGACCCTGAGATCATGACCCGAGCCGAGAGCAGATGCTTAACTGACTGAGCCACCCAGGCGCCCCCCATTTTGACCGCTTTCAAGTGTGCAGTTCGATAGTGTTGTGTATTCACATAGTTGTGCAACTATCTCCAGAACTTTTCGTCTTGCAAAGCTGGAACTTAATGCGTTAAACAAGTCCCAGTTTCCCCCCTCCCCAGCCCCTGGCAACTACCATTCTACTTTCTTTTCCTATGAATTTGACTTCTTAAGATACTTCATAAAAGTGGAATCACACAGTATTTGTCTTTTTACCGACTGGCTTGTCTCAGCGTAACCGTCCTCAAGGTTTGTTCACATTGTAACATGTCAGAATATCCTTCCTTTTTAAGGTTGAATAATATCCTACCACTTTTGAAAAGAAAAACTGATTGAAATCTTATTTTTCTATAAATTGTTGGCCAATGATGAAAGCCCTGCCTGTCTTAAAGGATAAGAGAGTCACAGCTGAGGGGAAGGGAAGATGGGTCCCTATGCTTCCCTTTTTTTCCAGGTTGCTCCTCATAATGGCCTGGCCTGAAGAGACGCTTTGGAGTTCACTTCCTCCTTCTTCCCAGCAGATGGCAGCATGCTCTGCGCTGGGCCGGCAAAATCTGGGGGCAAAGTGAGCTAAGGCTCCCAGAGAAGGGGGAGGGCTTGGGGACACTGCTCAGGTTCTGCATTATTGCTGATGAATCCCCCAGTTGTTCTCCCCTTTAAGATACGAAACAAAAGTCTCTGCTTCAGCCATCATTTATTAAGTCCGTTATACATCACGTGCTTTCACATTGATTTCTCCTTTTTGTCCTCACAACATCTCTCTCCTTGAAAGCCAGAGGTTAAGGGAGTTTTGTCCAAGGTCACACAGCTCCTAAGTGGAGGTTCAGGTTTTTGAGTTCATGACCAGTGTTCTTTCTAGCATATGTAAATATGTAAATAATTCCATGTAAATCATTTTTAGTGGGTTTCTTTTCTTTCCCCCCACTCCTTCCCTCCATTTCCTTCTGCCTTCCTTCCTTCAGCAAATATAAATATATGGAGTTCCTCTATGTTCTAGGCGCCAGAGTCTGCACTCACATCTCTTCTATTATGGGTTCTTAAGGGATTGACTCAGCCGCTTGGTAACTGACAGTTTCCCGAGAATTCTTTCATTCTGAGGATCTGCTAGTCCAACGTAGCAGGCTCTGAGCGTTGGAGCTTCTCCTCCTAAGAACGTTGTAAAGTAACCAGGCTTTTTCTTGCTGCCTCCAACTACTTCTAGGCTGGCAATCTCTTGCCCTTCACCCTCCTTTGCCCTGCCCCACGCTTCTCAGTCCAGTCTCCTCTGGGAGAAGGCAGCCAATGGGAAACCCCTGGGCTGGAGATCTAGAGGGCCTGGGTGGTCCCACAGAACCGGTGATTAATTCTGAGAGAGAGGCAAGCCATTTGATCGCCCCTTGGTACGATGAAGGTGTGGAATTAGACGTTCTCAAAACCCTTCTGTCATTCTGGTGGTCACACTTCTCTGCTGGGGATTGCCCTAGGGGCAAGCATGGAACCAGGACGGCCGATGAGAAGTTTGCTGGAGAACTTCTGATACAGGTTTTTTCACCTTTCAAGTTACAGGGAAGGTAGGATCCCTTTTTGTCCACTGGACATTTCGTGTCTGGTTATGACGCCTAGGAATAAGGCGGTCTTGTGACCATGACAGCAGCTGGGCCTGGAAAAACGGTAAGGAGACTGGTCCTTACTGAGTGGTCACTGAATTTACCAGTGCTGGGTCTGCCCTCTTTCAGGACTTCTTGTTATGTGATCTGACTTACCTTTCCTTATTGTTGAAGCCTTTTTGACTGGCTTTTCTGTGATTTTCAAACAAGAGCTGCCTAACTGATAGCCACCTTAGCTTTTTCAGAGTTGTTGTGTGATCCCCAAAGATGGAGAGGCCTTTTCCTAAGGAAGTCACAACATTTTCAGTCATAGACTGGGAACTAGAATTCATCTACTCATTCAGTCAACAAATATTTATTGAGAACCCACTAGCATATTTTTTGAAAATTCTAGACACACACCCCCTGCAACTCAAAATCTCTGAAATCGGAGTATAGTTTAAATTTTTAAAATGTTTTTATTTTTTAAAGATTTATTTATTTATTTGAGAGAGAGAGACAGCATGAGCTGGGGAAGGGGGAGAGGGAGAGGGGGAGAGAGAATCTCAAGCAGGCTCCTCGCTGAGCACAGAGCCAGGCGAGGGGCTGATCCCAGGACCCTGAGATCATGACCTGAGCCGAAAACAAGAGTCAACCGCTTAACTGACTGAGCCACCAGATGTCCCTGAAATTGGGATAGATTTCAAATTGCTGCTGGTCACATGGCTGTCTCTGTGGGGTCGTCACTGCCTTTGCAGACACCAGATACGCCAGCATCACAATGTATACACTGTGTGTCAATAGTTTAGTAAAAAAAATCCCGAAATACTCACAGGGCATGCTCTTCATAAATAAGGGTCACGTGGTTGTCGGGGAGGCGGCGAATCAGACATGTTTGGGGGCACTTGCGATACAGCTGGACCCACAGAATCATAAAGTTGGCTGCAGAGCCCTGCACATAGGACCCTTCGTTCTTTTATGGATTCTTTTGAGAAACGCTGCATCATCCAGGCTCCTGAGGCCTCGGAAGATGCCGGCATGTGAGAAAAAGATGGTCATTGTGATTCTCAGTCAAAGAGAGAGGAATCAGATTTGGAATGAGAAGTTCTAGAAATACCTTCGCCCATTACTTCACTTTTTATTCACCGTTTTATTATGCACAAGAGTGACTGATGATGAAAATCTGTGACTCATCAAATCCAAAAGAATTCTCAATAGATGTAAAATAAAAATTCTGAGTGAAAGCATGATGTCATAGTTTAATTGGCAACACTTTTAATTTCTTAGTGGTACATAAAATAATGGTATGCCTTAAACTCAGTGATGTCTTACATTGGAGACTATGTACTATGCGCCAAACTCTGTCCTGGCACCGGGGAGACAACTGGAAAGTCAAAACCCTGGTTGTTTGTTCAGCTTGGCTTTGGAGAGTCCTTTAGATGTCAGTCAGGGACCTATGGGACAGCCACTTGTTTTTTTTTTTTTTTAAAGACTTTATTTTTTTTTTCTTTATTTGAGAGAGAGGGAAAGAGAGTGAGAGAGCCCAAGCAGGGGCAGCGGCAGAAGGAGAGAGAGAAGCAGGCTCCCCGCGGAGCAGGGAGCCCGATGCGGGGCTCGATCCCAGGACCCTGGGACCATGACCTGAGCCGAAGGCAGACGCTTAGTGACTGAGCCACCCGGGCGCCCCTGACAGGCACCTTTCCCTCATCAACTCAAAGCTTCCAAGGTTGCCCTTGGGACGATAGTCTCCAGAATTTCCCTTTTCCATTGTGCCTGGAAGTAGCCCAGAGCACCTCTGTCCTCATTTTTTTTTTTTAAAGATTTTTATTTATTTATTTGAAAGAGAGAGAATGAGAGATAGAGAGCATGAGAGGGAAGAGGGTCAGAGGGAGAAGCAGACTCCCTGCTGAGCAGGGAGCCGGATGTGGGACTCGATCCCGGGACTCCAGGATCATGACCTGAGCCGAAGGCAGTCGCTTAACCCACTGAGCCACCCAGGCGCCCTCTGTCCTCATTTAATTGGTAGAAACTCAGTGACATGGCCTCATCCCCTGCAGGGGAGGCTGAGCACCCAAGGTAAAGGGTGACTAGACGCTAGTGAGCAGCCCGTGGTCTCTCTGTGCACTATAAGCAACACTGTGGAAATGGGGGAGTCCCAGCAGCCCAGAGCCTCCCCACAGAAAACAAAAACACCAGCTTGCCTGTCTTGCCATTGTGTCTCTGGGGATGCCGACCTGAATATCAGGCACATCACTACATAGGAAAATGTTCACAACTCAGAATATTAGCCCCATTGGTAACCAGTTTTGGATAGCCCTGGTTACCCATGCAGGCTAATAGGGTTAAAGAAATGTGTGGTGCTTCTCCTAAAGCATGACTTTCTATCTGAGATATTTTGGGGCAGAAGAGATTTTTCAGGAATGCCTGTAAAGCTCCATCACTTAGCACTGCCAGTTCCGCCTCTCTGCCTGCTCAGGGGGGCCGGTGGGGACGGGTTTGTTTGCTCAGTAGAATGTGTGCTAGTGAATCGGCCTGCAGGGCTCCAGCCTCCAAGATAGAACAGAACACTGGTGCAGAGGCCATTGGACAGCCTGTGGAGGGGCTCGGGTTTCACCCCTTCTGTGCTGTGTGACTTGGCCACATCACTTAACATTTCTGGGCATCGGATCTCTCCGCTATAAACGTACAGTCCTCAAATGTAAATGTAGCAGCCACGCCTGCCTTTACTCCCTCACGCGTTGTTGAGAGGATCCGGAGAGCTGCAAGGGAGAGCTCTGTGATTTGTAAAAGCTTCGCACAAACACGACATCGTGCTGGTCTGCACTGTGGGAATGTTCCTTGAGTGAGCGATGGTGGTCTTGCTCACGCTCACTCTGTCTGGTGAGACATTTCTAAGCCACTTGGTTGAAAGCCTCTCCTGCTCCTTCCGGACACACACACACACACACACACACACACACACACACACACACACACTGCTTGTTCGGTTTGGTATTCAAAGTAAAGCCTCTAAGTCAGGGCCGAGGGCCTGAGGCCTAATATTAGTGGGAAATACTCAGGAAAGGGAGGGAAGCCAGGGCCTGGCTGCCTCTCACCTGAGTGGGGACTGAATACATTTTTTGTTGGCAGCAGCCTGGGGCTGGCTGCGAGTGCCAGGAGGTGCCCATATGGCCAGTTTGGCACAGCACACAACTTCGTCTCCCCTCTCTGGCCAGCTCTGTGGACCGGCTCCTTTCCGACTCTCTACCTCTCTTCAGCGTGAACCATTCCTGTCATTCTCTAAGTTCTGGAACCTATTCTCGAGTCCCTGGGCCTTTTAAGCTGCACTGTCCCCTCTTGCTCCTCTAACATTTCCTAGACGAACAGAGGCTGGGAACGAGATGCAGTCTCTCCACTTGAGAGCTATGCAAATCAAGACAGAGAAGGGAAGGAATTTCTTTCGGTGGGGCGGAGAGGAGCATGGGAGACAAAGGAGAACTCACTTGGAAGGAGGGAGCGCCCATCAGGACCCTTCTGGTTGCCATGACAGAACATACTGGCTCCTGAGGCTGGAAATGTCTCTGAATCGAAGTATGGGCCACAGGGACCGGGCCTCGGGGCTCAGAACTGGAGACCCTGCCACCGGGATGTCGGTTCTCTCTCTGCTTCTCTTGCCTTCTTTTTGTGTGTTGACCTTGCTCTGTCCCACTGCAAACATCTGGGAGAAGACCTAGGCACTGGCAGCCGCAGCTGGGCCAGAGGAAAGGGAGAGTCCTTCCTCGAGGCTGCCTATAATCACCGCAGGGAAGGGACAGGCCCCGCGGCTCGGGTCGTGCGCCCGCCGCTTGGCTGAATCACAGCTGTGGGTGAGGAGGAAGGGTCTGTACTTCGCCAGGCAACCCACCCGTACAGAGCCGAGGGGGAAGAATGCAGGCAGGGGATGGCTGTGGCGGCGCGCGTGCGCGGGTGCAGGTGTACGGTGACCTGCCAGGACTGTGGCATCACGGGGTGGGCAATGCCGAGGGCCAGGGGCCGCAGCAGGAGCGCCTCCGCCCTGGGCTCCAGCGGCTTCCTGAAGGCGGTCCGCAGCGGTTGTCATGGCAACAGCCTTGCTGGGAGGATCTGAAGGAAAAGACTGAGGCTGGAATGTTTTGAGTATTTGCCTACAAGTGAGTCTGTCTCTTGTTGCTAAGAGCCAAAGAGAGACAATGCCCAGCTTTTTGGGTCATTTCAGTCTGTGTAGAGGGGTCGGCGATGGTACAGGTGGACTCAAGTTTGAGTTTCCCTCCCTGAGATGGAGGAGGACGCCAGGAGCCTGTTACTGGAGGAGGCTGTAGGACTCTTCTTCTTCTTCTTCTTCTTCTTCTTTTTTAAGATTGTATTTATTTCTTTATTGGACACAGAGAGAGAGTGCTCACAAGCCGGGGGAGCGGCAGACAGAGAAGCAGGTTCTCCACTGAGCAAGGAGCCCGATGCGGGACTCGATCCCAGGACCCTGGGATCATGACCTGAGCTGAAGGCAGACACTTAACCAACTGAGCCACCCAGGTGGCCGGCTGTAGGACTCTTCCAACACAGTCGTGTGAACCACGTACAACCACCTGCCTGCCCCCCTGCCAGATTGTCTACCACGGAGTGTTGTTCCTCAAGGTGTCACAAGAGTGTTCCCAACAAGCATGTAGGCAGCTTGCCGGCAGGGACAGGTTCCATCCACAATGAGCCCCTCCAGCGAGCCTGCTGTTCTCTTGGATACGCTCACTGTCCATCCCCAGTCCTGCACGGGCTTGCCGAAGTAGAGACTGGCCGCCTCAACAAAGGTCACCCATATGGTGAGGCTCCTTGCCATTGGCTTTCACCTCCACTGGCTCAGCTTTCCCTCCAGTCAGCCCACGAGGAAACAGTCCTGGTGTTTTTACAGTTTTCATTTTAAAGATGAAGAAACAGTGGTCAGAGAATGCTGGCCTCAAGAGAAACTTGGATCCCCGCTCTGCCCTGCCCTGCCCACCCTCCTTTCCCATCCTAAGGAACAGGATGACACCCGGCCTGATGGGGTACCTGGGGAAGGAGGTAGTGCTCTAGGCCTATGTGATGGGGAGGGGTGCCTCCTTGGCTCTCCTTCGAGCCCAGGGACTTCCCTCCCTGGGTAAGCATGAAGGGTGTGGAATGAACCTGCTCTGCCTGAATCTTGGACAGATATTCTCGCTCACTTTCCCTCGGCATGCTTTTGGTGGGATGCACCTTTCTTTACCATGGGGGGGTTACGTCGTTCTGGGATTCAGGAGGAACGAAAAATGGCCCCCTACGAGAGCCCTCAGCCTACATTAAAGGGTCCCTTACGTGGGGCAGCCTCGTCTACCAGGGCAGATACACTTCAGTAATAAAGAGCTTGCATTTCGTCTGTCTCGCGTTGGGGTAGGGCTGGAGGATATGCGGTCTCTGGCCAGATCCCGTTATCCTGTCACACCACACGCCAGCCATCCGCCCAAGGTCCCACTGCCACGGAAGGTAGAACTGGGGCCTGAGCTCAGCCTTTGGACCCCAGTCCCCATCTCTCTCCTTCTGCCCCTTCTAGTCTTGGGACAATGCCAAGCCAGAAGGAGGAGGGATGGTCCTGCAGCCTTGGGCGTTCCAAGAGGAGCTGTGCACACTGGTTCTGGGTTCCTGCTTGGGATCACCACTCCCTGGTGGACGAGCTCACACTCAGTCGTCACATTCCTGCAGCTGCTCTGGGAGGCAGGGTGCCTGTCACCCAGAGAGCTCCCACAGCCTGACTACGGCTCTTTCCCCAGAGCCTGATACTTGGCGTGAGCTAAAGTCCTTGTTTCTGAGATGCGTGAAGGAGGCAGTTTGTTCTATCCCTAACTTTCCTTCCCCCTCCTCTCTCTGCCTCCCTCTCCACCTTCAATTTATCCTTCCTTCCTTCCCTCCTCCCTCCCATCTACTCACTCAAACCAAAGCAGATGCATCCCTGAGGCACCGCTACCTATTGTGTCTCCTGTAGGTTAAAAAGCACCAGAAACCGAATACTTCCCGAGTTGAGAGCCATGCTGAATTATTCATAGACCAAACGGACTGCAAATTTCAGAGTGATTTTTATTCAAGGTTGAGGTCGTGAGGCTCTGGGTGAAAGGATTAATGACCATGCCCGACACAGCATAGCTCTCCCCGAATCCATCCCAACCCCTCATAACCCCTTTTGCTTCTTGCCCTTGACTGTGGCATACGCATGGACTATTCTCTCCCTGCTGTGACGGAAACTTCTAATTGTCCACTAGTGTCCATTCTCTTCCTTTTTCTCGTAGTTTTAGCTTGACAGATGCCTACTTAGTCAGAGACTATTTTCTCCAGCCTGCCTTGCAGTCAGGAGTGGCCATATGTCGAAGTGCTGGCCAGTGAGAAGGAAGCAAAAACTGACGTACACAACATCTGCAGGAGGAAATTGTTTGCCTTCTATGTCTTCTTTTTTCCTGGAACGTGGAGGTGGTGTTGGTGAGTTAACTTAGATCGTGCAAATGAAGAAAACACCCTAGAAGCCGGCAAGGTGAGCTAGAAGGAAGCTAGGCCCTGGACCACGAGTGCCATGGGACCGTCTACCCAGCCTGGACCACCTGCCTTCCCACGCACTAGAACACAAGAGAAAAATAAGCCTCTTCTCAGCTTTGAGCTCCTCCCTGAGGCCTCAGCTTAGCTGTCACTTCCTAGGAAGCTGTCTTGGAGCCTCGCTGGACCAGCACTTCCTGGGAGCTTTCACCCATGCCCTCATGGGAGCACACACCAGAGAATCCTATAAAGACTTGTTGGCTTGTTTGCAACACACACGCTGCACGTGGCCCAGCCTGGGAGTGCTCTGAGGCAGGGACCACAATCTTACCTGCTCCTTTTGCTCAGGATCTGGAATACAGTAGGCACTTAGTAAAGGTTGACTAGTTCAGTGGTAGTGCCATACACCTGCATTCTGCCTTAGTTCTCACCTACAGAGATGTTAAGCACTTCCTCGTGCTTAATCCCAAGCAGAAACTGAGGAACAGGTCCCATTCTTCTCTGTCTTCCTACAAACACACCCAGGACTTTCTTCCATGTCCAGTTAGCCAGGCCAGGCCCCAGGAAGGAGTGCTTCCCAAGCGGGATTTTGACTACGGCCAAAGCGCAGCCCAGTGCTAGATCCCAGCCCATGACCCCAGTTATCAGATGCGCTTCACCCAAACGTGAGACCTGGCAGTGTTTTGATTAGGTCTGTGACTTGTAGCAGGAGTGACCCTTCCTTGATTATCTTTGCCTTGAAAACCTGGGTGAAAGGGGTGGGTGTTGTGGAAATCTATGCATCACATTTAATTGGAAAAGTGTGCAAATTCTTTTAGAAGCTGTTTTCAATTTACATACAACTACGGAGGTCTGTTTACAAATCTGCAATGGGGCTGCCCTGATAGATTTCTCTGGTCACTACGTAGATGGGACTATGCACCGTCCAACAGACCAAGGCTTTGGCAGCTACTCTGAGAGCTGGGTCTCTGGCCTCCAGCCAGCCTTTCCTTGAGACACTTCCCAAGAGCATTGACCTCGGCAGCACTTAGACGTTGCTGCTTTTATTAGTCCGTCCTTCCTTCCTCCCTCCCTCCCTCCCTCCTTTCCTTCCCTCCCTCCCTCTCTTTCTTCTCTTTCTTTCTTTTTCTTTCTTTTTCTCTCTCTTTTTTTTCTTTGTCTCTCTCTCTTCCTTCCTTCTTTCCTTCTTCCTTCCTTCCTCCCTTCCTTCCTTCCTTCCTTCCTTCCTTCCTTCCTTCCTTCCTCCCCTCCCTTCTTCCTTCCTTCCTTCCTTCCTTCCTTCCTTCCTTCCTTCCTTCCTCCCTTCCTTCCTCCCTTCCTCCCTTCCTTCCTCCCTTCCTTCCTCCCTTTCATCTTTCCTTCCTTCCTTCCTTTGCCAGACCGTTCTTTGGGGTTCTTTGCACAGACAGCATCTTTCACCGTTGCCTGAGGGTTCAGAAGAGTGCAGTCTGCCTGCCTCGCCCCGCCCCCACTACCATCAACCTCAGCTTTGGGGACCAAATGCACAGCATCCTCGCATTCCTAAACAAACCTCCAGTGTGCACAGTTGTGATTCTACTGCCCAGAAGGCTCAGAAATAATGTCAGCATTCCAAGGCTAAGTGGGTCTAGTGACCTCCAGCCTCAGATTTAAGCAGGTCTTTAGGGATTGAGTTTGCCCCAGAGCGGAGGAATGGACCCTTGAGCCAGAAAAGAATGAGACTGGGACTTTTGAGAAGATGGGGCATCAGACCCCGCATTTGCCTCAGGAATGCCCTCCACTGCGACAAGGAGATGATAGTGGTTTACTCACCCCTGTTTCAGCCAGCATCCCACACGTTTCTGGAAAGATATAAAAAGCTGAGCTTCCTTGGGCACAGATTCTGAGACGCTATGCTGGCATTTCCTCCCTAGTGGAGCATGGGGTGAAGTGGGGTGGGAGGGGAGGCCACCCTCAAATAAGCCATCAAACAGGGGCGTCCCCTGGTGTCATTAATCCCCTGGGCACACCCCTCATGGGGTCACATTAGCTAATGCAAGGTCGCCCTTCCGAAGTTCGTGTTCACCTTACTTAAAAGTGCTCAGGAGTCATAATATGTGGAAGGCATGGATTTTTGTAATCTTAAGCTTTAAAACACTCAATACATGTTGGTTTTAAATGGTCACCCTTTTATACTACATTCTAGTATAGATAGCCAGAAGCATGAACCAAGGTCTTAAGAAAAACATCACTGGGGGTAATCTAAAATTAAGACAGCTTTATGTTTCAACTTAATTTTGTCTGTGAATTGGGGCAAAAACTACCTTTATTCAGCTTTGGCGGGGGGGTGCCTCAGGAGCTTAGTTGAGGGTCAGTGGTCTCACCCTAATGGACTGTTAAGGTCTGTGATTTGAATGGAACATCACACCTCCAGCCAGCCTCTCTGCATCCCTCCCAGCATGTTCTCTCTGAGTGAAGTTAAGAGAAATTGTTCAGCTAATGGTTACCTCTATTTCCACAGAATTCAACTTTTAGAAGCACTGATTTAAAAAAAGATAATGAGATTAATAATAAAAGCTATTTATTGTGCTCATACTACCTGCCAGGCACTATGCTCATTGTCACTGCATGCTTTTTTTTTTTTAAAGATTTTATTCATTTATTTGACAGAGAGCAGAAGTGAGAGAGATCACAGAGGGAGAGGGAGAGGGAAAAAGCAGACTCACCGCTGAGTGGAGAGCCCGATGAGGGTATCGATCCTAGGACCCTGAGATCATGACACGAGCCTAAGGCGGATGCTTAACTAACTGAGCCCCCAGGCGCCCCTTCTCTGCATGCTTTATCTCCTTTTCAGGACAAGCCGTCAGGTATTTACCATTATTGTCCCACTTTACAGACAAAGAAACTGAGGCTCAGAGAAATGGTATAATTTGCCTAAGGTGATCCAAAGGCCAGGTGTGTCTGACTCTCCAGTTTTAACCACTACACAGTTTTGCAAGAAGGCTGGTTCTCGATGATATGGGCAGAAAGCAGGTTTCCCCACTTTGGGAAAGGCTGTGTCCTACCACCCATATCTGATGGTCCTAGAAAAACACTCCCCAATCCTTGTACTCCATTGAAGGGAAGGATTGGAATGGGAATTAAATTTAAAAAGACAACAAAATAAGGTGTCTGAACTTCTGTCTTTTGTCTAATACAAGTCTGGTTTTGCGACTCGAAAAGTCTTAATCCCCCTCAAAGTTAAAAACTTCAGATATTGTATCTCCTGGTGTTTGGCTACAGCCTCTTCTGTAAAGTATAACAATTTGGCAGAGTCAGCTCGTGAAACTCGTGTGGTCATGCAGGGCCCTGCCCTTAGAAAGGCTACGAGCATAGTGCAATGTTCTGCTGAAGCTGTCTTGAAATTGTTAGTAATATTTAAATAAGAGGCCATGCATTTTCACTTTGCACTGGGCACTGCAAGTTACATAGCTGGCCCTGTAATTTAGGAGATAAAAGTAATGGATTTTGACATCAAGTGTCTGCAGCCATGAGCTAGCCCCGAGCCAGAGCTGACATGCCTTTGGCATTCCCTTGGTAATTCCCTCTTTGTGTGGAGAGTAAGTGACCATAGGAAGCCACACAAAGGAAATGTCCACTCCTCCGCCCCGCAGTAAGAGCTAGTGTTGATAGCAGGGCAGGAGCTCAGTGCTGACCCCATCAGAAGAGTAGAGGGGAGTTGGGAGGGAGAAACCCCTGATCCTATTTGAAAATCCCAGGAGAATGGGGATAAAGAGCTCTGGGTGCCCTGAGTTTGGGTTTGCCTGATGCCCTGACTGGTGACAAATGGTCTGATTTCAATGCCTCTGACATGAGTACGTCCTTCTGCTCTCAAGCTGGAGTTGGGAGCCTTTGGTACCCCCTGTTTTGAAACCCAGCCATTGAAGCACCACACCATTGGAAAGGCTCTGCTTAAATAGGTGGGGTGAGGCTGGAGTGGGGTACAGTATGCACATGGCAGGGGAGGCAGCTGGCTCCCCCCAAAGGGTGCCTAGAGGTCTGGAGGTCCTGCCTCTGGGTTAGCCATAGAGAAGCCAAAATTGAAGGGCAGAGTTGAGAAGGAGAATTGATGCCATCTGGTTTGGCTCCTGTCCTTGCCCCTGTTTCCAACTCACAGATACGCCCCTACCTTGCTTATTTGGCTTTCTCACTTGTTTATGATTTCTTTGGATGCCCCCGCACACTGTCAACAGTAAGCTGTCTCCTAGAAAGCTTCTCTGTGGATGCCGCATCTCAAGGAGCCATCCCTGCTGTGCCCAGCATCCTGCCCTAAGGTTAATGCTGTCATTAGATATTAGGGAGGGGAAGCAGAGATTCTGGTTCTCAGGCTCGGGCCACCACACCAGCAGCGGGGACTAAGGGTGATATGGGCCAGTTGGGGGAGGCAACATCTGTGAGACACACCATCTGGACAACATTTGAGATTTATAAAGAATTTGTCCAAACACAAAGCACTGGCAGCGCATTTAAAAAACCAGGTCCTTCTTTGCTGGATTCTCAGGATTTCCCCTCTCCTGTTCAGCTGTAACAGGAAGAAAGGACGTCCAAGCTGCCCTGGACTATTTGGCTTTGGTGCTAAAGTCAAGGTTAATGAATGACCATTGCTGGGCATTTGGAAACATTTCCTCACTGCTTCCCCAGACCCCTTTCCCAGAGTTTGGGGCATTTACCCCCAGAATGCAAAGCTGCTCAGGCCGACTTTTGGCATCCCCCACTGCCCTGAGCTGTCTCTATGCCATCTGCCCCTGGGGCCTTTCGCTGGCTGGCTCTGAGCTGGCAGCCAGCTTGTGGCCCTGCGTCGTCACAGAGAAGGTTTTAGAAACATATTGTTGGATTGCGGGGCATATTTCTGCCACCTGGAAACAAGTGGGTTTGTATAAGAGCCACTGTGGAGGGAAGGAGAGGTCTCTTGGAGGGCGGAGCTGGTGCCAGTGCAGTCGGCTGGGGCAGAGAGACTGCTGTTTGCTGTTTGGTATTCTGGACAGGCAGCCGCATGCTGATCGACTTGCTTCTACAGGACCCCTGGGAGCGTGCATCAGACAGAAGGCCACAGACTCTGCAGAAAAGTTTGCAGATTCTAAGAAAATGCGCTGCTGTGCAGCCCACTGCTATCATGGGGGAGGCCAAGCGAGCTCCCATTTAGACACACTGATGTAAAGTTCTGCTTCCTGCAGGCAGAAAAGCTGCCCTTTGCCTGTGCACACCAGCAGGCTGCTCTTGACCTGTCTGGGACAGCTTCTTCAGGGACATCTATTTTTGCATGAGACCTGGACACCCCAGCCATCTGGGCATCTCCTTCCTACCTCCATGCCCAGTTCCTGAGGGGCTTCTGACAGCCCATTTAGGGCACAAGTCACCTTGCTGTTTGCTGCTTTGTAGGTCAAAAAACAGTCGAGGATCAGCAATTTCATATCGTTCAGCCAAATCGAAAAGCTTCAGGGCAATCTGGCACCTTTCATCAGGATTGGACAATAAGAACAGCAAAGAAAATCCGTAGCAGATTTTCTCTTGCCCAGCAAATATAATCTATTACTTTCTAAATCATTCTGAACTCCAGCACTTTGTGTCCATCTCAAGTCTTCACCTTCCAAATGACGCAACTGCTACCAAACACACCCTCAAAGTTACAAAGCATACTGGCTTTCCCTTGAGCTTTGTGTACCTTTTCTTCTGCTACTTGAGGTGGTAACTAGATCCATTCTGGTGCCCACACAGAGAAGAGACATCTCAAAAGTACCTTCTAATGGATTCCAAGGATTTGTTAACTGGTTTAATCACTGGCAGAAGAAACTGTACATGTTTTCATTACTTGTACATTCTTTTTGCTAGAAGTTTTGGCAACTTTTGGAAAACCACTTAGAGTCAGCTTGCCTACCCTTATCTATGTAGATCTGACATCTATGAACTATGACCACATTTTGAGTCGGGACCCAAATAGCAAACCATCAGTGTCTAAGGCACCTGCTCTCTCCTTTCTCCTCCCTGGCTCTTACTTCAGATGGTTCCAGTGAGGGGCTTCTAAGCCCTCTGTTGAAACATTGACTTATTTAGCCATGCTCAGACTCATAAGATACATATCCCACCTGCATTTTTCTGTCTATGGCTTCATCCTAGTGTGCTCCAGCCTCTCCTCCCTTCTCTTTATTCCTGTCTCTTATTTCTGTGCTCTCACAGCATGTTCTCCTTTTTGGAACATAGTGATGCTTTTACTTATTTTAATAATCCTTCCTCAGTCAGCCTTTTCCCCTCTCAAAGCAGTTCACTCCCCTCTCTCCTTGTTATTTGTTTCCATTTCTTTTAGTGGCTGCAGGAAATGGGAGCCTATGCAGAATTTTTGACCCGCCGATGGCAACCGAGGCAGACTATGAAGAGTAAGGCCGGCACTTATGGCTGGGCCCGTACCAAATAATTAAATGGCTTCGCTCCCAATATCCTTTTGTTGTGAATCTCAAGAGGCAGGAAGGGCTGGTGTGATAAGTGATAATGGGTATATCAGGTGAGGTGAAGCCCACCCTACTGGATTCCCCTTTGCAGGTAAACCACCAGACTTTAGTACTCAAACCCCTGGCTTCTCAAGATAGTGAAAACAAGCACTTGCCTCTGTGTGCAGGAGTAGTCAGTTATAACTGGGAATAGTCGGTACAGGAAATATCCAGAAAATAAAACATGCAGCTGGCAGCCCAGAGATGGAGAGAGCAAAGGAGAGATTTTTATTAAACTGCTCTAATAGGTAGCTTTTTATTTTTCTCCTTTCGGCAGGACAAAGTCTTCTAGAAAACCGCGTACTTAGGGATAGTTGGGAAGCTCTTTGACACCTGCAACCATCCCAATAAGATCAGAATGAATGGAATGTGTTAGAGTGGGCCAAGGCAGGGGACTTATTCATATCATTCAAATGGAGAGAGGGATGGATGGTGTCTCATTTCCCTTTCAGTTCTGAAATATGATCCGGTGGCCTAGGAAGTGCAAGCCTGGCCCCAAATGACACAAAGTTGTCAGGAAGAAAAGAGTTGCCTAGAAACAAGGAGGTAGGGTGGTGGGGAGAATTTACCAATGGGAGTTAATCACACATGCAAAATGAACTGGATTTGGGCTTGCCTTCCGGAGCAGTGGCTCTCACACTTTAAAGAGCAGCACGAATTAACTGGGCATCTTGCAAAAAAAGCAGACTCTGAACCCGAAGTTCTGGGATGGAAACGGGATTCTTCATTTCTAACCAACTCCTAGGTGATGCCAATGCTGATGGTCTGTGGACCACAGTCTGGAGTAGCAGGGTTCTGCTACTGGGTTCTAGAGCAGTGCAACCCAATAGAACTTTCTGTGATGATGGACATGTTCTACACCTCTGCTGTCCAATAGGGTGGCTACCAGGCACATGTGGCTACTGAACTCTTGAAAGGTGGCTAGTGTGACTGAGGAACTGAATTTTTAGTTTCGTTTAAATTTGACTAACTTAAATTGAAACAAGCAGATGTGGTTAGTGACTCCTGAATTGGAGAGCACGGGTCTAGAGCAGTGATTCTCAAACTTAGATGCACACTGGAATCACCTGCAGGGCTTGTTAAAACACAGATGGCAAGGTCCCAGCCCCAGAATAGCTGATGCTGACCTTCCTGGCCTAGGACCACCCTTGGAAAACCTCTGCTCTAGAACATGCACTAAGCTTCAGGGTCAGCATGAGAGTCTCTCATCTTTTCTCCAGGCAGTGAACCTCAATCTTACCCTCAGGGTCAGCACAACCCACCAGGTCCAGATGGGGTCTGAGCCTCAGTCCCTACAGGCCTTACGCATGGGCACAGTGGGTGGTGATTCAAATGGCTGGCACTGGAAGGCTCCAGGAGGGCCCACTTTTAAAAAATATCTTTCCCACTGATTCCCAAGAGGCGACAGAACAGACCAGTTACAAGCATTTGCTGTACAGCCAGATTAACTGAGTCCAAGCCCAGTTATGCCCAATACTAATCACTTAAACTTGGTGCCTCAGTTTTCTCATCTGTAAAATGGGAAGAATACTACTACTTACCTCATAGAGACCTGGTGAGGATTAGGTGCTTAAAACAGCTGCACAGTGTACGTGCTCAGTATGCATTAGTTATCAGCACCCACAACCCCAGTGTTTACAGATTGTTCACTTTGGCTCTGTAGGTACTCTGCTCACCCTACTCTACTATTTTGCTGAGGGCTCAGGAGGCCTCTAAGGTCCACTGGAGCCTCCCTCTAGGGTGTCCAGGGGCAGAAGAAAGGTGACAAAGCACGAGGGCACCTCACTTTCTGATATACGGGAGAGCTGGTACGGGCCACTCGGCTGTGCACTGCTCTACGTCCGGAATGGGGACTTGACTTCTACAAGCCCAGTTGTGCAGCCATCCCCCAGGCAGCTGTGTGCAGGGCCAGTGGGGCAGGGAAGAATAGCATTTTTCTGAGCCTTCTTAGGAAAAGTCATTTGTTGAGGATGAAGTGATGCGAGTATACACCCACCTCTCTCCTTCTGCTCCCACATCTGTTCCTACAATGAGCCATCAGCACTTTCCCAGGCTGAGCCTGTCGCAGACCCTGTTTCTCATTCCCACATGGCCATAGCAGAGACGGCAGCCCATCCCAGAATTTCTGCCAGGCATCACAGCCTGCAGTACCAGCACACCTCCCACAACTTCTTCTGTGTGGTTCTGCTAAAGATACTACTATAGAATTTGGTACCACGACTGAAATATCCTCTTCCCCAAGAAAGGTATACACATTTTAAAACATTCGGTCATCTTAGCCATCATTTAGGAAGTCTTAAAATAAAATTTTGAGAATTACCACCAGATGTCAATTTTATTGCCAAACATTTGGTAAACAAGGTAATCCCTCCCTCCCCAACCCCAGGCTAAAGCACATCACTAGGGGAAAATACTCCAGAGCCCCTTCCTTTGGGTTGGTTGGGGGATTGCCACACAGCAAGAGATACAGACAACTGCAAAGGGCTACCATCAAAGCCTGGTGTCCACTAGGACCAACTGGCTGACATTCAACCTACCTCATTCCTTCCTTTTCCACCCAAGTTCAGAATAACAATATCCATGAATTGAGTGCTATTTCTAGGGACTGAGCTGCTTTCCAAGCATTAACCCATTTAACAACTGCCTACCATGTAGGATCTGTTGTCCTCCTTTTATAGATGACAAGAGGAGCCCATTGAACAGTAGGTAACAGTCTGAATAAGTCAAGATCCTTGCTTCTTTGCCAAACTCTTTGCCTTGAAGCTATGGCAGCCGCATGGACTGGATGTTCAGACCTTTGTAGATGTTTGTCATTCCATCATGCTGAGATGTTCCGAATGTCAACATTTGGGCATCCAAATTCCATTTCCCAGCCAGTCTGTCACATTGAGAAGGGAAAAGGAGAAGTGTAGTGGCAGTATGAAGACGCTTTGTCACCCGCATGGCTCATTGCTGGGTTTGGGAAATATGGACACTATGCTTACAGGCCAGAGCCTGAAGCAGCTCTGGAGCTGGAGGTAGGTGGCATCAATGGACCCCTCCCAAGGGGCAGCTAAGTTTCCTCAGAGCTTACCCTTCCCTGGAAGAATACAACCACAATTTCCCTCCCTCTGAAAGAACGCTGATGCTGGAACTGGTAGGAGTGTGTGTGCGTGTGTGTGCACGTGCACGCGCGCATACAGACACTCAAACACAGGAGTAGATATGGGTCTACTGTCTGACAGTCCTATGAATTGTGCAAGTGTCTGACACAAAAACACGCTACCACTACTGTACTAGTGGAGAGGAAGAAAGGCATGAAGACTTCAAAATGGCAGCTAATTTAAAAATCACTTTGGACCAAGTCTTTGCTCATATGGGACATGACAGTATTTGATGAATCAAGAAGTAATAACAGTGCAAACAATGATCATCACTATTCCTCAAAAGGAAACCACCCTCCCCTCTAGGTCCTAACATCTGCTACTAACTCCACCCTCTGTCCCAGCCCTGACTTTTTGAAGCCCTAGCAGCACCAGGGCCCAGCCTGAAGGGACATGTGAAGGGACGCATTGGGCTGGGAGGAGGTGCACCTAGAGAGAGCGCCAGAACTCCGTGGAACAGCGGACAGAGGTGAGCAGACCAGGTGCTCTTCTATACAATTAGGTAATTAAAGCACGTGATTGGTCAGAATACAGCAGGTGCTGCATCAGACAACCGAAGCCAAATGTGTACCACATATAGGGCCTAAACAACACTTCTAGAACCGAGAGCTATCTGCTGGGTCCCTGAAAGCTGCTTTCCAGGCTGTGTCAAGAAATGCCAGGTTTCCTTGTGTTCATCTGCCAAATGTTTCCCTGGGACATGCAGGGTGGAGACAGCAGTCATATGGTGGAGAAAAGGCAAGTCTACAGAGCAACCTACGGGCAACCTCAATCACCTGGAAGTCTTAAGAAGAATATTTGCTTCACTAACCTTTCTCATCAATTTAGTATTGATCAGAAATCTCTTTCTGTTGAAACTTTTAAGCTGGAATTGCTTTTTTAAGCTGGAATGTTGAGTTTCTTGTCTCAGCATGAACAGTTGAATGATGAAGCTGGTACCCTGTTTTAGTGATCTGGGACTCTGCATGGCCTGAGGCTCATTCTTTGGGTTGATGATCATTACCTTTCTTTTTTGACGATCATTATTTATGCTGCCTTTGTTAATGTCATGGCAAATAACACCCTTGAAGGTAATCTTACTCTCTCTTTTTACTGTAATTTAAAACTGATTAAGTACATGACCTTATGAATTTGACCTGATTAATCAAGGCTCCTGGCTAATCAAGGGAAAGAGAACAACAGGGACTGAATGGTGGTTTGTTGGCAGATGGCGTGTCCCCAGGAAACTAAAAAGGCTTGAAGTTAGTGCCTGAAGGACCATCAGATCTACCTGTGGATGGATACCAGGGTAGGAAGGTAGTTTAGCCCAAAGGGGACATACAGATGTCTGTTCATGACAATGAAGCATCAACAGTCCCCAGGGTCAGTGATCGGACTTTGTCTTCCCAGCATCAAAAGCAGTACTTGGCACACAGCAGATGTTCAATACAAATTTGTCAAATGAAAGGAGGTTTGCCTACCCGATCTATCCTTCACAGATTTCATCAGATCACCAGTCAGTTGTCCACGAGCCATCCACCATCTATCCCTCTCTCCATCTAGTATTTATATGCAAACCATATGTGAGGTGCTAAACTGTGATCTATAGGGGATTCGAGGCTAAATAATATACAGCTCCTTATGCAAAGTCAGGCATCCCTCTGTTTCAAGGGACTTTTTAAAGGAGAAGGAATGATAACTGGTGGACTTTACAGAGTAGCTTGAACACAAACTGCATTCTGATATGACATGCCTTCACTCCTCCATCCACTCTTCACCTTTGGCAAATCCCTTGAAGGTTCAGTCTGTGAGCTTCTGAAGGGAAACTTCTGTCTTCTTGTCCAGATGTGGTGTAGGCACTGGTCATTGCCTAAGCAGGACGCTGGGCTAGCTTCACCGATAATTCCACCTGAAACAGCTTTGTCCTGCTTGTTTCCTTGGTAATGAACCAAACAAAAGCTTCTTCCAACCCTTCCCACGCCTCCTTACTCCATTTCACGTTCTCTCTTTTCGGAGTCTGGGGATGCTCCAAGAGGGCAAATGTGAAGTTCTGAGACCACTTCAGGGCTGCAATTTCCTGGATGGTAAGAAAACTTCCAGCATGGTGCTCTGAGGCCGATTCTGGGCACTTGTTAGAATGTTTACATCAGGAGAAGTACGCCTTTCTCCACCCACTATCCCCAATGCCCCCAAACCCGCCAACTGTCTCTTGCTGCAGTTCAGAATAGGAACTACTTCTCTCTGGTATCACGTCAAAGAGAATATAAATGAAGAGTCCAACAAAGGATTCTGGAAATTGCCCCTCCTCAAAGGGCAACATGACCACTTATCCTAGGATGTAGCAATGGGTCTATATTCTAGAGGATGATCTGAAATTTAGAACCATTCTTTATGATGACTAGGTTTGGCTTCTGTCTTTGCTTTAATTTTACTTAGCTATATGGATCTCTCTCTCTCTCTCTTTTGGAATCCAAGTTTTTTTTGTTTGTTTGTTTTTTGTTTTTTTTTTCCTTTACACAGTGCTTTTCTCTAAGTGCAAACCTCTAATTTGGTGACATTCAGATTCAGACCTGGGCCTTTGCATCACACGTGACACTATGATCGGCAATGTGCTTTTCTTTTTTAAGCTTTATTTAAATTCCAGGTAGCTGCAATGTGCTTTTTGAGACCATTCCTTTCGGCCCTAGATCACAACAGTACATTATACTCTCTGGGCATAGTCCGGTCACATGATCCTTTCTGTTTATGCCCCTTGCACCTGCAGTTCTGAAGTCATAGGGCTGAGAAACCACTTTGATTCTGATTCATCGTCACAGTGCTGAGGAAGGCCAAAGTCACAATCCCTATTCCACAGGTGGGGAACCAAGGCACAGAGAGGTGATCTACCCAAAGTCACTCAGTAAGTCAGAAAACAAACTGAACAGAGGGCAAGGTAAGATCACCTGTGTACCTTCCAGTGCGTTATCCAGAAAACCAGATTGCAGTCCTTCTCAAATGAATGTAGGTACTTTGGAAGAAAGTAGTTTTACGTGGAATTTCCTATTCACGTTTCAAAAGCTCTCTAGGAAATCAGGAGCCACAAGGTAAGAACCAGTAAGTATCAAATTAACCTTTTAGTCAAATGCCCCGACTCACAGACAATACCCTTTATTCCAGCTAGCTCACTGATAACCTGGTTACCGGCAAGAAGAAAATTAGAGGGAAAAATTCATCCATTCAAGAAATAAACCTTGGCACAGCTCCTGTGTAACACCTAAGTATTGCTCCCTTCCACACAATGCTTTTGTACCTGCTGGCATGCAATGGGGGGGGGGGTGTACGGTTGGAGTGTGCATATATATATGTGTGTGTGTAATACCAGACATTTTAGGGACAATTCTGCCCAGCAGAATATACATGAAACATGTCTAATATAGTAGTTCTCTACCCTGATTCTTTTTTTCTTTTTTGGTAACTTTTATTTCCTGATCCTGATTTAATGTAAAATGTAATGTTTTCCGTGATGAAGGCAGAGTCAGTGGGTGGATATGGCCAGGGGGCTGATTTCAGCTTCATGGGAAGAAAGAACTCTAGGCATTAAAGTTGCCCAAAGACAACTGAATGGGACTTTTGGGACCAGGGAGTGGCCTGGTCTTGCAAGTATTTTCCCCCAGAAGCTAAATGATTATCTGCTGCAATGCACTGCCCCTTCCAATGCCCAGGAATCAATATTCCCAGAAACCAATTAGGCCAACAGCAGCCCTCCTGCTTCTCTACTCCAGGTCAAGAAAGGCACAAAGAAGACCAACAAATAATACTGAGGCGGTGCTTTGGATCCGGAAGACCTTGAGGTACCAAGAGAAGATACTGATGGCCCTGCCTGGCCAGTGGGAAAGGTGAGGCTCGGAGAGAATGATTCAACACGTCCAGCAAAGGTGGGGGGGAACCAGGAACTTAAGGGGGAACGTTCTCTTTTTCCCTCATGTGAGGGAGGAGGGGAAGCTACAGAACCAACAATAGCGACCACAACTCTCCACAGCAAAGCAGCCCCCACAGGAGATGACCCTCAGGGCAGCTGGGGACAGTTCCTTCCCCGAGGGAATCCTAGCTCCAGGCTCGCTGGGCCCACCCTCAGGGACAGCATCCAGGGCTGGAGATTTAGGCAGGACCAGCCTGGGCAGGCACATAAGGTAGCTCTGCTTCGTAAGGCATGGCTGATGTCTTTCGAGGAGTGGGCTCCACACTGGGAGGTGGGCATCAGACACGGCCTCCCCCCAAAGCTACCCTGCAAGAAAGCAGAATCCGGCGGAACAATGCTGCCTAGGGAACTCATCACCCCCGGGGGCTGGGGGCTTCCACTAAAGCGAAACAGCATCACCAAACCAACCGATTTCTTGTGTCGTTTGGGAGAATGAGAGGAAAAAAAGACAAATTGATCATTATTTGCAGATGATTGTCTAACTAGAAAGCCTATGGGAATCAACCAAAAAAAACTACCTTAACTAAGACCAGAATTTGCTCAAGTGGCAGTTTAAAAGTCAAGCGTACAAAAACCAATCGCTTTTGGGGTCCCTTGGCGTGGTCTAACACCTTGGAAGAGCTGTGCTTTTGTGCGAGTCCTCTGAGCTTTGTGCAACTTGCCATTATTTAAAAAGATGGAGGTGAGCCAAGGCGCCGCCTCCTCAGCTGCAGTAACCAATGTCACCTCAGACACCCACATGCGGAAGGTGCCTGGGCTGACTGCTGCAGAGGGGGGCGGCCACTGCTGCACCCTCTCCGACGGGGGCCCTGCCCCAGTCCCGACTCAGGCCCCCTCTCCCCGCTCTTTTTCTATTCCACCCCCAAAGACACACTGGGAAGCTTGGCGGGGGCCGCTGCGGGAGCCACCAAGGGGATGTGGTTAAAGATTGTGCTATGTCATTTCCAAATGAAGTCCGATTTTTCAAAGGCCGTGGGCTGGCAGCTCTCCTATCTGTCCTCTCATTGCCTCATTGGTCGGGAGCCTGGCGAGGCCGCGGCGCTGGGCCCCGACGGCAGACTTCCACAGTCTGGTCATAAAGGCCAAGGGAGGCCGCGCAGGGTTGAGCGGGGCCTCCTGGCCAGCTCAGGGCCGCGGTCATTTGCGGTCCAGGCTGGCGTGCAGCTGGGCTTCCCGCACCATGCGGTCGAAGGAGCGCGTGTTGGTCTCCTCGCGTACCTTCTCCCGCACGTGGAAGGAGGCTCGGGCTGTGGAGCGGGCGGTCTCCAGCGCGCTCCGCCGCTCCCGGGACAGCTGCTCGCTCCGCTCCAGCTTGCGCCCGATGGCCTGCAGCAGCTCCTGCCGGCGGCAGTCTTCGTCCCTCTCCACCTTCTGCTTATTGGCGCGCTGGGCCCGCTCCTTCTCCAACCGGCTCTGGCCCACGCGCCGCGCCTTCTGCTGCACGGCTTCTTCGGCTGCCTGCGTCGCGTGCTGCAGCCGCCGCTCCCCCGCCCGGGCCAGCGCCTCCAGGTGCGCCTGGTGCTCGCGCTCTTTGCGCTCGGCCACCTCCTTGGCCCGCCGGCCCTGCAGCTCCTCCCGCCGGGCCCGCTCCCGCAGCTCGCGGGCGCGCTGCTCCACCAGCTGCTCGTAGTTCTCCTGCGCGCGGCCCAAGCTGGCCTCCAGGGAGCTCCGCAAGCCCTCTCGCTCCGCGCGCTCCTGCCGGGCCCGGCCTTGCAGCAGCGCCTCGTGGCGCGCCCGCTCCGCCCGGCTCAGCTCCCGCTTCTCCCGCTGCAGCTGGCCCTCCTGCCGCTGCTTGGTGCGGGCCGCGCGCTGGGCGCGCTCCCTGCGGACCAGCTCGGCCCGCTCGCGCCCTTCCTGTAGGCCCTCCTCCCGCTGCTTCAGGTTCTGCTCCTGCTGCAGCTTGCGCAGCCGGTCCTCCTGGGCCGCGCGCTCGACCCGCTCCCGCCGCAGCAGGCCCTGGCGTTCGGCCAGCTCCCGCCGCCGCTCCTCGCTGCGCTCGCACTGCCGCTGCCGCCGCCGCGCCTCCTCGCGCTCCTCGCGCCCCCGACGGCCGCGCCGCTCCTCCACCTGCGCGGCCCAGGCCCGGCGGCCCTGCTCCAGCGCACGCTGCTTCTCCCGCTCCTCGCGCTCCCGCCGCTGCTCGGCGCGCACGCGCTGCTGCTCCCACTGGCCGTGGGCCGCGGCGCGCTGCTCCAGCAGCAGGCGTTCCTCCTGGTGGCGCGCCAGCATCAGCGCCGCGATCTTTCGGTCGCGATCCGGCACCCCGCGCAGGCCCCGCTCGGCGCGCACTTGGCGCACGATGCGCTCCACATGCTGAGCCGTCTGCGGAGAGTGGCTCAGGTCACCCAGGCTGAAGCTGCGGCCGGTGAGCGGCACCAAGGCCAGGGCGGAAGGGCGGCCCAGGGGGTTGGGGGCGGAGGACGCGGAGCCCGCGGGGCAGCTGTTCCTGGCCGAGGCCCGCGGAGGCCAGCGCAGCTCCCTCAGGCTCTCCCCGCTGTAGGACGACGACGACGCGCCAGACTCGGAACTGAGGGCGCCCTCGCGCCGGCGGGACAGCGAATCCAGCGAGTGGCTCTTCCTACCTGCCCGCGACGCCGCGGGCGGTGGTTGCGTCCGGGCCGGAGACCGGCTGGAAGAGGCCTTGCGGGCCGCACGCGGCGCGGGCGAGGCCGGGAGGCTGGCGCTGCTGCAGCTGCTGCTGCTGCCGCCGCCCGCGCTGGACACCGAGGCGGCGGTGGCCGCGGGCCCCAACGGCGTGAAGAGGCGCCGCTTCTCCTCGCGTACGATGCGCTCTCGCTCGGCCCGGCACTGCTGCAGCTTGGCGCGCCGCTCCGCCTCGTAGGCCTCGTACAGGCCGGTGGCCACCCGCATGGAGCGGCCCGGAGCCTCGCGCACCAGGTCTGCCAGGGCCCGTGGCAGCAGCTCCACTGGCTTGACGGCGCAGCGCGCGCAGGCCTCCAGCGAGCGGGGACTGGTCAGCACGTAGCGGCTGCCCTCGGCCTCCGGACAGTCGAAGTTGAAGAGGTCGAGGTGCAGCAGCGGAGACTGCTCCCGCCGCCCGCCTTCTTCCGCTGCGTTCGGGACTTCAGTCTTGCGGGGCGCCGCCGCCGAGGCCGAGGTGGAGGCCGAGGAGGCGTCGGGCTGCTGGGCGCCCTGTGCGTCGGGGGGCACAGATGCGGCGGCTGCGTCCCCTTCCGAACCTTCAGGCTCGGCTCCGGCCTTTTCCTCTTCCGGCACCGGGTCCACCATGGCTGAGCCCTGTCCTTTTGTGGAGTCCCTGCGGAGGACAAGGTAGGGACACCGAGGAATACATGAGAGCAGTTCCCCCCGCCCCATTCATATACACCCCCTCCCAATTTAATCAGCTTTGGGATTAGGCTCAGAGGCCCGGTGGAACGCAAATCATAATACCAATGCCCTGAAAACCCAGGCGGGGGGCGGGAGGAGGGGGCGGGGACTGGTGCAAAGAGAAAAAGCCTCAACCTCCCTCAGCCCGGGTGTGCCGGCCAGGGGCCTGGGGCCCGGCTTCCCAGGGCGTCTGGCCCGCTGGAGGCATCTCTTTCCCGCTGCAAGTTAGGATGAAAAGATCGCGGTGCAGGCAGTAGCCGGCCGGGGAGGCGGTGGAGGATTCCCGGTAGGATTAGTGTATTTGTTTGTAGCTTAGGCGGGGACCGGGGATGCAGCTTTGCAGGAACAAAAAAAGAAGAGGCCTGTTCATCCTCAAAGTGCATTGCTGCGAGGACCCCATTTGCCTAGGGACGAAGTTTATTTGGGATTAGGCTCAGAGGCCCTGTGATTTGTATGATTAAATTTACATGATGCATATTATATGATTGCCCCTTGCCAAAGGAGACCCGGGCCCGGGGCTGATGGAAGGGCTGAAAGAAATGCCTTAATTATAAAAGGCCTCCCCGGGAGGGGTGTTCGATTCTTGTTCTGTCTTTTGGGCAGGGCTTGCTGGGAGCTATGCCGGCCCCCCCTACCCCCACCCCCGCTGTTGGCTGGGGATGAAGGCGCCTGTGTCCTCTCAAATGCACCCGATCCCCTCCAAGTCTGAACGTGCTAAAGGCACCATCTACCCCGATCTAGCCTCGGACACCTGCCCCTGGATGCCCTCCGAGTGCCCCTACGGTATCCATGCGAGGTGGGCTCTGGGGATTCAGTTAGCCCGGCCACGCCAGTGCCCGCCGCTCCCGGGTCTCCGGGCGGGGTCACTCACCGCACGTCCCGGGCTTGGGCCCCGCGCCGAGGGCTTTTGTTCGCAGCTCGCCGCTCTCCCTTGCGCGTCTTCAATCCCCGCGCCCGCGGGGTCCGATTACTGCCGGCTGCAGCCGCGGTAGGAGCCCCGGCTGCCACCGCAGCCACGGCCAGCGTCTCTCCATGGGGCCCGCACACATCCCAGACGCTACCTACACGCGGGAGGGGGAGTGGGACAAGGGCTCCCTAAAATCCCGCGGCTCTGCTCCCTTCGCTCACGCTGATTCTTGAAAAAGGAAGCCGGGTTCCATCGCTGCTGCATCCCTCGCGGTCTCTCCAATGGTGAAGGTACAGCAGGTCTGGCGACGCCCCCGGCGCCTCCTGGTGGACGTTCAAGGGTGTGGGTTTGTTTGCTTAGAGGGCGAAGAAGAGAAATACATTATATATTTGGTGGAGATGGATATATATGTGTTTGGTGGAGATGGAGATCTATCCATCTCCATATATATATATATATATATATATATATTTGGGGAGGTGGATCTATATATATTTGGAGGGAGATGGGTATATATATATGTATGTATGTATATATTTGGAGGGAGATGGATATATATATATGTATGTATGTATGCATATATTTGGAGGGAGATGGATATATATGTATTTGGTGGATATGGAGATATATATATTTGGAGATGGATATACACACACGCACACACACACTTGATGGATATATCCACTGAGAAACCCTATTCCATAAGCACCTTAACTGGCTAGAATGAAGGAATAGCTTGGCTTGTTTCTCAAGGGGACCCTGAGAAACATATAAAGTTGATAGTGAATAATTGGATAGAAATAGGGTTCCTAATCCAAACTATGATTTTATTTTTTTAAGAAAAACTAAGAACAGATAGGTTTGAGGCAGGCAGAAAATGTGTGACTAGTGTTTAATGCGAATTTATAGGACTTCCTGGTCCCAGGTTACACACATTAGAACCAATTAGTGCCCTTTAATGAGTGTTATTTTGAGATACCTCCTCCCCACCTTTTTTCCGTTTGGAGTGGGAGGGGCCACAGAAGATAGATGGGTGGAGGACTGGAGGGAGGAGCTTGGCAGGTGGGTGGGACATTAGAGAACATGGCGAGCTATGTTGTTGATAACCTTGATGCTATCAGATAGGCCGTGGGGAGCAAATGAAGGATTGAAAGCAGGAAAACGACATGATTGGGTTTCTATTTTTGGAACATAATGCTAGCAACAATGGAGTGAAGGCTTTAGGGGGGTCAACAGGAGGCAGGAAGCCCTGTTAGCTGGACACTACAGTCACCCAACGCAGGGAAGATTAGGACTTGAGGGGGGAAGAGTAGCAGGAGTGGGCCTGGTTGGCCTGGGCCGTGTACAGAAATGTACACCTGAAATAGAAAAAGAATATTCAAAGATAGCTTGGCCCTGGGGGTGTGAGAAGCAGTGAAGGGTCAGAGATGACTTCCTGGAGCAGTGAGGTAGCTGGGTGCACCCAGTGAGAGCATGGAGCCAGGAGGGAGGGTTAGGTGATGTGGAGGGCCTGGGAAGGAGGGGTTCCTTCTTGGACCGCTTGAGTGTGAGGTGGAGCTGGTCAGCAGGTGGAGCTAGAGTTCAGGACATCATCCCTATACACAAGGTTGCTACAACCAGCGGAGGGAGTGAGATCACCCAGGAGGGGCAGGAGGAGCCGCAAGGGAGGCAAGAAAGGCACTGATGAGGCTGATAAAGGAAAAGGAATCCATGAAGGGGACCAATAAGGGCAAGCATGAAAGCCATGGTGACAACAACAAAAACAGCTTCAGTATGGGACTGGGGTTTGATGCCAAACTGCAGGAGGTTGAGGTTAGGGGGAGGTGGGAAAATGAGCATTACTGACGCTTTTGACATTCAGATGAGAGTGTTAGGAACTGTAAAGGGCTTGGGATCTCATCCTACTTACATTCTAACGTGTTAGCCTGCCAGGTTCCTAGATGTTGGCAGAAGACAAGCATGGTCAGAAACAAAGGAGTTTGGTATTACCGGCACAGCAGACAGCATGAGGTTCATGTTTCTGTTGGCTCCCCTTGTGCCCAAATCCCAGGGGGTAATGGAGAGATGGGCCCTGATTTTACATATAATGGGTTTGTGTCACAGGTGAATGACCCTACTAAGCTTCGTAAATCTTAATCTTTTAGTGGGGGCTACTAGCAAACCTGTTCAACCTTTGCCCCAGAGGGAGGACAATAGCTTCATCATCCTAGACAGAAAGCAAGTCTTCTCTGACTTGGAGGGAAACTCTATCTTCCAGGAATGTTTGCTGTACACACTTCATTGGAAGAAATGGTCCAGAATAAAAGCCTTTACAAGACATCCAGAAATGCCATGGGGAATTGCTCTTGATAGGGTAAAGGAGCAATTGGTCAGGTGACTAGTAAGAGGTAGGGCTGGGATTTGGACCTGGCTCTGTCTGATCCTGAAATGGATGCCATGCTTTGTGTTTCCACGAGTAAAGTATCTAGAGATGTGGATTTAGGTGCAGATGAGTGGGCAAGCCCACCTCTCCAAACCTTGGTTTTCTCCTTTTTACATAGAATCCCATTCCATTGCCTACCTCAAAGATTAATAATGTCTGCTACGTAAATGTCACCTTTGTCATTGAGCGGGGACAATAATAGCTACCTTCCAGGATTGTCGTCAAACTGGAAAGATATATGCACAGTACCTAGACCAATGTACTGTCAATAAGCAGTAATAAAATAGTTACCATTCATTTTGATAAACCTCATCTTATAGGCGTGGTCAAAATCAAGAAGGAAACAGCTATAGCGTCTGTAAGTTTTAAGGGGAAGCCCCACAAATGTTCCACCTTTGATTAAGGAATAATTCGTCAACTGGGAAGATCATGGAAGGAGAGGGCATGGGAAGGGGACCCTGAAATAGGACACTGATTTCTAGCCAGCCACTTCAGCAGAACTGACTTGGCAAACGGTGGGGGCACCACTGAATGGCCAGATATCACTCCCCTCTCATCTCTAAGTGCCTTGGGCATTTCAGAAGATGGGTTTCAAACAGGTTAAGTGCTGATTTCCTTCAGGTTGGGAGTCCTAGCCTGCCAAAGATCAAATGTTAAATCCAAGTTTATTATGGTACCCAGTAAAGACAGGAGCCCAGGTTGGGAACATGCACCTGCCCCTTGTGGGTGAGGTAGTGGACATGATGGTGAGGAAGGTGGGCTTAAGAGTCATGCAGAGTCCTCGTTCAAATGCCAGCTCCGCCAGGCTATATGACTTGAGACAAGTTTCTTAGCTCCTCTGAGCCTCAACTTCCTCAAGAGAGGAGGCCACAATATGGACTTATTTTGCCTTGCACAGGCCTTTAGAGATGATAATTTGTTAAGTACCCTGTTCCATCCTTTAATATCCTAGCTTGCTGGCCGTCTGGGGAACTATGCCAAATTACCATGTACCATGTACTGGGTGGCTTGAACAACAAACATTTCTCACAGTTATGGAGACTGGGAGGTCCGAGATCAGCGTGTTGGTAGATATGATGTTTGGTGGAGGACCCCTCTTCCAGGTTGCAGATGGCCAGCCCCTTGTATCCGCACAGCAGAGAGAGAGCAAGAAAGCGCAAGTTCTCTCCTGTCTTTTCTTATAAGGACATGAATCCCATCATGAGGGCTCCATCCTCATGACCTGTCTACCTCCCAAAGGCCCAATCTCCAAACACCATCACATCGGGGGTTAAGATTTCACCATTTGAGTTGGAGGAGACACAAACACTCAGTCCACAGCACTCACTTAATTTGGACAAAAAACCCTCCAAGAACGTAGACATGATGTCTCCATTTAAATTCGTTTTTCTCAGCCCCCACCAGGCACCTCAGCTCTATGCACATGCACTTGTGTTGTTACCTTTCCTCTCAATGTAACCCTATTCACGGAACAGAGATTATTCAATCTAAAGCTCTAAATCAAGAGTTGGTAAACTATGATCTGTGGACCAGATCTACTCACTGGCTGTTTTTGTAAATAAAGTTTTATCGGAACACAGCTATGTTTATTTGTTTACATGTGGTCTATACTACCTGTCGTGCAACAATATATCAGAATCCAGTAGTTTTCACAGAGACTGTATGACTCACAAAGCTAAAATATTTACTCTTGGACTCTTTGCAGAACAAGTTTGCCAGTTCCTGTTCTAATTACTGAAAATAGCTTGTGCCCAGTTATCGATTTATTGCCTTGCACCTCCAGATTCACTCTTCAGTACCTGCTCTGAGGATAGTGGACTGTACGCGTTTTCTACTGGACAGTAAGCACAATGCTAAGGTTTGCCAGTAGAGGGAGCTGGAAGGACATTGCAGGAGAAAGGGGCTTCTCTTCGTGGTTCCTTTTTTTTTTTTTTAAAGATTTTATTTATTTATTTGTCAGAGAGAGAGAGAGAGAGAGAGCACGAGAAGGGGGAACAGCAGGCAGAGGGAGAAGCAGGCTCCCTGCCGAGCAAGGAGCCCGATGCAGGACTCGATCCCAAGACCCTGAGATCATGGCCTGAGCGGAAGGCAGATAGATGTTTAACTGACTGATCCACCCACGTGTCCCTTCCTGGTTCCTTTGTGCTGTGTTTTGTGCTTTTACTTGTACCTGCTGCCTGATGAGTGGTGCGGGTATGTGGGGCCATCCTGTGGCACCCTGCTCCAGCTGCATGCCCAGAATAGTCAGTGGCTCGCAGCCTGAGCCCAGGCCTGGGGAGCGCCTTCCCCCGCCTTCCTGAGGCAGCACACCACACCAACCTTGTGCTCCAAGTGGTGCCCTGACTCCCTCTCTCCAGCCTCAGTCCACCTTTGAAGATCATTTCCTGCTTGTATGGCATCTTTTGGAGCAGCTCCACCCCAGACTTCTCTGCCATCCCTGGCCTGCAATCACACCTTTCCCAGTGAGCTCTGAATCCCAACTGCGAGGCAAGGGGTCCCCTTCCAAGTTGACCTTCCTGAGTACTCTAACTCCACTTTAGGGAACCCTTGAGAGTTCTCTTTATATCTCTGTATTTACTCTCCTTTTATAGCTTAATGCCTCCTTATACCAGCTTCCTCGGCTTAAATTACTGTGTGTGGTTTCTGTCTCCTGATTAGACCCTGAGTAATATGCAGTATAAAATGTAACCATTCCCAATTCTTGAGACTAAAGCCTTAAGAAGAAGTTTAGGACACAAACCAGCAGGTAAAAGGTAATATTTGTTAAAAATAAAGTGTTTATTTTGTACTTTGTTAGAGTAATATATGTCTATCACAGTAGGAAATGAGAAAATCACCTGTAGAAAAAGAATCACCCAAAGACCACCAGCTTGGTTACAACTTGGTGTGTAGGTGGTAGGGACTTGTATGCTGTGGGAGGACAGGTCCCTGTCTGTTTCCGCTCACAACTAATTAGGGCCTGGCCCACAGCAGGTCCACCCTCCAACTGAATGCATCAACATCTTGTTGGGAATGGGGTCTAACTGGTGCTACTTTGTTCACCATATATACAAGGGAAGTGGCCTTGTCAGGATATTTTGAGCTGTTGAGCCACTTTGATGAGTCATCAGAGTTAAGGATGGTGAGCAGGTGATGCTCATGTCTGAGAACTGTCCCATGGGATAGTGTCCTAGACCATGGAGGTGCGTCGGCAAGGGAATCTAGAGGGAATCAGTTAATCTGATGGGGTTTTCTCTCACTTCTAGAAGGCCATACCTCATTCCAACCATCACCTTCCCCCCCGTGACAATGGAGAAGTGTCCTTGTTCCTGAGTGTGACCATGCAGGAGGGCACTGCCCCAAGGGCATTTTGTCTATGAACACAATGGGTCTGCTCAAAAGAGTGGGCCACTGTTCAGGAGCTAGCCTTGTTTCCAGTCTTTCTGCCTCTCCCCTGGGCTGTCAGTTTCTGGCATGAAGCCACCTCTGTGATTAGCTCTTTAGACCCCTTCCATTTCTAAGGGGCTACCCTGCACTGGGGGCGCTGCCCCAAGGGCAGAAGTCACAGCTTCTGTCCCCCAGGCCTCTCCCTGTGCTCTCTGCCACACACACACACACACACACACACACACACACACTTACATATTCCTTGTTTTAAATGGACAATCCTAACTTCAAATGTTGTGCGCCATTATTCTCTTAAAGTGTCATCCTGATATTTATATTCAGAGATTCGGAGATGAGTCATATTCCATTACCGGAGATGGTGGCCCTTTTTTGCATGTTTGTCTTGCCATCGGGCTCAGTTTTACCCATCCAAATGTGTCCGTCAATCACACAAGAACAACAGCTTCAGAGGCGCTGAAAACGTCTTGTTACAAAGCACCCAGCAGGGCTAGGAAGCCCAGGGATACCAAGGAGGGTGAGACAGAATCCCTGCCCTGCGTGCCAGTCAGTTCAAGCAAAAAGACCCAAACATTCCAGAGGTTCCATAATAATAGGGTTCAATCAGTAACAAGAGTTGGTAAACAACATAAAAGAAGCAATCACAAGGCAGAACGTCGTTAATGCATTACTAATTCCTGTACAATGTTAGGTGAGTTCTTTCAACCTCTCCGAGTCTGATTCCCTTTCTGGATTGGATTAGTTCGCTAGGGCTGCTGTAACAGGATCTCACCAACCGGCGGCTTACACAACAGAAATTTGTCATCTGGCCGGTCTGGAGGTTGGAAGTGCAAGATCAGGTTGTCAGCAGGCTTGGTCCCTTCTGACATTTCTCTCTTTGGGGCATCTTTCTGTGACCCAGTCTCCTCCTCTTCTGAGGACACCAGCCCTCCCTGATGACCCCGCTCTAACCTCTTCCAAGGCCCCATCCCTAGTCCCATTTGGAGGTACTGGGGGTTAGGACTGCAATGTCTGATCTTTGAGGGGGCACGATTCAGCCCATAATATTGACGCAGTGGAGACAAGGGTTCCTGACTATCTTCATTCATTCAAATATTGATTGAGTGCCTATTGTTTGCCAGGCACTGAGATCACACAGACAGGGCCCTTTTGGCATGGGACCTGTGGTGGGGAGATGATTATGAATCAGTTACACCAGGGCTGGGAAGGAGAAGGGCTGCTGGGAGAGCATCTAATCAGGCACGAGACTGCCATGGCCTGAACTAAGGCAGCCACAGCGAGGACAGGGAGGATAGAAAAATGTTAAAGATGGGGCCTGAGTGGCTCAGTTGGTTAAACGTCTGCCTTCAGCGCAGGTCATGATCTCAGGGTCCTGGGATCGAACCCCACATCAGGCTCCCTGCTCAGCGGGGAGACTGCTTCTCCCTCTCCCTCTGCCCGCCCCCCGCCCCACTCGTGCTTTTTTTCTCTCTCAAATAAATAAAAAGTCTTAAAATTTTTAGAAAAATGTTAAAGAGATTTATGAGAAGGTATTAACAAAATTGGTACATATTAAGTGTGGGTCAAAATTCGTAGGTTTCTGGCTTGGACAACTGGATGCAGGGGGAGGATTGTGGCATTTGCTGAGTTGGGAAATAGAAGAGTAAGAGGAACAGGTTTCGGCAAAGATGATGAGTTCCACTTTAGACCTGTTTTTAAAATATATTTTAATTTATTTTTCATCATGGTAAGTGCAGTTTAATCCCCACCCCTATTTCCCCCATCTCCCGTCCACCTCCCCTCGGTGACTGTCAGTTTGTCTTCTATAGTTAAAAGTCTGTTTCTTGGTTTATCTCTCTCTCTCTCTCTCTCTCTCTCCCTTTTTTTCCTTTGCTCCTTTGTTTTGTTTCTTAAATTCCACAAGTGAGTAAAATCATGTGGTATTTGTCTTACTCTGACTGACTTGTTTTACTTAGCATGATACTCTCTAGCTCCATCCATGTTGTTACAAGTGGTAAGATTTCATTTTTTATGGCTGAGTAATGTTCCGTGGTGTATATATATACTACCTCTTCTTGATCCGTTCAGCTATTGACACTTGGGTTGCTTCCATATCTTGGCTATTGTAAATAATGCTCCTATACACACAGGGGTGCACGTATCTCTTTGAATTAGTGTTCTGTATGCCTTGGGTAAATACCCAGTAGTGTGATCACTGGATCGTAGGGTAGTTCTACTTTTAACTTTTTGAGGAACCTCCATACTGTTTTCCACAGTGGCTACACCAATTTGCATTTCTTCCACCAGTGTAAGAGAGCTCCTTTTTCTCCACATCCTCGCCAATATGTGTTGTTTCTTGTGCTTCCCTTTGGACCGGTTTAATGGCTATATCCATCAGGTGTGTAACCCAGTGGTTGAGATCATAAGCTTCTGAGTCTACAAACCTGGGTCCAAATCCCAGCTTGTCCATTTCCTGGCTGTGTGATCCAGGAGAGTAACTCAACCTCTCTGAATTGCCATTTGTTTGCGATAAAATGGGTATTGTAATATCTCCTTTAAAAGGTTGTTGCTGAGGAGGGCCTGGCTGGCTCAGTTGGTGGAGCATGTGACTCTTGATCTCAGGGTCATGAGTTTGAGCCCCACATTGGGCGTGGGGCCTATGTAAAATAAAATAAAATAAGGCTGCTGCTGAGACTTAAATGAGATGAAATCTGTTCAGCACATAGCACAGTGTACCTGTGTACCTGGTGCAGAGTAAACACTCAATAAGTAGCAGGTTATTATTATTGTTCCTAAATTTGGATGAAATGATGAGCAAATCCAAGCTTTCTTTTGGTTGATTTCCTTTGCATCTATAGATTATGTCTCTAACTTGGATTTCAGTTCCCCTGCTCCTCTTGGAAACATTGCCCTTTACTTATTTTGCCTCTTGTTCCTGCAGATGAGAGGATTTCCCTGATGCTCTGAGAGAGCAGGGTAGAGGCAGGATTGTTTTGTTTACCCAAGGCAAATTTGAGACGGGCCCTCAATGATCACTTCACCGTCTGACCTCCAGGTGGCGCCACTCGTCCGCTTATGTCATGGCTCTGGCGCTAACCCTCTAAAGTGAGAAACCAGGCCTGAAAACACCAAACCAAATCCCTAAAACCCAGAGGAGTGCTGAGTGCACTTGAAGGACAATTTCACAAGGCAACTTGAAGACGATGCCTTCCTCATTTGGGCTACAGGAATTGACTTGTACCCACACTTCTCTAAGCAGGCCATAGTGTTTTATGCTTCCACGTCTCTGCAAGTACTATTTGCGGTACTTTTTCCATGCTACTTTGCCACACGAACTCCCTCTTGCCTCACAAGTCAGCTCAGATGTCCCCTCCTCAGTGACGCTTTCCCTGGTTAGACCTTCATTCTAGGTTGGGCACCTCACCACTGTGCTTTCACCACTGCCCCAAGCATTGCGTTTGGATGGATCTACGATATATATATTTTTAACACTTGATTATAGAGAACTTCAAATATTAAAAAATAGAATAAGTGATCCAATAACATCAGTCTTGCTGAACTGTAATTTCTGATTTTCTTATGTGGTTCACCCACTGGATGGTGACCTCTTTGAGAGGATCTGTATTTTATGGCATTTGTCCCCAGCCCCTGTGCCTGACATAAATAATAAAGATTTGAGGAATAAGTGGAAGCTTAGTTGGTCCCGCTTCTCTATTCTACTTCCCCCTTTTTCTTTTTGGGAGGCTCTTCCAGCCTTGCCTTTGGTCTTCAAGGCGAGCAGGGAGGCTGCTGTGGGCATTGCCGGCGGCATGCAGGATTCTGTGTGGCCCGCTGTGACAGCCTCCTACACCACGTGACCAAATTTCAACTCTGTCTTTTTTTATGAACATGACAAATTAATGTCTCTGAGCCTCAGTTGCATTATTTGTAAAAACAAACAAACAAAAAAACCCCCCCACCAACCCCCCCCAAAAAAAACCAGGAAGAAAGAAAGAAAATAAATTATGCTTGCTTTGCTGAGCTGTTGTGAGAATCAGATAAGAAACCCAATAGCTTGGCACATAGTAGGTATGCCATAAATGCTACTTTCCTTTCCTGTGGGTTTTATGTTGACTCCAGGGAAATGACTTCATCCTTGGGGAAGAATGGCTGTTATTCATTATGCAGCTGGAACAATGACAGCGTGGGTCTTCGGGAAACACCGGCTTCCCCTGCCTGGCATGGGAAATGGAATGTCAGCCTCCCTGCATAGCCAATCCCTCTGTATCTGACAAGGGAGGCCAGACTGGCCAAGGCAACATGAGGAGGGGCAGCAGGGGCCCTGCACTGTTCCCTCCCTGTTCTGTTTGTCTTTTCTTCCTCCCCTATTCATTCATCCAATGCCCAATGTTCTTGAGTGCCTTTTGTGTGCAGGCCCAGGGCTAGATGCTCAGGGGTGTAGTGAACAGACATGCTTGACCATGCCCTCACAGAACCTGAGGTGTCTGTGGATGGGGTGGAGGAAGAGTGCACTTTGCAACGAGGGATAAGGGTGACGAATTAAAAGTGTGGACTAGGAGAGGGAATGACAAGGGGATCTAACCTAGTCTGGGGAATAGGAGGGCTTTCTTGGGGGGAAATGACATTGCAGCCAAGATATTAGCCAGGCCAAGCATGTGGGGAGAACGGAACCCTCCCATCCTCCCACCCTGGGCCACCTCTCCCCATCCACGTGTGCACCCCACCCAGAGCTCCCTGTCTCAAAGCTCTACTCGGCGTCTCCCCCAAACCTCCTGGTCTGGAATCTCCTTCTCACCAAGGAAGTCACCCTAAGACAGCAGCTGAGAAATGTGTTTTCTTCAAGGAGCACTTGCCTTCTGCGCAAGGATGCTTACAGAAGAACGGTCTTTAAAGAACAAATTCCAAATAATGAGAATCCCGGGTACTTTTTGGCCAGTGTTTTGGGGGATCACAAATGGCTGCAGACTCTTCCTGAGCACAACCTTCTGCCTCATGGAGCAATCTCTCTTCTCTCTCTCTGTGTCACTGAACCCCTTAGCTTCTCCCCATCAGAGCAATGTGGCAACACCCAGAGCCTGTCCTTCCTGATTTGGCACAGCCAGAGTCCAGGGCCCAGGACAGCCCAGGGGATCTGATGAGGGCACACAGTTGTCTTGTTGCCAAGCAACAGGACCCAGCCCAGCCTGGGGCAGAGAGTGAACCTGACGTCAGCACTGGGTGAGGTCAGCCCACAAAATGATCTGTGAACCTCAAAAGGAAATGAAAGATCACCCAAATGGAGCCAGTCCGCTTTCGTTTCCTTTTCTTGATTAAGCTGGAGGATCAGGGCAACACTAGCAACAGAAGGTAAGATCCTGGATTCACCTTGTGGATGGGGATGGAGAAGCATGTTCCCCATCAGACGATAGCCATGTGGTTCATCTCTGGTGACGGCACTTCCCAAATGTGGTGCCATTCAAGGACTTTCTGCCCAACTTGGATGTAGACAGCATGATCAAAGATGACACTCATCTGGATAGAGAGACAATAAAAATAATTGTTGCTAGGATTTATACGCCAGGTACTTTTCACCTCGTCACCTACTTTTTACTTTTTAGTGAATGCTCACGGTGGCCCTAAAATGTGGGCATTAGCCAGCTGACACGTGACACAGGAAGAAACAGATTTAGAGGAATTAAAATGCCCGAGACCACACAGCTGGCATTGGTGAGACAGGCTTGGAAAACCATCGAAAGCCCTTCACCAGCACGGAGAAACTCCATTCATTCATTCCTTCACTCATTCACCCATTCACAGAAATTTCCTGAGCTCCTTCCATGTGCCAGCCAGAGTTTGAGGTAAGGTAGACAAAATCCTGTTCTTGTGGAGATAAATCCTGGTGAAGAGAGTGGGAATAAAGAAGTCAACAAATTAAAAAGATAATTTCAGGGGTGCCTGGGTGGCTCAGGTGGGAAAGTGTCCGACTCTTGATCTCGGTTCAGGTCTTGGTCTCAGGGTCGTGAGTTCAAGCCCCACCCTAGGCTCCACGCTGGGCATGGAGCCTACTTAAAAAAATTAAAAAGATAATTTCACAGAAGTGCTATCCAAAATAAAGTGGGATCACAGAGCCATTTAGAGGGAATGGTCAGGGAAGGTGTCCTTGAAAAAGTAACATCTATGTCAAAAGGAGCCTCAGTAAGGAGGATCTAAGGGAAGGTCCTTAGGCAGGAGCGGAAACAGAATACTGGACGTTAATGGGTCCTAAAAGAGCTGTCATTCTAGACTAATTTTCAAGAACTTGACTGGGATACATGTAAGGTCCTGTACTTGGGCTCAGAACAACTGCCTAAACATAGGACATGGTAGATCTGCCCACGCCTACCTGGCTGACAGGGGCTAGAGGTTTAGTGATCCAGGAAGGTTAATGTAATCTAGAGTTATTCTCATCAAAGTAGGGTCTAGGGTGGAGTAGGGGATGGATCCCAATCAGGCTCTATGCCCAGTGTGGAGCCTGACATGGGGCTAGATCTCACAACCCTGATATCATGACCTGAGGCCCTCAGGTTTGTTTTTTTGTTTTTAAGATTTATTTACTTATTTTAGAGAGGGGGAGGGGCAAAGGGAGAAGGAAAGAATCTCAAGCAGACTCCCCACTGAGCAGGGGGGAGTCAGATGGTTTACCAACTGAGGCAACCCATGAGGCTCTGTTTTTTTTTTTTTTAAGATTTTTTTTTATTTATTCATGAGAGACAGAGAAAGGGAGAGAGAGAGACAGAGAGAGAGAGGCAGAGGGAGAAGCAGACTCCCTGCTCAGCAGGGAGCCCGATGCGGGACTTGATCCCAGGACCCTGGGATCATGACCTGAGCCAAAGGCAGACGCTTAACCATATGAGCCACCCAGGCGCCCTGAGGCTCTCAGTTTTTAAAATGTTAAAATGTTCAGACATCAGCCAGGTAATTGTATCTTCTGTAGCAGGTTCTGGCAATTCAGAGTAGAGGGACCATGGCCGCATGAGAACGAGCCTGTTCTACCTGAAGACACTCAGTTCAAACATCTCCGTACACGATGCTGGGCACACATCAGTTTTAGATCTCCAAGACAGCCCAGAGATGACTGGAAGAGCTGACTCTGTGCACGCATGTGGCTGGCTGGCTGGCTGGGTGGACACAGATTCAATCTGAGCCCCAAGTCTCTTCCAAGGCCTGATTCTTCTTGCAAATGCCCTCAGGTGTGGAATGGAGAGGAGGCAATACCATGAAAGCCTCACCAAAATGGCAGGGAGAGGAGTGGCCCACAGAGGGCCTTCCTGTGGGGACAGAGCTTATCTTGGCCCTATCCAGGGCCAGCTGCATGGGCATGAGAACGGTGCAGCCTCATGGGGCCCCACATTCAGTATAACCTTGCCCTTAGTTTAATGCTCTTCTGTTTTCATTGTGGAATTCTATTTTTTTTTAAAGATTTTATTTTTATGTAATCTCTACACCCAACGTGGGGCTTGAATTTACAACCCCAAGATTAAGAGTCGCATGCTCCACCGACTGCGCAAGGGCCCCATATTTTCATTTGCACTGGGCCCAGCAAATTATGTAGCCAGTCCTATCCCTTTTGATTACCGGAGAGCGGTGACATGATTTTTTGCTGCCTTAACACTACAAAGGTGAGAACTGGATCTGCCTGGAAACCTCCCGGGCCTCTAGTCCTGAAGCAGTGATGTGGACCCCAGATTCCTCTGCCTAGAGAAGAAGGGGGAGTGGGACAGGAGGAGGGGTCAAGAACTCTGGAAAGGTTTTGAGGCCTGCCTGTCCTGACATGTCACTACTTACTTCCTCATTACACAAGGGTGGATTCTCCAGGGGAAAACATCCATCAGCAACCAGCACATGCCCGACATTTAGAGCCTGGGCCCAGCTGTGTTTCAGCCTGCCCTGTGACCAGGAGGGGAAGGGATCGGGTGCATGCTCCGGGCTGGGCTCTGGGATGAGCATGTTATCTGTTTGAGCTACACAGACAATATTGTATCTATAGATAGATAACTATAGACGTAGATCTATATATCTTGACAATATATAGCTATAAAAATATTGTATATTTTACCAAAGACAAAACTGAGGGTTGAATAGTTGGCATAAACCCACAACAGCATAAAAATAGAACACAGAACGAAAAGGAATCACTTTCTTTCTTTCTTTTTTTTTTTTTTTTTGAAAAGAAATCACTTTTAATCCCATTGTCCAGAGGCAACCACTGGAAAGAAACACTTGGTAACTTCTAAGTGAGGAGCTATCTCTGGAAAGATACATAAAAAAGTCACTGAGAATTGGTGGGAGACTACTTTTACTTCTCACTTTGGTACATTTTGAATTTTGTACCAGGTACATGTAATACAAAGATGTATTATTTTATATAAATAACGGTGAAGAGTAGTCTCTTTGGACTACATAAGAAAGTAATTAGAAATTAGTACTCTAATCATCTGGACTGTTTAGAGTATATAACTTAACCTGACCAGTTTTTATGCCAAACCTCGAGGAAAACTCAGTTTTTAGAATTTCTGGGATTTTAGTTATGGATAAGAAACTGGTAACCCTTATCCTTATTTTATTCAGGAAGAAAGCAAGGCTCTTCTTCCTTGGAGAAGTTAAGTAACTCACTCGAGGTCATACAGCTCGAAGTGGTGAAGCTAAAACTAGAATATGGGTTTTCTAATACCAAAGCGAGTGCATAGGGGAAAAGAGGCTTGTGGGAACTCAGCTTCCTATGACAATGCCCAGAGCCATGTTGAAAGAACACAAGAGTTCCTGCTTAGGGGTCTGCTTCAGGGAAGTTCTATTTAAAGCAAAGTTGTATAAATACATTAAATTCAATTAAATAGTAAATTCACTATGGGTAAGCTTAATTTTAAAGAAAGCATAAGTTATATACTCCTGACCTGGACTAACGTGAGGTCATATATAGTTTTAAACATTTCACCACAGAAAAGTGAATGTGGGCTGCCTAGTGCTGTGACCAAACACCAGTAGGGATATTATATAATTTGCAGATAGGCTCCATATCAGCTTTATAAAATCCAAGGAATTCAGATTTCCAAAACACATCTAGCTCAAGAGTGACAAGAAAGATAAGGTATTTAAAAAGCAGTAGGGCAGAGATTGCTAATTCTTATCCAATATTCGTTCTTACCATCTTGCTTAATATAGAACTCTGATTGACTTTATTGGGACTAGAAGTGTGCCCAGCTAAAATATTCCACTTCCTAGCCTTCCTTGCAAATAGGAGTGGCCAGTAAGATGTAAGCAGTTGAGTGGGGCTTCTAAGAAGGCACCCCCTTTTCTCCTGGCTCTTCTTTTTGCTACCAGAAGGTGAATGTGATGGCTGGAGCTATGGCAGCTCTGGTGAGTGTGTTTAAGCCACAGTAGTTAGATCTCTGTTAAATGTAATACTAACTGAAGCAATGGCCCAGTAAAATGCCTGAAGACCTATAAGTGTCATAAAAGGCCGTAAGTGCTCACAAAAATTGATGTGGTGCTCATGATGAAGATGTTCTGATAATGTTAAGGACATCTGCAACAGGAAGGAGTGAGCTGGCCATCCCTCAGTTTCCTTTAGAGCTGAGTCCCTGCCATCAGAAAGAAGCACTCAGGAGTCTCATTGGTGCTCAGTTCTTCAACCAATGATGTCAGTTTCAGGGAGAAAGGGATAAGGCCTCTAGGGTGTGGGTATAAAAGCCCAGGAGGGGCTTTGGCTCCCCTGAGGGTGTGTAGAAAATGATCAGTCAGTGGTGATGGGCTTTCACCTAATCCTGTTCCTGAACCCAGTATGTCCTGAGAGAGCCAGTCCTATGAGGGTTGGGATGGGATAGGGTGTGGAGTTGCTGAGAACCTTGGCTTTGAGGAGCTCTGGTGTGGACGGGACATGTGTAGAAGGGCTAGAGTCAGAGGGCGGAGCCTGAGGTAGACTAGAGGACAGTGCGTTTGGGATGGGCGGGGAGAGGAACCTAAGAGATCTTAGGATGGTTTCACAAAGTGAACACTCAGTGCTTCTAGAAAGACTACCGAGGGCCCCACTGAAAAAGGGCAGGGGGCTGGGCCTGGGGGGGCGGGGTGTGTGTGTGGCTAGAGGACCTGTAGCAGGGCTCAGAGGTCAGAGAGGCCATGGGGATCTTAGGTCCCTGAGTTCAGTTGTTTGTGGGGTCCTGGAATTCATTGGATCATTAATTATGTGGCTTTCTCTGCCAAATTGCTACGACCTCCATCAAAACACGAATTGTTTTTGAACATCTATGTCATCACTTGTCCTCTTCCAAGGCATATTATTGAGTAACACACTAGAATCATCTGTGGAGGTGGGGAACCCAGATGGCCGTACTGCAGAAAGAATGTCTTTGTGAATACGATCACAAAATATTTAAATGCCCTGCAACTAGATGAAAAAGTGCGTTCACAGACACCCCTCTTAACTCCAAATTCCACAGTATACTGCTAGAACTGACAAGTATTTCTGCCTGAGGATTGGTATCAAAGTTGAATTTGAGGGGCACTCGGGTGGCTCGGTTGGTTGAGCACCTGCCTTCGCCTCAGGTCATGATCTCAGGGTCCTGGGATCAAGCCCCAAGTCGGGGCGGGCTCCCTGCTCGGTGGGGAATCTGCTTCTCCCTCTCCCTCTGCTGCTCCCTCTACCACCTGCTCATGCTCTCTCCCTCTCTCTTTCATATAATTAAATAAAATCTTAAAAAAAATAACAACAACAAAGTTGAATTTGAAGTGTGTAAGTCACATCTGTGGGCTCCTTGAGCCTTCGGGTGCTGGGTGGAAGGTCTGGAGCCCCAGCGAGCGGGTACAGGCCTTCCTGTCTTCTCAGTGGTGTGTCTCCTCCCTCCATCCTCAGCCCTTCCCCGCTCCAGGGACATCAAAGCCGCTCCCCAGACCATACAAAGCCCTTGCTGGAAAAGCCACATAAATGCTGCAGCTCTTTGCTGACTGGGACTGGGAGTGGTGCCAGGCCAGAGATTTCGGGAGGGAGCCCTTCCAAATGCTGGATTAAGCCTCTGGAGCAGATGTTGCCTGTGGCTCGCCAGCATTCAGAGAGCTGGGCAGGCAGCAGGCTTGGCCTGGGATTTGGCTAGCTCACAGAACTGCCAAACAAAGACCCGTATACACTGCACTGATGGGGAGGCCCAGCGAGGGTCAGCTGTCAGGGGTCCCCAGGGAGCCCGCTCAGTGCCCAAGAGACTGAAATCGCAGTGAGTCACTTCAGACGGAAAGAAAGGGCATGGAACAAGTGTTCCCGTGAACATTTCCCTGACACCTCGCCCACGTGCTACTCAATGGATATTTCTCCCTCCCCCAGCTGTACGCTCAGCCTCCCCATATTAAAAATGGGAACAACTTACGGCCTGAAATTTGCAAGGGAGTCAGGCTTTGAAAAACGGTAGGAATAACATCGGCACCAAATCCATAAACCCCATTTTTGCACCCAAAGCCCAGCTGCTAGGACAGAGCTGATCTTACTGCCGCCCACCCCCCCCTTTGGAATATAGGTGATTTGAGGGACCAGAGAGGTATGCCAGCTGGAGGACAGGTCTCTCGGCACGGGCGTGTTCCCATGCCTGAAATGCCACCGCTGCCTGCACGAGGTACCGGGTTAGCTGAGTCAGGGCAAAGAAGAGAGCAAATCCCAGGGGTTTGAAAAGACATAATGAAAGCTACCCTTTGCTGATTGTGCTGATTTGCTCAAGGGCAGGGTTGGGGCAGAGACACATTCTCCCACAGCGTTGAGAAAAGAACAGGGGATTTGGAGTCAGGCAGGCTGGGGTTTGAACCTGGCTCTGACACCGGCTGGGTGGCTCAGAGCTAGCTTCCTTGACTCCTGCCTCCCTGTTACCCAGCGCTAAGCCGGCTACTGATTCCTGCCTCACAGGGTTGTCGTGAATGTGAACGTGCGCGCTCTTTTACCAGGACCTTGTGCACACATGTAATTTATTAGAAGCCACAGCCCCAGAGTCATCCCTGACAATGGGTGTCTGGGGCCAGGATGTTCCATCAGCAGAGCAAATTCTCTTGTTGCCGTTGCTCATCTCAGCCCGACCGGCTTATTCTTGGGTGGTGACTTCAGAAGCTGGGCTGACATTCCCTGCAAGCTGCTGAGAGGCTGGAGGCTTGGATTTCACCAAAGCCTTCAAAAGGTATCTGCATTTTGAGGCCGGCTTCCTTTTGTCATGTTTTTTCCATTTGTTCTTAGCCTTTGGGAGAAGCTTTCATCTTTCTAGCTGCTCTGAAATTAATCTTTCTCTGGAAGTATTTCTTACCACCAAGGAGGATCTGGGCCTGCCCCCAAACAAATTTGCAAAGGGGGCAGGACAGAGAAGGGAGAGAACGGTAAAGGTTGGAGGAGAGCAGCCAAGAGAGGAAGTGTGGGAAGTGCAGTTACCAGTGATAGGAGCGGGTATTGCTGGAAGTTAGCGGTAGGCGCTCCCTAAGAAGCTGTGGGCACCAGCGGGTCTCCTGGGACGTGCTCTGCCCAGGCACTCCTGTCCCTGCCAGGGTGCAGAGCAGCCTGCCCGCACGGAGCCCGAGCTGTGCCGGGAAGGCCTATGTTGATTCTAAAATCAGTGCCACCCCACAGTTGCCCTGAGTCTTTGGGCTCAGCTCCCCTTTCCATTTGCCCTCCCGCTGCCTCGGAGAGGCCCCTGGATTCTCCTGGGAATTGCTCTCACTAAGCCCCATCTCTTGCACTGCCTATCGCTACCCAGTGCAGGGCAGGCTTCCCGGGTATGCCGCCTGTATCATGGAGCAAGGCCCTGTGCCCAAAAGGACCCTGCCTGGGTGTTTAATGCTTTTGCTTCTGTCTCAGTCTTGAAATTCTTTTTTTTTTTTTTTTAAAGATTTTATTTATTTATTTGAGAGAGAGAATGAGAGACAGAGAGCACGAGAGGGAGGAGGGTGAGAAGGAGAAGCAGACTCCCTGCTGAGCAGGGAGCCCGATGCGGGACTCGATCCCGGGACTCCAGGATCGTGACCTGAGCCGAAGGCAGTCGCTTAACCAACTGAGCCACCCGGGCGCCCCTCAGTCTTGAAATTCTTAATAATTTTATCTGTGAAATAGGTAAGCAGGTGTTTTGTAAGCGAAATCCTGTGGGTCCATGGAGCCTGCATGAGATAAGGTACCTGGATGACAGCACAGGGCAGGGCAACGCAGCAAAAACACAGAGCAACGGGCCTCATGACCTTGCACACGCTCCCTGTCCTGGGACTGGCTGCAGCCCCACTGGGCCCCAAGGTGGCCAGGCCAGACCCGGGCCTGGACGGGGGGCGGGGGGGCAGTGACATCAGCAGCGGCAACTGCGGGGGTGGGGGGTGGGAGGGGAGGAGCTCTGCAAGAGGGCAAGGACCCTGGGCGGGTGGCCCATTTGCATCCCCGGAACCCAACCTTGGCAGTGTCTGTGCCAAGATGAACTCTCGGATCGGAGCTCCCAGACAGGGGTTGCTGGCACCCGGGCAGTCAACTTTGTCAGTAAGTCATTACCAAATTGAAGCATATGCATAGACATTGCAATCGAGCCTATCAGGGAGTCATTAGAGTTCGTCAAGGAGTTTAGAATCTAAAACTTTGAAAACTGCTGCAAAATGGCAGAGCAAATAGTCGCAGGCCTAGAAAGAGAAGTAAGATTTAAAGGTCATCATTGCATTAACTGGAGAAGAACACTCTATTCACAGGAAACTTCAGCTAAACCAGTTATTAACAAGCAAGACGAGTTCAAAATTAATCTGTTCTTGTAATTGAAGATACAATGAAAGAACTCACAAGTAGGTGTTTTAAATTATACACAATGGCCGAAGTCACTTTCAGTTTCTTGTATGACCTCCACAAGTTACAGGAAATGCTAGTGGAAACTTTAAAAGGCCATTGTGTAAACTTACATTTAAGATCAAATTCAGACTTGCATGAAACTGATTTGTATGAAGAATTAAATCTGCTTAGAAAAGTTGTTCCACAAGAGTCGTCAGCTCTAAATGCACTGAACTTTATATTTTGAAATAATTTATCAGAAATACTTTCCAACGTTGTCACAACCCATAAAATACTCTTAACAGCTTCAGTAACAGTTACAGCAGCAGAAGATTCCTCCTCAAGATTAAAAATTATTGAAAATTATTTGTGATCTTGCATTTGCTAAGAGCAACTAACATCACTCTCCATTACAGAGATTGAAAATAAAGTTGCTAAAATTATGCATTTTGATGACCTAATAAATGAATTTACAGAAAAGCAAGCCAGAAAATTCTTGGGATTATTCTAGATCTAACATTAATAAAGTATTATTGTTTATGGCATAATGACAACCCAAATAATTTTTTTATGATTTGTGAGTTTATGTTGTTACTAACATATCCCTATTGTGTTTAAAAGTGATGAAGTATTTCTATAGGCAAAAGCTTTATATTCTAGTGCCTTTGGCAGCACTTTTGTCCTGCTCTTTGATCAAGAGCACCCATATTTTTATTTTGCACCAAGCCCCACAAGTTACATGGTCTGCTCTGCCTCAGTGTCTTTTTTTTTTTTAAGGTTTTATTTATTTATTTGACAGAGACACAGCGAGAGAGGGAACACAAGCAGGGGGAGCGGGAGAGGGAACACAAGCAGGGGGAGCAGGAGAGGGAGAAGCAGGCTCCCCGCAGAGCAAAGAGCCCAATGCGGGGCTTGATCCCAGGACCCTGGGATCATGACCTGAGCCCAAGGCAGACGCTTAATGACTGAGCCACCCAGGCGTCCCATCTGCCTCAGTGTCTTGAAGGTTCTCTATATTCCAGCAAACCCCATAAACATATAAACTCTTAGATTGTAAAAGTTCATGTAGGGGGGGCGCCTGCGTGGCTCAACTGGTTAGACGACATGCTCAGGTCATGATCCTGGAGTCCCAGGATCGAGTCCCGCATTGGGCTCCCTGCTGAGTAGGGAGTCTGCTTCTCCCTCTGACCCTCTCATGCTCTCTCTCTCTATCTCATTCTCTCTCTCTCAAATAAATAAAATCTTTTTTTAAAAAAATAGTTCATGTAGACTCTAGAGCAGTGGATCTCAACTGAGGGCATGTTCTGTCCCCCCTCCCCCCCCCAGGAGACATGTGACAATATCTGGAGGCATTTTTGGTTGTCACAATTAGGGGGCTACTACAGTCATCTAGTGGGTAGAGATCAGATCTGCTCAATATCCTACAATGTACAGGACAGTCCCCCAGGAAAAGGAATTATCTGGTCCAAAATATCAACAGTGCCACAGTTGAGAAACCATAAACTAGAATCCTCCAGGTATGGTTGTAGACTAGTAGAGTAGCGTCCCTGGTGGGTTGTTTGAAATGCAGACTCTCAGGCTCCATCCCAGACCTGCGAAATTGGAATCTGCATTTTAACAAGATCCCCAGGTGATCTGTGTGCCCATCACATTCTGAGAAGCACTGAGTTAGGCAATGTGAATGGTGTATTTCAGGCCGCCTTGAGTCATACTATATTAGGCCAGCCCCAGGGACCACCCTGTCCCCGCCACTTTCTTCATAGTTCTTGCACGTCTCCCAAAGTCCTCCAACCCCCAGGCATGTAATAGGCAAGCCCAGGTGCAAAGACTCTGTGGGCAGTGTCTGACAGCACCTCACCCTTGGCACTCGTTCTTAGATTGAACTTGTACCTCTGTCAAGCAAGTATGCAGAGAAAGCAGTCTGGTCTCAGGCCTGGGAAGTTCAAAGCTCTGGCCTGGCTCCCAGCTGCTCCCAGCTGCTCCCAGGCCCCCCTCTGCTGTGATGTGCCTCCACGTCCTTGGGACTCGAGCTCACACACGCCACGGTTTTCAGAGCACGACCTCTGAACATGCTGTGTCCTCCACGTGCCCTTTCCCGCTTGAACTGCCTCCCACTGAGCCTTCAAGGCTCACTCCTCTGCCCCTCCTGGAAGCTTTTAGTTTTCCGCAGGGTCTCCATAGCTACCAGCAGATGGATCTGTGACAGTGGCCCGAAGCTCCAGGGTCTTCAAGGGAAGGAAGTCAATGTAGGTCAGGTGAGGGCTGTGGCAAATGTAGGGCTCCTGACCACACACACAAATGCAGTCCCAGTGTTTCTAGACCTTTGGATTTTTAAAGAGAAACAGAACATCTGGGTGTTTTATGTGAAATCTGATTTTCAAACACTGGCAACTAAATAAAAAAATTAAACAAACCACAAGGCAGACCCAACCCCTCGGCAGCAGGCTAGAGCCAAAGATGGACAATCTGTTGCGGCTGGGCTGGGCAAACATTTGTCACAGTGTGCTGTTGTCTTCTGTGGACATCTTTGTCTCCTCACTCAGCCTGGTGGCAACTGGAGGTGGAGCCTGGAACAAAGCAGTCCTCAGCACAGACTTGGTGAAGGTATGAGTAAGTGAATGAGTGAGTGAGTGAGTGAATGGCATTGCATAAGCTTTGGTCCAGTAGGGTCTCAAACCATGGTTCACGATGGGTGGGGTCACACCCTGTGTGTGGGGTAGGGGTTGTTTGGACACCTGTGAGAGTGTTTTGGGTTGTTACAATGATTGACAGAACCATAGGCATTTAGTGGGTGGGCGGTCAGGGTAATAATAATCTCAAGCACTTATTTTGTGCTTTACTGTATGCTAGACTCTGTTCTAAGAACTTTAGTGAAGTGAACCCATTTAATTTTCACGACAGTCTTACAAGGTAGATACGGCCATCACCCCCATTCCACAGACACGGGTGGGGGACACTAGTCAGTCTGCAATGGACAGGACAGCTCTGCAGAGCAAGGAACCATCCTGGGCTCCACAGGCTCTTGTACGCCCCACTGGATGTCTATGCAGGAAAAACAACCTGTTCATAATGATCCAAATTATGACTATCATGTAAATTGCAAAAAGAGTGTGTTTTACTTTTCAGCATTTTACCAAGCGCTCACCATTTCAGAAGACTTACACAAGGCACTTGAGTCTCTAAAACTGCATACTTAGAGCCATCTGCATTTAGAGTTGCCAAAGTCATGGTGATTCTAGGTGCAAGCATTGTATTAATTAACTGATTTTGCTTGGTAAACTTTTTTTAAAAATATTTATTTATTTATTTTAGAGAGAAAGCACGAGCAGGGGGAGGGGCACAGGGAGAGGGAGAGAGAATCCCAAGCAGACTCTGTGCTGAGCATGGAGCCCAATGCAGGGCTCGATCCCAGGATCCTGAGATCATGATCTGAGCTGAAACCAAGAGTCAGTCACTTAACCAGCTGAGCCACCCAGGTGCCCCGCTTGGTAAACCTTTTATTGAATAACTACATACTGCAAAAAAGTGAACTAATCATAAGTATACACTCTATGAACTTTTGCAAAACAAACACACCTGTGTAACCGGTACTCAGATCAAGAAACAGAACATTCTCAGCATCCTGGGAGTCCTCTCCTGCTGCCTTCCTGCATGATTTCTCCTAAAGGTAACACCATTCTGACTTCTAAAACCCTGCACATTAATTTTGCCTATCTTTGAACTTTATATAAATGGAATCATATGGTGTGTATTTTTTTGTGTGTCTAGCTGCTTTCGATCAAAATCATATTTGTGAGATTCGTCAATGTTGTGTGTGAGTTGGAAGTTTGTTCTTTCTTGTGGCTGCATAGTATTCCACTGTATGGCTATACCACAATGTATTTATCCATTCTACTGTAGGTGGGCTTTGGGGTTGCTTCCAGCTTTTTGCTGGTGTGAATAATGGTACTGCGAACATTCGTGTTGATGTCTTTTGGTGAACGTATGTGTGCATTTAGTTTTTGCCGTTATGTGTGTAGGCAAATTATGTTATCTGTGATTTTCATTTCATGGTAGTAAGGGAGCGCTATTATAATACTTGCTATCCAAAGGAGGCATAGGTTCTGAGGTAGTAACTGAAACCCTCTGGTTTGAAGCAGGTGCTTCTGTCCATGGTCCATTTGTCTGTTCCACAAGGACAGTCCCTGTGCCCTGTGCTGAGGAGCACCAGGGCTGTGCTTTGTGGACGGAGAGAACCTTGTCATGAGGTAACAAAGCAGAAGCCTTCATACTCACTCCCACCAGTAGATGTCAGCATTCACAAGGGACTCGGGTCGTCTGGCGCCTCTTCTTCCAGGCAGGCTTCTTCTCAGGTTCCTGCCCCTTCTTTTCCCTTGGTAACTGGAGATCCAGCTCTACCTGGGGAAATTAAAAAAAAAAAAAAAAAGAAAAGAAAAGAAAGAAAGAGAGAGAAAGCAAAAACGCAAGAAAGCAAGCAAGAAAGAAATCTTCATAGTGAATCTCAGTGGAGGCAGATGGAACTGACACACTGAGGTCTGGCTGTCTTCTAGAGGTACCTCACATGCTCCCTACCCTCACTCACCCTACTGGCTTTGTTGGTGAGTGTATCTAGCCCTGGGCCACCTATGCTGGATTCTGTATTCCCACACGGTGGCTTCTGCAGACACAGGGGCTGGTAAATGTTTAACAACTTGTTCTGGGAGTGGGGTCTGATTGGTAGCTTTGCTAATTTCTGTGATGTAAAAAATTCTACCATGTCTGATTTCAAGCTATCAAGGAGGTGTTATCGAACGTGGAGTTGGGAAGAGATGTTAAGTAGCATAGTACACAGCATTCCCGTGATACGTATATAATAGATGTAAATAAACTTGGGAACATTATTAGATAAGGATACAATATAGTAAAATAATTGGGAAGTGATACATTTTGGTATTTATTACTTCAAACACAATTTATTTAATTTTACATATATAATTTAATTTTTAATAAAGCCTGTGTTTAACAGCTGGCTCACAAAAATCTTGGCAAGTTTACAGTTGGTTCTCGAAAGATAATCCAGGCAGGTTCCAGCATTGTGGGTAACGGGCTGTGGTACCCCTTTAAAAATCACATTTGTCTTTTGCAGTACAAGTTATGGTTGTATTCCCTAAGAGGTAGGTAGGCCTTTGATACTTAGTAACTATGGCCTTGGCCTTATCTTTACCTCTCTGTACCTCAGTTTCCTAATCTGTAAAATGGAGATAATAGGATTCATACCTACTTCACAGGTTCCTGCAAGGATTGCATGAAATCATGTATGTAAAGCCATTAGCATAGTGCCTGGCAGACATTCTGATATAAGTTGGTCAGAATTCACAGCCCTGCCTCTGCCTCTTCAGACAGTCTGAAGGAGGGGGTCCTTCCATTCCTCCATCCACCTGCAGTTCAGAGCTAGCAAAGCCAATCCACCATGAAGTCACCTGAGAATGAACTGCCCTGGGCAGCCTTGAGGAAGAAAGTCATCAAGGGAATGCAGTGTCAAATGACCAGGAGCCATGTGGGTGGGGTTTCTGTCTGCAAGAGCCTCAGGCCACAGGCTGCCCCCAGTGCCTTCCTTCTTCCCAGCTGGTTGACTCCCAAAGTCACTGCCCAGCCCTGGGGCAAAGGGCAGAAAGTAGAAACAGGGAAACAGGGTGACTGGAACCTGGTGAGGGGGGATCTGGACAGTTATCTGAAGACAGAGCAGGTAGACACTCTCTTTGCTACCTTGGCTTTTCCTTGAGTGTAAAACGGGAACAACACTTTCATCCAGTTTACCTGATTTTTACCAGATAAAAGTGTCAAAGATTTGTCAGTGCTTCAGAAAAGCGGGGGGGGGGGGGGGGGGGTTGGGTCACTCTCTTATACTTACTGACTGGGCAGCATTAGGTGCACACTGCCTCAGGTGTCCTTTTTCCCAGAACAGGGACTCCTAATCTGAGCAGCCCTGCTCTGACCTCTGACCTCTGCAAAGCCCCCTGACTAGAGGCCAACAGTGCCCCGGTCACTGAGCCTGGCTCTCACAGGTTCCTGACATGTCTGGGGTCATAGGCTCCTGAATATCTGAGGAAGGGTGATGGCACAGGCCTGCATATTCAGACAACCAACCAACCACCTGAGCTCAGAATCTTTCTCCCCAGGGTGGGAACTGCCCCTCAACTCTGCTGGTTCAGCCCTGCCTGGCCCACCCATCTCGGACTCTTGACTTTCTGTGGTGAAGATAGCTTGAATACGTCCAGATCCTCTGGTGTCAGGTGGGTTTACTTATTTATTGTCACAGGGCTTTGAAGACTACTGGAGGAATCTTGAATTAAAACAAGAAACCCCATGCTAACTCCCATGTGCGGTCAGATAAGCTGGTAACCTGCTCGGTGTCTCAATAGGGGGTTAATTAATGTCTCATTTTATGGGGATGTTATGCAGATAACACAAGCTGGTATGCAAGAAAGCACTTTCAGAAAGATCAAGAAATATGTAAGGACAATTTGTGTCACTATTTGCTATTTTTATTGGGGGTAGGAGGGGCCATATGATGTATTTGGAAAAGTATAACTTTTGGAACAAACAAGAATGAATTCTCATTTTGCAACATACATGCTTTGTCTTTTTTTTTTTTAAGATTTGTTTATTTCAGAGAAAGAGAGAGAGTTGGGGGGGAGGAGAGTGAGGGGCAGAGGAAGAGAAAATCTCAAGCAGACTCTGCACTGAGTGCAGAGCCTGACATGGGGCTCAATCTCACAACCCCACGATCACAGCCTGAGCTGAAACCAAGAGTCGGGTGCTCAACCAACTGCACCACCCAGGTAGTTTTTGATGTTACAAAAATCTCTGTGAGACTGTTTCCTCATGTGTAAAATGGTGATAATGATACTTAATTTGGAGGATTGTTGTCAAAATTAGTGGCTACATGTATAAAGTTGTCCTTACCAAGTACCTAGCACATAGTAGGTCTTCAATAAATAGTAGCTGCCATTCCTGCTGTTAAACATAACAATGATAGCAATACAGATACCAAGTATTAATTCCCAACCTTTTCTCTCCTTTACTTCCTGCCCTTGCAGTGATGAGGGGGGAGCTCCTACTTGGATTCCTGGAACAGGGAGAAAGAAAACCATGCCCTCTGACTCATATGAGTGACCAACTCATCTCAGTTTGCCAGAACTCTCCTAGTTTTAGCATCAGGGATCCCAAGTCCCAGGGACCCCAGCAGCCCCAAACTGGGATGACTGACTACTCACCACCAACCTGGGTCCAACTCTAAGCCATCTTCCAGTACCTAGGCTTAGAGTACTAAGATTTGTACTAGAAATCTGGGAGGACCTAGGAATACTATCAACTCAAAGAGCCAGTTTAAATCCTTTTAGAACAGGTAGGGTCTAGATAAATAAATGAAAATAAAAAAATTAGTTCTGGCCTTAAAAGTCATTATGGTAGCTGTAAGATACAAAAAATTAATTCTGAAGACCACATATTATATGATACCATTCATATGAAATGTCTGGAATGGGTAAATCTATGGAGAAAGTAGCTTATTGGTTGTGGTGGGGTAAGAGGGGTGTAGGGAGTGCCTGCTAATGGGTAGAGTTTCTTTTTGGGATCATGAAAATGTTGATTGTGATAATGGTTGCACAGCTCTGTAAATATACTAAAACCCATTGAACTATACACTATAAATATGTAATTATACATTTAAATTGTGATTGTATGGTATGTGAACTGGATCTCAACAAAGCTGTCAAATTAAAAAAACCAAACATTTAAAACAATTTTTAATTTAAAAAAATGGTTCTTCCCACATTAGAATCTCTAAGTCTAAATTATTCTTAACCCTCATTTTAAGAATTATCTTTTCAATGGCATAAAAATATGTAATCTGGGCCAGGAAATATCACCCCAATGTTGCAGAAAAGATGAGCAAGACCCATAGCAGAATGTACAGAGCCTTTTGCTCAGTTCTGTAGGAACTGAAGCAGGAATTCTGTAGGAATTCAGGCAGGCAGGGAAATGGGAGGAGAGGAGAGGCTGGGGAGCCAGCATTTACAAAGGGAGAAAAGAGACTCACCCCTGATCCTGCAATATAAAGCAGAAGGAAATATAAGCTAAACTGAGGCTTGTCCAAAATGCCACAGAAAGGAAGGAGAGCTCTGGAAGGTTTGCAAAGGTTAAGTGGGGAGGACATTCCAGGCATAGGGAACAGTGTAGGCACAAGCTCTGAGATGTGAAAGTGGGTGGCCTGTGAGAGGTACGCAGGTGGTATTTGGGGTGTGTGGAAGGATGGAGGGGACTTGGGACAGATTATGTAGAGAGCATTGGACACAGCCCTTGCTTGGGAGTTGGATTTCATTCTGTGGACACTGGGGGCGCCCAGGAGAGGATTTTTAGGAAGTGAGTTCAGATCTGCAATGAGTCTCAGAAGCCATTTTACAGTGTGAGAGGTGGTGGGTCTTGCATGAGGTCACTGAACTGGTTAGTGGCCAAACTGACTGTAGTACAAAGCCAGGGGCTCGGATGCCCGGCCTAACCTCTATTCCATTACACCAAGCTTCCTTTGTAGGTAATCTGCCCACCTTTTCTTCTCTCCATTTGTCTTCTCTAATTTTTCCCCCACGCTTTCCCTCCTACGCTTCCTGGGCCTGGGGTGTGCCTGGGGGTGTTCCTGAAGCCCACACAGGGTTGCTGAGCTCTGATGCAGACCCAGGCCAGCCTAATACTTGCTTTTCAACCCCCTGGTGATCTGGGCAGTGCAGCCCCAGCAGAGAGGGGAAATGAGCAGGACAGGAAGGATGCCCAGCAGGAAGGCATGGTAGAAGGCAGGGCAAGGACAGACATATGGAAAAGGTAGCTATAGCCACAGGTTCTGTGGGGACCAGAAGGGGAGGATTCTCTTGGGGATGGGTGCCTGTGCATGGGCCGGGGAGGGGCACTCGGCTTGTCTGGTTTGAGCTACCTCAAGGACATGCCCTGTTAATTCACAGCAATTTTCCACAGAACCAAGTAGAACTAGGTTAGGTGAGAGGTCCTGAGGGGGGTATCCTGTCCAAAGGGCATCTGGGAGGAGGGGCCTGCCTGACCTAAGCTGCAGTAGGCGGAAGTCTGTGGGTCCAAGCACAAACTCTGGCACTGATTCTCAAGTGGGAGCTCCGGGAACATTTATCGAGCACCTCTGAATAGGCACTGTACAAGGTCCTGGGGCACAAAGATAAAGTCACTATCGTCACCATCAACGGGCCACAAGCCCTGTAAACACACAAACGGAGGACTTACCTCCCAGGGCTGCAGTGAGATCACCAACAAACGATGTAGCGATACAGTGCACAAACTGTTCGCATAGTATATGCTGGAAAACAGCCCAAAGAGGCAAGGCTTAGGATGGGAAATAAAGTTAGGAGTATGGTGTGGTCCTAGCACCAACTCTGCCGATCCTTGCTCTTAACTACAGTTTTCTCAACCTGGAGATCTGTCCAGTGCTTTCGATGTGCTGAGAAATCACTTCGGCTTGCTTCTTAAAAATAGATTCTTGAGTCCGATCCTAGCTTTCCTGAATCAGAATGGCTGGAGGCGGGATCCCAAATCTGCATTTTTACACGCACCTACCCCCTGGGGCAATTTCAAGCTTGGTAATCGACGCTACACTGTTTGAGAAGTACTCCCTAATAGGGAGATGATAACCTGCATCAGCCCTAGGTCTGGTAAGCGAGTCAAGAGCTAATAAGACAACATGCGTGAAAGCGCCCTGTGAACCGGGGAGCAAACCAATTACTTGCAAATAATAGTAATCCCATAATCCAAATAACATCCAAAAATTCCACAAAATAATAATAGTAAAAGAACTGGAGAGCGCACTGCAAACGCGGCGCAGGCCGAGTCCGTACCAAGGCCGGGGCCACTCAAGCGCAGTAGGCGTGACTGTCCCTTTAAGCGGTCCCCCACGCCCCGCCCCGCCCCGCCCCGCCCCATCCCGGCTCCGGGCTCACCTCCCCCGGGGCGTGCGGCCCCCTCCGGCAGCGCGTGCGTGCTGGCAGCCGTCGACCGGCAGGGCCTCCCAGCGGGGCGGTCCCGGCGGCGCGACGCCGGCGCTTGTTGCGTGCGCGCCTGACCCCGCCCCTTGCCCGCCCCTTCCCCTCCCCCCTCCGCGCTTCTACCCCGCCCGAGCGGTACAGCTGGGCCAGTGACGCGGGAGCCGCTGCCGCCGCCGCCGCGTTCCATTCTCCTAAGCCGGCGACAACCTCGCACCCCGCCTCCCGCCGCCTCCTCCTGCAGCGCCGGCCAGCGCTAGCCAGACAAGGGCAAGCAGGGCCTCGCCTAGACCCGAGAGGGTTGCGGGCGCGCGCAGGCGGCAGAGCCGATCCCGGCGCCGCGGAAGCTTCGAGCGCCCCCCTCGCGGAGGTCGCCGCGCGGTTCCCGGGGTGAGTTGTCACCGCGGCTGGAGGGCGGCAGGGCCAGGCATTGTGTCACTGGCGCGGCCGGCCGGCTGTCAGGGGCGCGGGGCTGGCGCGCACCTCCGGGGGGGGGGACGCCGGGAAGCCCCGGCCGGCCGCCCGCCATCGGCCGCTGTGTGCGCCGGCCCCGCTGTCACCCGGCCGGCCGCGCGCGGGGCCGGGAGGGCGGCCGGGGAGGCTGAGCGGGCAGCGGCGTGGGCTGTGCGGAGGCCGGGAAGAGGACCGGACGGCCGGTCTGCGGCCGGGAGCTGGTGGCCGGGACCCGGGCGCGCCGCCTGGCCTCGCCCGGCGTATGGGGTCGCGCTCCCTGGCCGGGAGTCGGGGCTGAAACCAGACTTTGTGGGTCGCGGGAGAGAAGGTAGGCGGAGGCCCCCTTTCTTATTACTGTTATTTCCCCCTTCGGCCGACCATAGCTGCGGGTCCTGCGCGGGGCAGGGTGGCTTGGCGACGGTGGGTTTCCTCAGGAAATAAATCTTGGGAGTCTGTGTGTGGGAGCATTGGAGCTTTCTGGAGCCCCCGCGCCTCATCTGCTCTTTAATCTCAGAAACTTTACTTATTATCCGGGCTGAGACTCACCGAAACCACTTCCTGTTTATATATGTAGACTTTCTTTTTTGCTCCTGGTTTTTAGGGACTCCAAATAATAGTGTAGGTGTGACCCTCCCTCACGGTTTGCCCGGGGGGCTGCAGAAGTGGAAAGTTACCTGTAATGAGATTAGCTTGCTGTGGGGGTGGCACCGTAAGACCCAAGACGAAAAGGGCGTCAAAATCAAGTCTGGCTCATTAGGGGGAAGTTCATGTCTTGGCCAAGAGGCCTAATACTGTTGTTCCCACAGAATGTACTGTTGGTGGCAGGGAGCTCGCTGGGCTTTGTTGCTCTTGCTAACTGGGCGTGTGTGTGCTCTGCACAGAGGTGCGGTAAAACTACCCAGTTCAATTAACTGTAGGCATTTACTACCCCTTTCTCCATCTGCAGAGCTAGAAGTGTGTCTTTCCAGCCTTTGCAGTGGTTAATTCATTTCTTGCTCTTTTCATTCCTCTGGTTTAAAATATACGTATGAATGATGCGCGCGCGCGCACACACACACACACACACACACACCTTTTCTGTTTTGGGAATTCCACACCCAAATTGTCACCATCTAGTGGAGGCTAGTATAGACATGTTCTTGGCGTTGAGTTCTGAATTTTCTGGGCTTTGCATTTTTAGCTAGATGCATATTCAACCAGAAATGAAAATTTTGAGTAGGTCTACTTCCCCCTCAGTAAAGGAGGTATTTAATAAAGCAACAATAATAGCAATAATAGGAACAGTTCTTGAGGACCGTGTACCAAGCTTTGTGCCAAGAACTTAACTTTATTGATCTCATTTAATAACAGACTTTTGTGGTAGATATTATTATGATTCCTTTTTTTTTTTTTCAGTTGAAACCAAAACCAAACAAATAACTTGCCCAAGGTCACAAAAATAGCTCATGGTGGAGCCCACACTTTATCTGATAGCTTATACTGTTAGCTTCTAATTTGCTTACCATTTAGTAAAATTGAAACTGGAGTCTTTCTAGAAGTTTTTGAAGGCACTACTTCTTCAAGCTCTTTTTCAAATCTTGAGCATCCATAACTCTCCAGGGTACACACTTACGGTATGTGCACAGTATTCATTTGTTTATTCATTGTTGCATTAGTTTTCCCCAGTATTTCTGTGATACAGACTGTATGCCAGGCACTGTGCTAGGTATTGGGGATACTGCAATGAATAAGACAGAACACAGCCATGCCGTCATGGAGTTCACAGTCTTTTAAGTCAGTGTATTTTGGTTTATGTTGTTAATTTTAAGTTATGACCATTTGCTCCTTAAGGAGCTGCTGTCCAGTGAGTTAAATTAGAGGACACTACTGGTATGAGGACTGATGGATAGGACTTGTCCGCAGAGTGACTTGGATACTATAGTAGAAATGGCATATGAAACAAATCCTTACCTGTAGTTAGATGGGGACAGGTCCCTATGTGCTCAGAGTAGGGCTGTCTCCCCCTGCCAAATATTTAAACCAGGAGACCAAACCCAGGGTCAAACGGCGTAGTTCAGCTTATTTGCTGAGGCCTGCCTTCTCAAGTCCCAGAATTTAGGCAGCAAAAAGGAAAAGAAAGGTAGAATGAGGTGTTGCAGATGCGGCTGGTAGAGAAGAGACCTCAGCACTTTGGTTTCCTGGCAGGTCTCCATCCTGTGGTGACTGAACTTGTACTCTTATGTAATGGTGCATCTACTGGCAGGGGATTTCCTCCTTTGCTGTTGCTGGGGCAGCAATTTCTACAGCTACCCTCCCACTCCATACACATAAATGCACCCTCCAAAGGTAATAATTCACCTGGTTTTTTAAAAGTAAGAACTGATTTCAGGTTTATTGCTACTAAGCATTATTTCACTCCCTCCATGCTTTTCTATAGCCCAGAGAAAGACTTGCTTTATGTTTTACATCATTCCTTATGCGCTTTGCCCATATCCTTAGCGGTTGTGACAACCAGGTAACTATAGTTGACTCTTAAAGAACACAAGGTTAGGGGTCCTGACCCTGATGCAGTCAAAAATCCATGTATAACTTTGACTCCCCCAAAACTTTGCTAATAGCCTGCTGTTGACAGGAAGCCTTAGTGATAACATAAACTGCTGATTAAAACTTATTTTGTATGTTACATGTATTATATATTGTATTCTTACAATAAAGTAAGCTAGAGAAAAGAAAATGTTATTAAGAAAATCACAAGAAAGAGAAACTACGTTTACAATACTGTACTGTAAAAAATCTGCATGGAAGTGGACCTGTGCAGTTCAAACCTGTGTTGTTCAAGGGTCAACTGTACTGGTGTCTGGCTGTGGGCTCAGAGAATTACAGTATTTTTAAAAAAATTATTCACATAAGCTTCCTCATTTCTGTACTGAAACAAGTGAACTGTGGAGAAGTCTTAGAGCTGCTTGTGGGCAGAGAAGGAAGACCAGAGAGTAGATGTGCTGTTTTCCCCCTCTACTTACCCATGTACCAAGAGACAGTTCACTGAGGCAGCAGGATTACAGTGCCCACTTACAGGCCTGCAGTGCCCACTTGAAGGCCCGAATATCAGCAGGTCCAATGGTAGTGGTTGTGTAATTGCCATGTGTGAAGCATTTTACTGAGCTCCTGAATTGACATGTGATCTCCTAGTTGAAGCTGACAAGTGGGATTCATTTTCCCTCTTCCATCTTTTTGAACAGTAAGGAAGTCTTGTTTAGGGATCTTCCCTTAAGCAGTGGGGGAAAGAACAAATAGAGGAAGAAGCCCAGTGCCTAATTTTTTTAATATTTGAAAACAGACCTGAGTGTTGAGTATTAGGACAGTGGGTTAAGGGTAAACATTGGAACAAATGCATATATGATAATGGAGACACTTAATCTCAGTTTCTCCTCAAGATGGCTTCAGTCTAGGGGCCACCCATATATCCCACCATAGTGAGACTTCATTTAGTGGAATGGTTTTTTAAAAAAATTAATATTCTTAAGTTATGTTGCCACATTGCAGGAGACTTGGAAACTAGAGCAGTGAGAAATGATGCCTATAATGTGGGAGAGCTATTTTCATATCGGTGGGAATGAAGGATGCAGCTTGAGGTTTGGGGCTGGGGGTTTTGTGATGAGTATTTGAAGCTGCAGCAGCTCTGAATCTGAGACCAGTGAAGCAATTCCAGGACAGTGTGGGGGTGACTGTCCTTGAGCATCAAGATCTGTTCACTCCCACTCTGGCTGGGATTCAAGGCAACAGCCATTGTTCCCTTGGATGCTTGTAAGTTCGTGAGTGTCTTTGTGTAAAACCTTTATTTGAAAAAGTAGAGGCACTGGGGAAAGAGGTACCTCTTAAAAGGCTTAGGTTTTAGCAGCAAAACCTGTCAGGCACCTGTAGATGTTTCCTTTTTTTGTGCTCATGTGTGTCTGTGATGGTGTCCTTTTTCTTTCCCTTTTAGTCCTTTGGCCTAGAAACCAGCAGGGCTCCTCTGTTTGCTCTCTCATCTTCTGATTCTTACCTGAGTGTGGAAGTCTCCACTCTGCTGGTAGACCTCCAGTGGTACTGAGCTGGGTCACTTCGGCTGTGAAAGGCCACCTGTGCTTCTGTCAGGGCTTGGGGACACTTGAGTCTCCGTGAAGGTGCTGGTATAGTAACAGCAGAAAATGCCCCAACTGCAGTGAGACTTGGACAGTTTTCACAGGCTCCCATGTGGCCTCTGATGTATTCTCCTTCCTGGGCCCTTCTGTCTCAGAAAAGGAAAATAGCACTCTTGAAACATCTGAAGGCTGCATGCCAGGAATTTATGCAGTATTCCAGAAACAGGATATTATTGAAGCGTTTTCTCAAGCAGAAACAGATATAGTTCCCTGTTACTGTTGCCAGTGTTAGTAGATCCCTAAAATTACCTGATAGCAATGTACTCTCCCCACCCTGTACTCCCCCCTCCCACACATATGTGCAAGTGTTAGACTTTTTTTTTTTTTTTTTGTAGAGCCCCATTGCTTGATTTTGGGAAAGTTAGCCTGGGTTCTGATGACAGTAATAGGTTCTCAGGGGTTTGCAGACAGCAGAGGTGGTGACTGACAGTTCTTTATTACTCAGAAGAGGATCTTTTGTGGTGAAAAATTCAGTGACTCAGGATTCTTTTCTCCTGTAGTTGGAGATTTATACCTCAGAGAAGAGGTATAAATAGGGGCTCTTTCCCAGCCTCCCCTTTCTTACCATCCTTTCTTAAGGAGGGGGAAAGTCTCATCTTTCCAAATCCAACCTCCTATCAGCAGTGACTTGCCTTCACCTGCAGAAGTTTAAGATCAGAGCATGGAGTTGGCCTGTGTGTAGACTCCCTCTGCTAGTCTTTTGGCTAGACTAGGCTTCGGCTTCCGACAAAGCCAGTAAAGTGAAACTGGCTTCTGGGAATGGGATAGGACTGTTTATCCGATTCTTCTTTCTTTGGGCTCTTCTCAGTTGATCTCAATAAACTAAGTGGGTGGAAGTTTTAAAAAAGGGAACTTGAAAAAGAGAATAAGGTGATTTTATTTATTTTGCATTTTAAGTGGTAACCTAGGCTAACTGTCTGAGGGAAGACTGGGGGGCTACTTTTTTTTTTTTAATTGTTAACACATTGGGGACAAGATTACAGAAAGCTTGGAGAATAGAGGGGGAGAAGAAACTCATCATGATTCTACCATGCTACCACAAACATCATTTGCATCTATTCTCTGCTTGCTTACAGTTGGGAATCCCTGTACATTCAATTTTGTATTGGTTTATTTTTTTCATTTAGCATTATACCATAAATATGTTTCTGTAATGACATATAGCCTTTGTAATTATTTTTAATGGCTTTGTAATATTCCATCAACTAGATCAGCTGTAGCTAACAGCTGTCACCATATTCTAATTTTTTTAAAGATTTATTTTATTTATTTATTTGAAAGAGAGAGAAAGAGAGAGAGCACATGAGAGGGGGGAGGGTCAGAGGGAGAGGCAGACTCCCCGCTGAGTAGGGAGCCCGACGCGGGACTCGATCCCAGGCTCCAGGATCATGACCTGAGCCGAAGGCAGTTGCTTAACCAACTGAGCCACCCAGGCACCCACCATATTCTAATTTTAGAACATTTTCATCACCCCAAAAAGAAACTCCATTAGTAGCCACTCCCTGTTCCTCACAACCTCTGTAACCCATGGCCACCCCGAATCTACTTTCTTTCTCTGTAGTTCACCTATGTGGACATCTCACATAAACAGAATCATACAACATGTGGTCTTTAGAAGTTGGTTTCTTTCACTTAGCATAATGTTGTTGAGATTTATCTATATTATAGCATGTATCAGTGCTTTATTCCACTTTATTGCTAAATAATCTGTTGTATAGATATATCATATTTTGTTTATCCATTCATCAGCTAATGGACATTTGGATTGTTTTTTGTTATTAAAAATAATGTTGCTGTCAACACCCATGTATAAAGTTTTGTGTAGCCATATGTGTTTATTTCTAAGGGAGGTATTTTAAAATCTGCATCCATATTTCTACTTTGGAGTTAACATTTTGGTTATGCAGTTTGGGGAAGAACAGTGTTATGGCAAAAACTTTTGATTATGTGTTGTTGAGGATATTGCCCTGATTTAAGAAAAGATGCTACCAAGAAAAAGAAAAAATGAAAGGAAGAATTATGTGTGTAAGAATACAATAGCATTGTTTCCAAATCTTCGGTGCTGAACTTTAAAGAGTAATGGGAGTTTACAGATGCAGTAGTGCCTACATTCAGTGCACATGTACTGCTGCTTTAAAAAAAAAGATTTTTCAGCATGAAACCTCAGTTCTAAATTGCAGCATTGTGTTTTATGGAGTGAACTTTACCATGAACCCCACAGAGCCTTTCTTATCAAATGTAGTTTATGGTTCTCAGAAGCTTTTCCTTTTCTTATGAAACATTCCATGCCAGGGTTCTGTGCACCTGCTTAGAGGCTTCTTTTAGGCTGGGATGGATAGCCAACCATCAAGGTATGAGGGAGGGAGAGGGGTCCTGAGTGTGGTTTAAATGTAGGTCTGAGAAAGACTGCTCTTCAGAACAGCTTTTATAGGGCTCTTACTGGTGGACCTCAGTTGCACCTGAGGTTAAAAATGTAGATCATGCCAGACACAAAGAGGAACAGATGGTACTGCTGGGAGTGTCATTTCCTCTACGGGATCTGCTCCTGGCTGGTTTCACACCATACCAGCTATATTACTGAAATAATGCAGAGCCTCCTCTTGCCCTTGTCCTAATTGGAACTACTAGCATTTGTGATCAGTAGCTGCTCTTGATTTTCTTACTCCTAGGTCACTACCAAAAGCTCTTGAAAGTGTGTGTGTGTGTGTGTGTGCAGGCCACCTCATTTTTTTATTAGAGGATCAAGATGGTTCCACCCCAGAGAAATGTGGGGCACAAGGCACATGGCCTTTTGTCCAATAAGCCAGACAAAATCTAGAAACTTGAATTATCTTATCCTGTACCTGTATTACCTTCTCTTGTACCTGGAGCCAAGCCCAAGGATCAGTCCTTCCAGAAAGTTCCTGCCTCTGTGTGTGTGTGTGTGTGTGTGTGTGTGTGTGTGTAAATGTGTATGAATGCTGCCATAATTTCCCTGATGAAGTTTTAGAGTTTTGGAGTGTGCTCTACCCCAAGTGCTAGGGGTCTCAAAAGGCTGAGTGAGGTAAAATAAAATTCTTATCTGAAGATTCAAATTCTTGAGTATAATATACAGGTATTATCAAAACTTCTTTGCACAGCAAACCAAGTATGTGGTGAGAGAGACTCTAGGCTCATTAGATGCTAGAGTTGGAAGGATGGGACTTTGGGGATGATCTCCTTCTACCTTCTCACTTTATAGAAAGGAAGAATGGGAAATGGATGCTCAGAGCCGACTTCCCTGAGTGGTGACAGGGCCAGGAGAGAAGTCAGGGCTTCTGATCACTAGTCTAGTGCTCTTTGTGCCCCTGTATGATCAACTGCTCTCTCCTCTGGGCTTGTCTCAGAGAAGGGGCATTGGAGCCCAGAACAGTGTGTGGTTCATGTTGTTAGGAACAAATTCATGTCCTTTCTGTGACTGTGGTTTCAAATCTAATAGTGAAATTACAGAGAGGAATGAGTCTTTAAGTTCAGTTCTTCTGAGGAAGAACTGTTGTTAAAATGAGTGCTGTTGTGCTTAGGCTGGGCCTGCTTAACTATTGTATCTCTGTATTGTGAATGAATTCCTTGCAATTCATAAAACACCACCTGCTCTCGGCCAATGGGATGTGTTCCCTGAGTCATTTTCCCCTTTGGGTCCCCCCTGCCCGGGTGGGACAGTGGCAGGTACTGTTGGCATCCTAGATGTAGTAGGACTTCCTGATAATTAGGAACGGGTGGTCTGGGAGGGCTGCTGCCCCCTCTCCCCACCCCATTAGCAGTGTAAAACCCTTCATGACTGCAGTGTGAACACACATCTCTAACTGTCTCTAATCAGTCCGGAAGGAACCAGGCTTCTTGGGCTGAGGTCATATGTGCTAGCTTTCTCCACCCTGGAAAGCCGGTGAGCAGTTTTGTGCCCAGTGGGTAGTGCTTTTTCAGTTGGCCTGCTGAAGACATTTTTAGAGAATTAACAAGTGGTATGTTAGCTGGTCCACACCTTTATCAGTCTTTGATTCTTATCCACCTGCCAGGTGGAGACTGTGCCGTGGGAAGGCCATCTGCCTCCTGGTTTCAGTCCTGTGGGATTTTGCATGTTACACGGCAGGATGGCAAGAAAAACAGGCTCTGGGTTTCATAAGAGTTCATTGGGCCATCTTTTTTTCCCTTTACCTTCGAGTCATAATAATTTGTGAGCTGATGGTCTGGTTGGGCTGTGACGTCAGGCTGGTGTGAGTTAGGTAGATGGTTGGTGCAGAAGCCAAAAGGAAGTAAATCTCGTCATTTTTTTGGCAAGTATTTAGTGAATGCCTGTGGTCAGTGTTAGGTATACAGTTGTAAACAAAGAACAAAATGGACATAGTTCTTGCCTTCATGGCTTTAACGGTCCAGGGGAATACCCATGGGTTATTTAATTTGAGAGTAGTATTGGAGGAATCTGTTGTGTAAAGTAGACTTTCAGTTTGATACTCTGAAGGAGTTGCTCTGACTTTTTCAATGACATCTGTGCTCCAGTCCAGCAAGCACCCAGGAAGAGAGGTGGGCTGGAAAAATATCCTTGGAGAATCCTCCTGGCCTTCCAGGCAAGAAAGCAAATTGCCTTTCCCCACAGAGTAAGGTAGGTCTAGGAATTTGGTCTGGTGTGAGGATTCCTGTTTACAGGCTTTCTTTAACCAATCAGTTTTTATTGTGGAAATGTTTTCTGACCCTGAAATATCTTTTCTTTCTTTTTCTTTTTTTTTTTTTAATAGAGAAAAGTGGGTATGGGTTCCACAGTGAGAAATTGGGAGAAGGGAAATAGGAGCAGCAGTGTGAATTCTTTAGGGAACGTTTTCCTGTCTTCCCTAGGCCTCAATTTTAGAGGTAAATGTTGACTTGTGATCTCTCTTTTCTTGATCGCTCTGTGGCTTAATAACCGGCTGAGGCGGCAAAGAACCTAATACAGTACTGGTACACATAAGGCTCCCAATAAGCACGCAGCCACATATATTTTACTTCTAAGGGGAGCCATCTCTGTGTTGGCCCAGATTCCAGGCTGAGGTTGGGAGTCACCTGAGGTCAGTCAGTGACAGCCTTGTCCACTTCGTACTCAGCTCCTGGATTATTTGGTTGATAAGTGATTGAGGAGGGATAGAGGATTAAAGTCAAAAGGGTGAGAGGGCAAGGTGACCTTGAGGTTATGAGCTGTGGATGACAAGGAATCAAAAAGTGGTATTAGTGATGAGATTCTAAAAACAGACACTTGAAGGGGAGGCCTGGGTTGAGTGAAAAACATATAAACAGGGTGATGAAAAGCGGTGAACATTCACCAACTTCACTCTGACTGATAGCAGGAAAAGAAGACTGCCCAGAAACCATGGAGGTGGGAGGAGGTGAAGCAAGGGGAGCGTACTAGAGGTTCTTCCAAATGATTTAGCAAGGCTAGTGAAAACCAAACTGCAGGGCCCCTTAAGAATTTGGATCCAATACCAGAGTTACCCCTGTTAATTTTCAGGACCAGGTTTTTGTTTCTGGAATTCTGTCCATCTTTTAAAAGCCTCAGGAGGCATCAGTCATGCCCTAAATCCAACCTACAAGTGTGTATCTACAGTTTCGCCTTATTTACTTAATATATTTTTAGCATCCACTGTGAATCTGGTTGCAAACAAGGAAGTAGTAGTAGGATGGCTTGTTTCTGTTTGTTCTCCAGAAATGAGCTCTTTTGGGGGTGGTTCTATTACTCTGGAATTATAAAATGTAATTGTGTAGGTCATCTCCTTTGAAGGTCTATGCATGCTTTTGAAAAATCACATCTTTGAAAGAAGGGCAGCTCTCTACAAATGCCACTGCTTTTCTTGGATGTATGTGAGCAACAGCAGAATGAACAGATTTCAGAGCCTATGGTGTTAGTAAAACTTTCTGTGAATAGCAACAAGGTAGGTATTTTTCAAACAGTGCATCTGAATTCATTTATTAATTGAACGAGTATTTATTGAATGCTCTTTCCCATTTAATCATCTCCCCGCAGGGATTCTTTGCAGCACACAGCCTAACAAATGTTCTCTATTTTGGTTTGTCTTTTTCATTCATAGATTTTTAAGCCCCTTGAGGATGGAAGGGCTGGTTTTTTGTTTTTTTTTTTTTTTTTGGAAGGGCTGGTTTAAGTCTCCGCTGTGTTGGGCGCCTGGGTGGCTCAGTTGGTTAGGTGACTACCTTCGGCTCAGGTCATGATCCAGGAGTCCCTGGATCGAGTCCCGCATCGGGCTCCCCTCTCGGCGGAGAGTCTGCTTCTCCCTCTGACCCTTCCCCCTCTCATGTGCTCTCTCTCTCATTCTCTCTGTCTCAAATACATAAATAGAAAAAAAAATCTTAAAAAAAATATAAGTCTCCGCTGTGTTTACTTTGCACACTGGGCAGCCATATTAATAGCAGTACAGATTTCTTCATTTTACAAAGTGCTTTCACGTAAGATGTCCTATCATACCGTGAGGAAGATTTTAGTCCCGTTTTACGAATGGGAAAGCCAAGGCCTTTGGTAACGGGTAGACATTTAGCAGCCACTGTGCTTGTAAATAGTGACACTGAGTCAGCTCGGGGGTCGGGCTGAATCAAACATTGGTACCACATGCTGGGAAATAGGAAACCTCCTGGAATTGCAGATTTGATAAATCTTAACTTTCTCATGAAAAACAATACAACAACCCTTTCCTTTTCCCCCACCCCATCTCAGCATAGGTACTCTCAAGGTCAGTATGTTTTTATGTACAGTTGGGACAAAAATGTGGAAGTGTACAAAATTTGAAAGGCCGCTTTCATTTCCTAACTAAAGAAAAGCAGTCCTGTATTGTCTGAGGGGCTTTTATTTTTATTTTTGGAGGAGGGGAGAGGCCATAGGTTCAAAACCTTGGTATCTAGGAATCCATGCAGTTTGGGGGTTATTAGAAGGTCCAGTTGGGGGTAAGCCAGGGGGTAAGCCAGAGAAGAAGTTCTGAGTTCTTTGGGTCTTAAGGACTCAGTAATGGGGATTTTGAGCAACTCTGTAAAAACTGTTTACAAAGGGGGACTGTCTTCGCCTGAGAACTTGTGAGGGCTCCTGTAGGAACATCCTTCCTTTTTCTGCAGACAAGGGGATCTCGGGTTTCCTGTAGGCAAGCCTTGACCGCCTCTTCCCTAGTGTCCTGCCCTTGTTTTCAGAGGCAAAGATGCGTCTGTGAGGGCAGGGAGGAAGCTGGAAGTGAAGGTCCCATCTCACCCAGGACGGCTTAGATTTGGAGAAACATAAAGCAGTGCTGATGTTATTGGGGCAGGGTGTGCTTAGACAGCCCTGTTTTTCCCTGTCGTTGGGAAAGTGGGGGAGTAAGACTGGCTGTGAGCCAGGCACAGTTTCCCCCTTTCCTTTGGTGAATGAAAATGGCGATTGTTTTAAGAAGTGGGTACTGAGTGGGAGGCAAGGGGAAGATAGCAGGCCTTGGGTTCAGACCAATCCTGCTTTCACTGTCAGCTCAGCCATTTGCCAGCTCTATGCCTTGAGCTAAGTTTAACCTCTATGGCCCTCATTTTTGTCCTTTGTAAAATGGAGATGGTACTTTTTAACAGTATTTGTCTCCAGAAAGGTAGCTACCAAAATATTAATGATTACTTGCTGTGGAGGATTTGGGGGTGTTGAAGGGTAACAGGAAAATTATAATTTCTAAAACTTTCTTTTTGTGTCATTTGAATTTTTGAGTCTTGGCATATATAGCTTAAAAGTACCCCCTCATGGGATAACTATGAAAATCAGATAAAACGGGATATTTATTTTTATTTCTTTTTAGGCCATGTCTTTTTTTTTTTTTAAGATTTTATTTATTTATTTGACAGAGAGATACACAGTGAGAGAGGGAACACAAGCAGGGGGAGTGGGAGAGGGAGAAGCAGGCTTCCCACTGAGCAGGGAGCCTGATGTGGGGCTCAATCCCAGGACTCTGGGACCATGACCTGAGCCGAAGGCAGACACTTAACCATCTGAGCTACCCAGGTGCCCCAAAACTGGATCTTTAAAACCAGGTACAGTGCCTGACAACTAAAAAGTACTCAAATGGCAGTTTATTTGGGGAAGAAGTGATATTAATTAATTCATGGTCGACCCTTGCTTTTGTAGTGTTAAATTTTCAGTCTGCCTTATGTGGCTTTGGGTAAGTCTCTTTGTTAAGCCCCAGTTTCTTCAACTGAAAATGGGGGTTTATAGTAGTATCTACTACATATAGGGTTTGGAGCAGACATATCAAGCGGGTAGCCTGGTATTTGGCACGTGGTTAGTGCTTAGTAAATACTAACTTCTATCAGCTGTTATCCTCACAGCTGTGCTGGAAGTGAGGCGGAGTTAATGCCCACTTCAGAGTTACAGAGAGTGAGGCACAGAGTGGTTTGGTGACTTGTCTTGAGGCCATGTTGAATTAGCAGCAGAAAATGGCCTTCTCTGTTAACTGCCCTCCCGCTGGAGTCCACACCGACAGCCTCACAGCCCAGAGTCTGTTCACCTCTCCTTCCTTCATCCTGTAAGGCCTGCACAGGGATGGGCTAAGCCTCCCTAGGGGAAGGCCTCTCTCCATACCACTTTGGTGCTGCCTGCGACTTCCTACCTGCTCCATAAATAAGTATCTTCTGCCTGTTTGTGAGACTGAATGGTTGCGCTGAAGTTGGACTTGGTGGGAAATAGGTTTTAAGCTTTGTGCTGTGGGCTCCTGTTCTGTATATTCACATTTTGATGTGGGGGGGGAGGAGAGGGCTCTGAGTGATTTCTACCCAGAATTGTTTCCAGAAAGTGAGATCCTCATCACCAAACTTAGGGGGTCAGAGCTGATGCCACCACTTTTTCACTTTGGGTTTGTACAGTACACTTCTCACCCTTACTTCTTTGGTTTTCTCTTCATCAGACTTTACAACATTGGCCTTTCTCCCTTCTTCATAGGGGTCATGAAGTACTTACCATCTGGTAAAAAATGCAATGCAATGTCAAAAGTTACAGCCACCTAAATTTGCCTAGTGGCCTGGAAGGAGTATATGTATGTATACAGATTCTTGCACTTCATAGTTTTGTTTGTTTTTTTGTTTTGTTTTAAATATTTATTTATTTGACAGAGCGAGTGCAAGAGAGGGGACACAAGCAGGGGGAGTGGGAGAGGGAGAAGCAGGCTTCCCGCGGAGCAGGGAGCCTGATGTGGGGCTGGATCCCAGGACCCTGGGATCATGACCTGAGCTGAAGGCAGACGCTTAACGACTGAGCCACCCAGGCGCCCCACACTTCATAGTTTTGACGTTGTTTTCGTGTGTTTCAAATACACCCTTTTCCAAATTTGCATTTAGTGGTGGCTGGCAAACCTTGTATTCCATCTTTTTTGGAATATATACTTGCTGTAGTATTGCATCCACATTGTATAATTCCACATCAGGATCTGAAGGGCCCTGCTATTGAGGCAATCACTTTTAAATACTTAATACCAGTCAAGTCTGTGCACCTCTAGACGAGTCTGCTCTAGATTTCCAGCCTGCTTTCTTTTCCTTATTTGTGGCTGCCTAAAGGCCTCTAGTGAAGTACATCAAAGTGCTTCCTGTTGGCTTGGCAAAAGGAAGATCCTTGGAGGAGCTTAAAGACCTTGTGGAAAGGACCCTCTTAATCTTAGCTAATTGCAAAATGAGACTCTACAGTGGAGAAGCCACCCTGGCACCCACTTTATGAAAGCCCCTCTGAAATACAAGTTGTTCAGGCTGTTTGCCATGTTTCTGTAGTATTTATCTGGTTTTTTTTTTTTTTTTTAAAGATTTTATTTATTATTTGAGAGAACGAGAATGAGAGAGAGAGAGAGAACACATGAGAGGCGGAAAGGTCAGAGGGAGAAGCAGACTCCCTGCTGAGCAGGGAGCCCGATGTGGGACTCGATCCCGGGACTCCAGGATCATGACCTGAGCCGAAGGCAGTCGCTTAACCAACTGAGCCACCCAGGCGCCCCTTTATCTGGTTTTTGAAAGCAGACCTGCTTAAGTTAGTTCTGGTTCGTGTCTGGAAGTGAGGTGGAGCATGTGCCCACTTCAGAGTTACAGGAAGTGAGGCACAGAGGAACTGGGTGACTTGTCTTAAGACCCTGTGTTGAGTTAGCCAGGGTGATGCCTGGAAGATTTGAAGGAGATACATTTAAAGAATGAAACTCTGGGTTTATTTCAGGCCTAATCGTGAACTTGGAGGAGCAGCTTCCGAGCACCAGGGAGAGAGGAATGGCACACTGCCTTGGAGCTGTCATCTAGGATGCCACCTTTTGGGAACCATATTGTAGGCAGTCTCTGGCCTATGTGAAGTTGTGCCTGGGCCTTATCAGAAATGAACCAGATGGTGTTTCTAGTGAAACTGGCAGCTGTTCTTGCTGACAGAATTAATTAAACATTTTTACATGTAAATGTGGAATGATGGGAAGCTTTCTTTTGGGGTTTTAGTTGCATGTGAGAGTGCTGCCCTTACCTTACAGAGGCCTTTTTAAAAATCTTTTTAAATTTAAATTCAATTAATTGATATATAGTGCATTATTAGTTGCAGAAGTAGAGGTCAGTGGTTCATCAGTTGCATATAACACCCAGTGCTCATTATATCACATGCCCTCCTTAATGTCCATCACCCAGTTACCCCCTCCAACAACCCTCAGTTTGTTTCCTTTGATTAAGAGTCTCTTATGGGGGACACCTCGGTGGCTCAGTCAGTTAAGTATCTGTCTTCGGCTCAGGTCATGATCCCAGGATCCTGGGATAGAGTCCCACATTGGGCTCCTTGCTCAGTGGGGAGCCTGCTTCTCCCTCTGCCTGCCGCTCCCCCTGCTTGTGCTCGCTCACTCTCTCTCTCTGACAAATAAGTAAATAAAATCTTTTTTTTTTTTTTAAGTCTCTTATGGTTTGTCTCCTTCTCTGTTTTTGTCGTTTTATTTTTCCCTCTCTTCCCCTATGGTCCTCTGTTTTGTTTCTTAAATTCCACATATGAGTGAAATCACTTGATAATTGTCTTTCTCTGATTGACTTACTTTGCTTAGCATAATACCCTCTAGGTTCCATCCACGTCATTACAAATGGCAAGATATCATTTTTTTGATGGCTAGGTGATATTCCATTGTATGCACATGTACCATATCTTGTTTATACATTCTTCTGTCGATGGACATCTGGGCTCTTTCCATAGTTTGGCTGTTGTGGGCATTGCTGCTATAAACATTGGGGTGTAGGTGCCCTTTTGGATCACTACATTTGTATCTCCAGGAGTAGTGCAATTGGTGGGTTGTAGGGTAGCTCTATTTTCAACGGAGGCCTTTATTTATCCTTTGCTGGCCATAAGTGACCCTCAGCTCTGTGTCTTTCTGTCCCCTCTGGTTACTTTCTTCACCAAATGGGCCATTTATGGTGGGGACGTATAAGGTAACCAGTCTTATCTCTAGTGTAATTTGAAGGTTGCTGATGGGACCTTGTCCCAGAATGTACCTGCTACATGGTTAACCTTGGTGACTAAAATTTTCATCATTTGAGTCCCTTCCTTTGGGTTAAGACATTTGGATGTATGTAGCACATATAATACGTATGAACAGTGACAGTCAGAGTCACGAAACCCAGGAAAGAAAGAAGAAAAATGTGGAGAGTGGGACAAGGCAGGACGTACTGAGTGCATGCTGGGTGCCAGGTACTGTGCTAGGTGCTGTACTCTCATGGGCTTGTCTTCACTTTCTAGATCAGAAAAGCCCTAAAAAGTTAAGTACTATAAATTACTCTGTTGGAGGTAGAACCAAGGCTGGAGTGATTCCAAAGCCTGTGTTTTTCAGGGCAGCTATAACATATGTGGGTTAGAAAGTTGGGGTGAAGGATGAGGTGGTGAGGGAGACAGAGAACAAATACCTGGAGAGAGGAGGTCAGGGTCAGGTGGGAGCTGCAGTGGAGGGATGCATGGGAGTGGATGGTCCTGGGTGAAGGTCTGGGAAGGAGGGGTCGGTGAGCAAAAATAAACCGAAGTAGGAAGAAAAAAAGTATCACTGGTGGGGAGGGGGGCGCGTATACTGTTGAATGATGGCAGCTTTTCCCTCAGGGATGCTCTGTGGGGTTTGTTTAGGGTCTGGGAGACCAGATAGTCTCTGTATTTAGGCAGGTGGCAGTTGGCCCCACAGGAAGCCTTTTAATCCCTGGTGTTTATTGACTGGTCTGTACTCTACTGAAAGGCAACTCCCGTTTCATTTAGGGAAGGCAGCATTGCCTGCCTTTGAGATGCCCCATTTATGGGTCCCCATTTGGCCCAGCAGGAGGGGCTGGGTAATGCCCCGTTATATTATCCTGGTTCTCTGCTGCCTCAGAGGTTGTGCATGGACACTTCGGCCGTTTACCTCTAAGTGACCTTTGGCTGCTCCCTCTCCTGCAGATGCTTCTCAAAGATGAGTTGGAATCAGGACTGGGAAAGGTGGCCCTTTTGTCTCTGTGTTCAGGGTAGCCAGGAATTCCCTAGAATAATGATTCTAATTTGTTCCCTAGCTCCTTGTCACAAGGCTAGGATTGCTCTGTTGATAGCACGGCCAAACCCTACATTCAGTCCAATTCAACATTAATTTATTAATTCATGCTAGTATGTATGGGGGTGGAATACAAAGATGACTGACAGGTCTCCAGCTCCAAATCTAGGGGGATAATGAGTTCTTCCTTATAGCAGAAAATGCTCATACACTTTCCGTCTTGTCTGACTGTTGTGAGGACTGATTGTAGCAATAATCAATTGAGACTGCTTTGAAAAGTATAAAGCTCTAGATTCATGTAAATCTTTCTTAACATTACAAGGTAGACTCATAATAAAAGATAACGTGTATGGAGTGCATTCTACATGTCAGGCACTGTTCTAAGTGCTTTATTTGTATTAGCTTATTTAATCTTCACAGCAACTTTGAAGTAGGTTGCTTATACCCTTTTTATGGTTGTGAGATTTAATGCCAAATTGGATTAAAAAAAACCTTTCTAGATTGGCATGGCTGGTAAGTAGCAGAACCAGCCTCTGTTAAGACCCTGTGGAAATCCAGGAGGAGAGGGCATCCTTCCACAAGGGGAGGCAGCAGCCAGGACTTACCCTCAGAGACTAGAAAGGAGCAGGGAAAGGTCAGCCTGGTGCCCAAGAAATCATTAGCATTTCTACACAACTTCATTAAATTACTGAAACCGGTTCTGAACTTGGAGCCATGTTTCTCGTATAGTAATGCAGTTGAGATAAATAATTTAAGCCAAGGAGGAAGGACAAAATTGGTGAGCTCACATATGTGGATGGGCACGTAACTGACAGACTAAAAGACAGAGAGGCCAGCCCTAAATCGAGTACATCTTTATTCAATTTACAAATGAGTGCAAAGACCCAGGCACCGTGCTTTGTGTTGCACAAAGTCCTGTGTGCTTTTAAAGAACAAACATTAGGGCGCCTGGGTGGCTCAGTCGTTAAGCGTCTGCCTTCGGCTCAGGTCATGATCCCAGGATCCTGGGATCGAGTCCCACATCGGGCTCCCTGCTCAGCCAGAAGCCTGCTTCTCCCTCTCTCACTCCCTCTGGTTGTGTCCCCTCTCTCGCTGTGTCTTTCTCTGTCAAATAAATAAAATCTTTAAAAAAAAACAAACAAACATTAAACAAACAAACATTCTTCCCCTCTCAGCTTTTTTTTTTTTTAAGATTTTATTTATTTATTAGAGAGAGAGCGAGAACAGGAACACAAGCAGGGGGTGTGGGAGAGGGAGAAGCAGGCTTCCCGCTGAGCAGGGAGCCCGATGTGGGGCTCGATCCCAGACCCTGGGATCATGACCTGAGCCAAAGGCAGACACTTAACCACTGAGCCACCCCTCTCAGCCTTTTTCTGTTGAAGTTTCTATTAGGGATATCTGAATTTGAACACTAATACGCAGTGTATCCATCTTTGACCGTTATTTTCCAGAGAAATCAAGCTCATTTTTGAGGCACCTTCTGGCCAAGTTATCTCAGCAAGATTGGGAACAAACATATATGCACATCGTGGAGAGGGCAGTCTCTCCACTAGATGCAAGTCTGTAAAGAGCTCTGGGAGTTAATGTCTCTGAATTCCTGTTTCAGTCCACTCCACTCTTTAAACAGCTTTTTTAACATGCGGTGCCTGTCTCATTAGCAGTTCAGGGGAATTAGCCTTCAACATCTGATGACCTAGTTCCCAAATTTGCAGCAGCTTCAGAAGTTTCTAGAATGCCCCAAAGCAGTGTTTCTCAAAGTGTGCTTAGTTAGAATCACCTGACCCACCTTACATGTAGGGAATCAGTTCCTTTGTGGGTGGGGTCCTGTCGAATGACGTGTAAAGAACTTCCTTCTGCTCAGGTTCTGGTCCAAGTCCACCTCGAGAGGGTATAGAGCTGCAAGCGGCAGCGTGAACAGTCTTCAAGGCTTCCTGTTTTCTTTTATAATGAATGGGAATTTTGCCTCCTCTTCCATAATACATCCAGGATCATTTTAATATTTAAAATGAATTACATTAATCTAATACGGAATAAATGTGAACCTCTACCGAGATTGTGTGCTTTGGGGTGAGACTGCTTAGTTTGTAAGCTTGGTGTCATGAATTGCTAACTGTAATGACCTTGGGCAAGTTATTTAACTTCTCTGTGCCTTGTCTAAAAATGGAGATAATCATAATACCTACCTTTTAAGGTTGTTGTGAGGATTAAATCAAATATTGGATGGAAAATGCTTAGATCCATGCACAATGATTATGCAGTCAAGTGCCAGTTAATAATAATGATGCTATTATTACTGTACGGAGCGTCCATGTCATTGGGAGTCTGACCCCCCCAGTTATAGAAACTATTCCTTCAGATTGACAAAACATCCCTCTCCTCCGTGACACAGCCAGGCCACAGGCTTATAAAAAGGCCTTTTGCCATCCATAAGAAGCCTAAACAGAGCACTGGGAAAATGCTTTGCCATAACAGATATTCTCAGGTCACACCCTAGTTTTATTTTAGTTGTTTGAGGGCCTTTTGTGAAGGATGACTGTGCTCAAGCTGTCAGAATCTGTCACAGGTGGGAGGGAAGTGCTTGTTTAGAAAATGTCAGAGAAGCCACCAAGTTGCTTTAACCAACAAGTGTTCTTCATTCAATCTGCACTTTTTCCCCCTTTGTTCTTGTTTAATAGCGAAGAGGGCTAGATTGCACTTTTCCTTTGTAAAGTACACATCTCAAATTCATTTTCCCTGTTAACTTCTTTTTAAAAAACTTGGGAAATCTCAAGTTCTACTTACTTCTTGAAGAAAGTTTAGGAAGCGCAGGTACTAGCAGTCATGGAGGGAGAAAATCACCTGCGATTTCCCTTTCCCCTGTTACCATGCTCCTTCTGTCTAGGATGGTCAGGGATGGCAGAATGGCCGGCAGGGTCTTGGAGAGAAGGGCCACATTTCTGGGAGCCAAGGTGGCCCTCCTGTGGCTCAGCCTTACAGTGGGCAGCCCCACTTTGGGACAAGCACTTGGCCACACCCTTGTCCCCAAGTGTCCTCTCCCTTTCAGAGCAGTTATGTGGAAGTCCAGCTCCTTGTTTCCACTGTGCTGTGTGTTCAGGCATTTGTGGCCTGGTTTATGTTGCTTCTGCTCTCCTGATTTTGTGCTCATTTTTCATATAGCCAGGTGCTGAGGGGTCTTGGGCCTCTTTTCTCTGTAGGAACTGGTACTGGCTCTCAGGGTGGATGCTTCTCTGTCTCGTCCCTGTCTCTCACTAAATAGAGCTAGGGAGGGTCTGCCTAGGAGGAGAACTCATTGTGTAAGGAGAGCACTGCCTCAGGGCTTTTTAAACATAATGCTTCCTCCCCCCTTTCTCTTCTTCCCAGAATAAGAGCTGCCAGTAAAATTTTAGTGCAGGACTATTGAGATATATTTATCACCATTGTGATGGACAAAGGAATTGTCAACTCTTCTTATCGATCCCCCTCACCTCCTTGCAAATAGGAATTACAGGAAATCACAACTAGCTTGAAAGACCGTGGGCAGATGGGAGGGATGGAATGTGTAACCCCCATTCCCAGAAATAGGAGAATGGCTGAGCTGATTGACCTTAGCATTCGGCGGGCAGGAGGAGGGTGAAAGCCTGGCTTGAAATAATGTCACCATCTGGGAATTGAAACCCAAGTCTTCCTGCTCTCTGACTTCTTTGTCATAATGATTCCCCTCACTGATCCCCTCCTTTCTAGTCGGTAACCAGCCCCTGCCAATTCTTACCTCTGTAGGTTTTTGTCACCACTCTCCTGACCACACCTCATCATCTGTCTAACCTCTTAGGCTGCTTTAGTCTTTCTTGCCAGGTTCATCTCCCGTGAACATTGTTCTTATCTCGTGAGATTAGGTAAGAGAATGAAGCCCTGCATGTGTGGGAGGTGGTATTAACCATCCCTTTCCATGGTGGCAGTGCCCTTTGAGGGCAAGGACTAAGTATTCTGGTGCCCCTTACATAGTAGGCTTTTAATAAATTCTTGTTCAGTTGGCTTAGGTCGTGTTTCTTGCTCCAGAACGTTCATTGGCTCCTACTGCCTACTCATCAAAGCAGAATTTCTCTGCCTGTTTTTCATGGCTGCACTAAGTGGCTTTCCTATAAGTATCCAGTTGAATACTTAATACTTTGTGGAATAACTGGAGTCTGCGAGGGATAGATATAGGGAAGCCCTAAGAATTGTCCCATGCCCTGGAGAATCTCAAATGGGATTTTTTTCTTTCTGTTTTTCTCTGATTCTTGGCCTCTTCCCCTCTCTTTTCCCCACCTCCTCCTCCTCCACCCCCCAATTTATATCTTGCTTACTTCAGCCTTCCGGCCTGAGAAATTCCTTCTTTCTCCATACTTATTCAGCTTTCAGGTCTCCCTCCCTTCAGGTCAGATCTCCCTCCCTCCCTCCCTCCCTTCCTCCCTTCCTTTCTCTCTCTTTTTTTTTTTTTTAAAGATTTATTTATTTTTAGAGAGCATGCACCTGTGCAGGAGAGGCAAAAGGAGAGAAACAGGGCGCCTGGGTGGCTCAGTTGGTTAAGCGACTGCCTTCGGCTCAGGTCATGATCCTGGAGTCCCGGGATCGAGTCCCACATCGGGCTCCCTGCCCAGCGGGGAGTCTGCTTCTCCCTCTGACCCTCCCCCTCTCACGTGCTCTCTCTCTCATTCTCTCTCTCAAATAAATAAATAAAATCTTTAAAAAAAAAAAAAGAGAAACAGACTCCCTGCTGAGTCTGGAGCCCCACACGGGGCTCGGGGCTCCATCTCATGATCCTGAGCTCTTGACCTGTGCCAAAGTCTAAGAGTTGGACGCTTAACTGACTGAGCCACCCAGGCACCCCTCCCTTCCTTCCTTCCTTCCTTCCTCTTAAGGTCCTCTTTGACCGTCTTGGTTCAGACCCTTCCTGGTTTTTGTTTTCATTATTTTGTCCTTTACTTACAAGTACCTACTGCTTGTTCTTCCTTATTTTCTAATTATTCATACCTCATGATTTAGCATTTTATTGCACCCACATGGAATACTGAAATAGATACTCCTGCCTTATTGTGTGTCTTGATTGTTTGCTGTCTGGGTTTGCAGCCTCCCCAGCTACCCTGAAGTTGGGTGGGACCTTTGCCTTCTTTGCATTTTGCAAGCTATAGATAAAGGACTGACAGGAAATGATGCTGCATGGGGTAGACAGAGGTGACCCACTAGAGGTGAAAGGTGATCTGACAGTGCTTTCAGAGTATAGTTCCTAGCAGAATTCTGCAGGGTCTGGAGCAGAATAGGGACTGGAGGCCCAAAGACCATCCAGGAGAAGTTCTGGGGCTCTGGAAACCAAGACCTGGAAGGGTCAGGCTTGTCACCCAAGAGTTTGTCTCATTCTGAGATTCTTGAAATCATGGTTAACATGGAAAATGTGCTCATACTAGAAGGTTACCAGGGTTCTTGGGGAATTGTGAGGCCAGATGCCTGTGTGGTGAATCTTCCCAAAAGCAGGATGAAAGGTGCCTGGCCAATAGGAAAGCTTATAGCTAAAAAAAAAAACCAGACAATTAGGGGCAACAGTGAGCAGACCTGTTGGACTCAGGATTTGATTTATTTGTGTTAATGGCATTTGTATTGATTTCTCTGGGAAATTTGGGGGTATGAATGTATTCTGCAAATACAAGCGTTTTCTTTTTTTGCTTTGTCACTGATGGGGCTTATAGCTTATGTTGCATTTTCCCTTCTAACAATAGAATCTTACGTGAAATTAAAAGCAGTGTCTTCCTTTTCTGACTTCGGCAGAATTTTAAGCATTGCGCCTACCCTCTCCTCAATCCCCTTTTATTTCTCAGACCCATCTAGGACTGTGAAACAGGTTAGTTACTAATATGGCTGTAGGCTGGGACCAGTTTTAGCCAGCTGAATTCCCTGCAATCCAGTTTAAGTCTATGGGGCACTTCTAAACTTACTGGAATTCGAGGTAGGAAGTGTGGTTGCAAAGGCAAAGCCATTTAATTGTAGCTTATATGAAAATAAAACCAGCTTGAATTTTCTTCTCACAAACTTTCTCTGAAACACCTCTTTAGATCTTTTATTTTTGGCAAATGGGTTTCGAGGTGGCAGCCTCATTACTGTTGGATGGAGGGGTATAATAAGCCAGTGGGTGATTTCTCAGAATTCTGAGCCTTTGAAAAATGGTATTCTTTTTGGAAAGTAACAAGTGCAGAAGCCAGGCTGCCTGTTTCCGATTTATTCCTTCTTCTTATCCTGTTCTCAGCTAGTAAATACTGTGGTCTCAGTCTGCCTAAAAACAATGGCTTATATTTGCTTAAATTTCTGTAACAGTTTGGGAATGAAATTTAGCCCTTTGATGATGATAATGGCGATGATGGTGATGATGATGATAGGCACTAAGTAGCAGATACATTTAATTGTGAGCTAGTTCTTTCCAAGTCTCCTGGGAAGAAAATCACTAACTCATTATATGAAGGTCATGGTGTTGAGTAGAGGAAGAAACAGCCTTGCCTATAGAGAGATCATCTGCCCAAAGGTTATACTTGAGAGAAGTACTTTGAATGAAGTGTGTTTTCTGTTTAGATTGGGTGTGTTGTTCTTTTGAGAATGCTTTTTACAATGGTATAATGGTTCCTCTGGAACTCATAGCAGGATTCTTTTTCTACCCTCTCCTGTATTTACAGCTGCTTTTTCCCTAGGGGAGCATTCATCTGTTTTAAAAAGCAGAGAGAGAGAAAACAAGAAGTTCTGTCAGTGATGTTTGGAAATGAAGTGCATTTGTCTTTCAGGAAGGCAAGTTCTTAAGAGTTGCTGTTTGGATGAAAGAAAAGGAAGTCTGGCTACAGTGTTATCCCCCAGTGCGCACAGGCGCGCGTGCGCGCACACCCGCCCCCCACACCCACACCCCCCCTCCACCCAGAGGTTCCTTGTGGCAGATATGAAGGAATTTAGGACGCAAGGTACCCATTATGGTCCCTTTGTTGTATTAGACCAAACATTGCTGTTCAGCCCCTGAGTAAGTCTGGCACTGGTACTCAAAGCCAGGATTGTACTTGGATATGAGGTCAGAGGTGGTATCCAAGGGCATTTGGGATAGGCAAGAATTCTGATCTTGAGGATGTTTTCATCATACTGATGCTTTAAGGCCTTGGAGCAGAGGTTTGCCAGGCATCTAGATGAGGTTAGTAAATGGGCTTAACTCTAGTGCCCCTTAGCCTCTTTCCACAGTTTCCACCAGCTAGCTGGTTGTTGGCATGCATCTTTGTTTTGTTATGAGAAGAGGAGGAATTCTGCTTTGCAGTTGAGTAACTGTGCCTTCTATTCAGATTCTATAGCGGGTTACACTTGCAAAGCTAATGAGTACTTCCAGGGTGCACATACGGATCCAGAGTGGGTGGGTGGCAGGCTGGAGGCTGAGGGACCTTCATAGAGCAAGTGCTCTATGAAGTGCTCCAACAGCAAGTGCTGTTGAAGGCAGTTATGACACTAAGGGCAGCTGTGCCCTGAAGTTCCAGTGGCTTGCCCCCCTGGCTGCTGGCCCATCCCCCAAGGCGAGGCCAACGGAGGCCTTCAGCTTCTCTAAAATGACTGCTTCTCACAACTTGTTTAGTATGATCAACCAGACGAGGGGTGGGCTTCCTGGGGAAAAGGGTAGGAGAGTCTTAATTAAGCTTGCCTGCTTTGGCAGTCACTCAGACTCATCTCCTGTTTCTGTGTTGACTGAGAGTCCCCTCCAATTTTCTGAACAACCCTCATTCATTTCCAAGGGGGGGGGCCCATTTTTGTGAAACCTTCCCTCAAAAACAAACAAACAAAAACTACAACCTACCTTGATTATTGCTGTGTATGCCTTCTGCCTCTTTTCCAGCAGAGGCAGGTAGCCACTCTTGCTTTTTCATGAGTTGCTCCTGCCACGCTGGAGTTCCTGAAGGCTGATGCTGTGGAACTTCCTCATCTGGCAGAGGCCTGGACATGAGCCGAGCCTTGGGTACTCCGAATGGACAGAGCACAGTGGAGAACAGTGCTGGGGCTGGCACTAGGTCTGATGGAGCTCGGTGGTTGGATTCTGATTGGGGGATATTTGAGGGAACTCTGCTTAAGTGAAGAGGTAGGAGAACTGAGTTCTGGTTCGGCAGCCAGCAAGCCATGTCCCTGGCCAAGTCATGGCCCCTTTCTGGACCTCAGTTCCCCTCCTAAAATGGATAGATTGGACTTTACAAGATGACCCCAAGACCCCAGGTTCCTTTAGACAGTAATGTGTTAGGATCCCCACACAGACCCATGAGTCTGCTCCTGGTCAGGGTGACCAGAGGCCAAAAAGGCAGAAAAACTTGCACTTTCCAGTTCTCTTTTGCCTCCAGGCTTTTGCACATGCTGTTCCTCTCCCTGGAGTGCCCCTTCTTACAGTCAGTGTCAGTTTAGACCACTGTTTGCCCCTGTACTGGTGGGGTGCCCCTGCTCTGTGCTGTCATATCCCTCTGTGCTCAGCAGTTATCCCACTGTGTTAATGTCTGTTTCCTTGTGCTTCCTGAGGACAGAGACCCTGTGCTGTCACCACTGCACCCCCAGTTGGCCGGTGCGGTGCCTGGAATGTGGTATGTGCACGCAAATGCTGAATGATTAACTGACCCCTCCTGGGCCAACACATCTAGTGCTCTCAGGGTTCTGGGTTTTCCCCACCTTACCAAGCCCTCTTTCTGATGAGCTGTGTGTGGGTGCAGGAGAACCTTGGATAATGCTGAGAGTTGTTTTATAGGTTCATTTCAGTGTGACAAAGCATTAAGTGATGTTGCCACCCCGCCCTGGGGGTGCTCTTTCTCAGTGTTGCTTTGACCTGGGATGGATCTGGACTTTGCCCTGCTCTTCCCCATCTGCGGCCCTGAGGGAGGGGCAGGCCAGGCACGCGCAGATTGCTGTCGCTGCCAGCTGCCTGGGGCTGGGCCATCTGCTGCTGGTGACAGTGGGTAGGGTGAGGGGTGAGCAGCAACCTAATCTCCTTCACTGCGCGGACTACTCAGCAGAGTCCAGCCCCCTTTCCCCACATTTTGTCTTCTGTTCCAGTGCTCTGTTACGCTACTCTTCATTGAGGTCTTGCTTTTGTTCCAGCTGCTGCCCCCCACCACTCTGCTAGGAGAACCCTTGCTGTGTTTTTGTTTACTCTGTGTGTGTGCCTTGCCCTTTAGCCTGAGCCCCCAAGAATCTTTATGTAATGTAAGACAGCCGCAGCAAAAAGAAAAAAGCAAAAAAAGCAAAAAACAAATTTTAGAAATGAAACCTTGGACCCCTGTTGGTCTCTGTTCAGATGTAAATGATGAGACTCTTCCCATCAGAGTTTGTACCTTTGGGTTCACCACCCCATTTTCTGTCCCTCCTCCCAGGGAATCTTTGAACAGCGGGGGTGGGCTGAGTCACTTACAAAAGCTCTAATTTTGCTTGTGTTTTAAGTCTTGCCTCTTTCTGGCCTTGTGTGGACATAAGAAAGAGGCAAGGGGAAAGTAAGTAACCTGTCCCTGTCACTCTTGACTCTGGGTTTGGAGGTTTTGAGCTGTGTGTGTGTGTGTGTGTGTGTGTGTGTGTGTGTGTGTGTACGTATACATGTGCACAAGCTGCACCCGGAGGTAGGATAGGGGAATGTAGATAGAGTCTTACAGTCATCTTTACCAAGTGAAGAGGTGACAGTGCAGAGGACAGAAGGGCAGCATACCCTAAGCTGGGACTTCTCAAACTTTAACAAGCATAGGAATCACCTGCGGAATTTTATTACAATGCAGATTGTGATTCAGGAGATAGGGATGGAGGCTGAGAGTCCAGCAAGTTTGTAATAAGCTCCCAGCTGATTGCCTGTGCTGCTGTTCAATGACACATAGTTTGAATAGTAAGCCGCCCTCCTCCCCCTCCTCCTCCTCTTAACACTGATTAAAAAGATTGATCTGCGGAGGGCAGGAGGGAGGCTAGTAAAAGACTTTCATAGTTTAAACCTGAGGGCCTGGGCTGGCCTTTCAGCCAGTGTTTACAGAGCCATTTCCCATGGCCCTTGCTCGTGCCTGAGTTCCTGGCTTCTCTGGAGCTCCCCTTGGCCCAGTTTGGTTCCCACAATATAAGAACCTCTGTCCTTCAGATCGTGGGTGTGCATACTCACAGTAAGACAGTGGATCTTTCCCCTTTCTCTTTGGCTTATTGTAAATAGATAAGGCCAAACCTAGCATTTCAAATAGAACTTTTAGAACTGGAGGAACTCTTAAATTATCGTTTCCAGTCCCTCTGTTTTACTGAGGAGGAAACGGGCCCAGAAAAGTTTTGTAACATGTTCAGAATTAGCTAGTGGCAGAGCTGGAGTTAAAAGCCAGGTGTCTGAACTCCCAGCCTCCCCTGAGGGCCTCTGAGCCCGAGTTAGGGACTATGGGAGGATCAAAGTGTTGTTCTGGGGACAGGTGTTAGGACAAGAGGCTTTCTAGCCTCTTGGTGTGAGGGAATTTTACACTATATGCACAACTGAGATAGAACTACTGGGGTCTGTTACGACTCAGCATTCACTCACTTATGCCAGGGTTTTCACCTGCAGCACTGTTGACATTTGGGGGCAAATAATTCTTTGTTACGAATTCTTTGTTTTCTTTAATTCTTTGTGAAACATCATAGGATGCTTAGTGGCCTCCCTGGCCTTTACCCACTAGATGTCAGTAGCATCACCTCCCCCGAAGTTATAACAATCAAAAATACCTCTAGATGTCAGATACCATGGGAGGGGGCTAAAATTGCCCCCAGTTTAGAACCTCTAGTTCAGGCAACAAGGGTTTTTGGTTTCTTTTTGTTTGTTTGTTTGTTTTTACTGTATGTTGGTCACAGGGTTACATAGGGCATTTACAGTTTAGTGTACAGTTTAGTGGGGAGACCAGACCAGCCAATGCATGGGACAGATAAATTGCCACCTTAATGGTCCTTCCAGGATGCAGAGGTGCGGGCTGGACTCTAAAGAATGTGGTGCCAGCCCAGGGTACTTAATGAGGAGATTTTGCTGCCCTGGGCTGGATTGCATAGCTTAAGAATTGAGTAACTCTCATTCATATCTTTAGTTATTCTTACCTACTTCTGCTCAAGCAGCGCTCTTCCGTTCTGAAAAAACATTTCATCTGAATCTGTAGAGGCCAGTCAGGCACATTAACCAGCAGATATGTATACCTGAAGGCAGGGCGCCTACTCAGGCCTGGTGCTGGTAAGGCTAACTCATTCCTTAATGAGATGTACTTTTTATTTCTAACTTGATTTTCTTTTGCTCTGGGGTGAATCCTCTGATAGACCTTTCTTGTCTCTTTACCTTTGTGTTAAGCAGTATTGATATAAGTCTACATAAGAACTACAGGCTTTAATGTTCTGAATATGTAGGTATAAAACATGGTTAAGTGCCCCTCTGCGTGAACCTAAGAAAGGGTCTTTACCTCTTTTCATTCTTTATACGATACTGTACTTAGAAATGTTTTTAAGGCCACTGAGCACTTCCTCTCTCCATCTTATGCTCAACACAGGCCTCCATGAAAATGTTACTTCAGAGCACAAAAAGCATTAGTGATAGGAACTTCATCGTTCTTGTCAATTTTTCCTTAACCAGTGCCAGACTGTCGTTTTTCCCACTACTTTCAACATGATGCTCCATTGCCTCCTGGGTTGCATTGTTTCTAATAATAAACCTGCTATAATCCTATGCTCTTTTGAAGGCAGTATGTCTCTGCTTACCCCCACCTGTTGCGGCTGCTTTTAACATTTTCTCTATCACTCGTTTTCAGCATTTTGACTATGGTGTGCCTTGTGTTTTCTTTTTGTCCTTCTTGGGGTTTGATGAGCTCTTGAATCTGTGGGCTTATAGTTTTCATCAAATTGGAAGATTTTCTGCCATTATTTCTTGAAAATTTTGTGTCTACTACCCCACCCCAACACACACACACATTGTGTGTGTATGTTATATATATATATATATATATATATATATATATATATATAAGGCTGCCTGATAGTGTCCCACCACTGACTGATGTTGTGTGTGTATCATTTTGGATAGTTTTTGCTCTGTTTTCGAGTTCATGATTTTCTTCTTCTACAGTGTCTAATCTGTTAATCCTATCCTATATATTTTTCCTTAAGATATTTGTGTTTTTCCTTCTAGAAGTTCAATTTGGGTCTTTATTATCTCTTCCATTTCTTTCATCATCATGCTCATGCCTTCCCCTCTCTCTTGAACACATGGAGTGTATTTACAATAGAGATTTTAACATCCTTGTCCACTAATTCTGTCATTGGGTCAATTTTATGACTATTTCTATTGTTTCATTATTCTAGTTATGGTCATAGTTTTCTGCCTCTTTGCATTCCTGTTAATTTTTTTTTTTATTTGAACCTAGATATAGTGAGTTTTATTTTTCTGGGTGCTCGAACTTTTTGTATTCCTTTCAGTACTTTTGGGCTTTGTTCTCAGAAGCAATTCAGTTACTTGGAATTTGTTCGATCCTTTCATTTCAAGGCTTGTTTTCTTGCTTTGTTAGGGTGGGTCCAGAACAGCCTTTAGTCTAGGGCTGGGATGGTCCCACTACTAAGGCCAAATCCTTCTGAAGATTGCATCTGATGCTCTGTGTCTTAGGAGATTTTTCCACTTTGGCCAGTGGTTGAATGTCTGAAAACTATTATTTCATATGTTATACCTGGCTTTCTCGTTGTTTAAGGAGAGAGACTAAATCTGGTCCCTGTTATTCCATCATGACTGGAGATAGAAGTCCCTCAGATTGTCACCTCAGACCAGTTTTTAACCTTGGATGTCTTTTTCCTCCTGTGTTCACTTGTTGAAAAATGGATCCATTGAGACAGATTATGAGAATTCAACCAGAATCGGGTCATGTCAATTTGCCACACATTTATCGGACACCTGTGTCCGAAAAAAACAGCATGGTTCAGTACCATGCTATACATGGTACAGTCTGTAATTTTACCTGTATTTTAATGCTGCACTTTCTAGCAGAAGGCTGGGTGTGTGCTTCCAGATGTTATCCTGACATGAACAGGCACATATACACACACTTTGAGTCTCCTCCTTGCACCTCCTGACCAGGTTCCCATTTAACCTGGGCAGCTAACTGAACTAATAGGCACAATGGATGAACAAAGAGCAGGGGCCCAGCTGCCTGTGCATGAGTTAGGTCCAGATAGTGTTATGTGGGGAGGGGAGGAGCGTTAACTCTGTTTGTGCCGTGGCCCTTCCACCTTACCTAGTCTGACTCTGTGCCGGGTACTGTAGTAAACTCTTCAAAAATGTGTGAATCATGGATTCTGAAATTCTACGAAACAGATATTGTTACCCCCATGGTATATGTGACAAAACAGAGGCTCACAGCAGTTAAAACGGTACACCTGGGACTTGTAAGAAGCAAGAGGCAGAATCAGGATTTGAAGTTCCTTTTGTGTAACTTTAAAACCCACATTGAATGATCCTGTAAGTAACAGTTTCATTTCCCTCTTCTGGGATCCAGCTTACTTCCATGTTTTGTCTTCAGCATTTTGGCTATATATATAGTTTTGGCTATATAGAAAGTTTTCACTTTCTACCTCATATTGTAGTTATTTGTATATGTGTCTTATCTCCCCCAGTAGACTGTAATCCCTTGTAGGGTATATGCTTTTCTCCATTCTTGTACCTTTCATAGAGTCTAGAATATGTAGGTGCCTGATATAGGTGTTGAATGAAGTCAGTAAGTTCCTTAAGAAAGATATTTGTGAGGAATGGGTCCAGATGCCTTGTCTGGAGGGAAATACCAGATTCCCTCATTAATTTATGATGTTTCTTTCTCATCTGTTGTGTTTATCATAATCCCTCTTACCATCTTCCAGGATGTAACCTGGACTTTATGAAGTTCTTTGTTTGGTACCTCTGCCTGAACTTTGACTAATTTGAGGTAACTTTTAGAGTGTGTGTTTGGAGATTTAAGGGAGTATCTGTTGTGAATTAGATTCCTTTCTTCTCAGGTCCTGATTTAGAGCCCCACATCTGGAGAACCAAGTATGATTAGAGCTAGAACTGGAGCTAGAACTGGAGCTTGTAGGCCTTGGTGGAGGAGGGTATAGGTGGAGGCAGAGGCGTGGGACTAATCAAAAGGGGAAGGAACAATAGGCAAGTTCCTGTTTCTTGTTTTTGCTTGGGGCCTCATAGTCCAACCTTGACAACTTACAGGAAGTTTGGGTAATTTGCGAGGGAGAGGACAGGAAGAGTCATGGTTTGGTTATAGATTCAGAGGCTTCTTGGAATTTACGCAAGATGGAGGAGAACACTTGGAATCAGAAGACAGTGTCTTGTTTGGCTTAAGTGCATACCTGATTGGGGCTGCTGCTTTTAAACTTCAGGAGATGGAGGTAAAGAACAGGCTCCTAGAATCCTGAGCCTGAACCAGAACCTCAGAGGAAAATAGGTGGACATTTGAGTAGAAAGGAGGAAAATGGCAGGAAGTGGAACCATATTCATGGAGAATCTTAAGGCCTGAGAGACGCGAGGAAAGGTCACTTCTGGCCCTGCTGCTAGGTTGACTGTTTCTTTCCACTCATGAATCTTACAGATGTAGCAGTTTTGGGGTAGGGGTGATGGGATGGAGAGGGTTTTTTGTTGCTGTTGAACACTAAGGAAGCAGGTAGCTCTTTTGATATTCCTCCCCAGCTTCTCCCTAGTTTGGCCAACCACAGCATGTGGGAGTGTCAGTTCAGAGCAACTCTCCAAGCTATCTGGGCAGTTCAGGAATCTTAACTAAAATCCTTGGGTTAACTGAGTAGGCACAGCTTATATATAAGATACGAATTCCTTCTAGCCGCCCTCCAGTCTTTCTTCTCCCTTCTTTTCCAACCCCCTGCCCCCAATAGTTTTGCCTTTATTGTGTCCACTTTCTCACTTTGAATTCATATTAAGATCAATATGATCTACCCTCACCACTCAAATGAAACTGCTCTTGATTACGTCATTAATGGTCTTGTGACCAGAGCAGTCTTCATCTTACTGGACCTTCACTACCAACTCCCCCTACATCTTCCTTCACTGTCTCTCTCCCTCCCTTAACATTTATGATGCACAGGACCTGGTTTCCTCGTACTTTTTGGAGTGTCTTTCATGGGTTCTCCTTCCTTGACATGCTCCTTTAAAAAGTTACTGCTCTTCCCAGGATTCTGTCCGTGACTTTCTTCTCTTCTCACTCTAACTCTCTTAGGTGAGTCCATCTATTGTGCATGATTTCAACCATCACTTATAGGCTGCTAACTCCAAGCTCAAAGTGCTCTGCAGAATTTCATACTCATTTCTTATGCAGGGGCCATGCTAATCTTCTCTGGATTGTTCCAGTTTTAATATATGTGCTGCCAAAGTGAGCACCATACTCATTTCTATTTTGCCTGCTAGAACTTTCTATCTGAGTATCCTTGAAGTAACTACAATTCAGCATGTTCAAGAATAACCTGAACTCAGTTGATTACATTCTTCACTAAAATCTGCTTGTCCACCTGTGTTCTTTCTCTCCTTTGGTAGCTTTCACCATTTACCCTGTCACTTAGGCCAAAAACCTTGGCACCACTCTCTATTTTTTTCACTCATCCCATCCTGTTAGTTTTTGGCATCTTCTACAGCATTTGGCACATCATGGACATCAAATGAATAAATAAGAGGAAAAGTTTATTAATTTCATCTGAATTTAATTATGGTTTAGCTAGCACTTTGGTTTTGATAAAGTTGAATACCCATGGTTTCACTGTGACTTTTGGGAAGGGCATTTGCTTTTGGCCACATTCATATTATATTAAGGGGAGGCCACTTTTTTCTTTAAAACAGGAACACTTTGTAGAGGGATTAGTCATTATTAGAAATGAATGGATTAGGGGCGCCTGGGTGGCTCAGTTGGTTGGGCATCTGCCGTTGGCTCAGGTCGTGATCCCAGAGTCCTGGGATGGAGTCCTGCGTCGGGCTCCTTGCTCAGCGGGGAGCCTGCTTTTCCCTCTGCCTACTGTTCCCCCTGCTTGTGCTCGCACTCTCTCTGTCAAATAAATAAATAAAATCTTAAAAAAAAAAAAAGAATGGATTGGATTGGCCACTGTGCTATCTTTTAGGGCTGCTCTAAGGAGCTGCTGACAGTTAAAGAAGAGGTGGGTGAAGTCAGAATGTTCTGGCCCAAAGGGCCTTGTCCTTGGTGTTCGTGGGAGTAGAAGCAGTTTGTCATGGGTGAACTTGCCACATGCTGTGGGTTTAATGCAGGAATAGGGAAGACATTTCCATTGGGGAGGGTAATATGCCCCTTTTTATTCACTGATGGATTTCCTAATTGTATCCTAGTGTTTGTGACATAAATGCTGAGGAAGTGTAACTGTCACGTTTTGCCAAGTTTATTTTCCTTCCTTTCTGTCTAGCCCCTTAAATAAAAAAGGAGATGGTGACTTAAAATCATAGGATTTTAGAGCCAGAGAAGCTCTAAAGGGAGTGGTCATCTAGCTCAACCCTTACATATTCAGAAAATAATGATAGTAATAATGATAGGTGGTGATAATTCGAATACCTAGCATGTTCAATGACTCACTAAATGTCAGATGTTATGTTAAGTGCTTTGTATGCGTTTCCCAGTATAATACTTACCCATGAGATAGCTATTATTGGTGCTATTTTATAGATAAGGAAACTGAGGTCCAGAATGATTGGATAACTGCATTGGAGTTAGGTATGCTGAAGCAGCTATTGTGCAGAAAGATGAATTATCTTGCTTGCTCAAGGTCATGTTTTCCAGTTAGAGGCAGAACATGAGTAGAATCCAGATCTCCTGACCCCAAATTCAGCATATATTTTTGTTTTGAGCTGAGAATTCATTCTTTGTGGTCATTTGTGTCTCATTTCTTGCTCAATCCCTCTTAATTTTAGTGAAATTGAATGAAGTAGAGGAAAGGGTGGTTTAGAGTTGGGGTTTGGTTGAGTTTTTTAAAGTTTATTTTTAAATAGGCAGCCTTCCCAGACTGACTGGGAATGTAGCAGAAGGCCTGAGAACCAGGAAGTGACACAGACCTGTTTATACCATCCCATTTGGGGGCCTTTGGGAAGCCTCCACAGAGATGGTAAAAAGTAAATATAAGTGTATTAGCCTGTTCTCTTGGGTTTGCTATTTTTGACATGGAGGAGGTGTTTCCTGCACAGCTATGAGTATTTTGGAAACCAAAACCTAGCACCTAAACATCTTGATTGAAGGTATATAGATAGATATTTATTTCTCGTTACCAGACACAGCATTCAGTGGGGTCTGGCAGACAAAATTACCATTTTTTTTTTTTTTGTCCCTTTCTCTCTGCCATCCTTTTGGTGAATTGCTTTTCTCCATTTCTTTTTCTTTCTTTGTAATTAGCACTATGCATGCAAATCTCTCCTGAGAGCTCACTAGGTTTGGGCATGATTTTCAAGGTCCGGTTCAACCTTTCTCTTGCACCTCTCCCTAGTCCCACTCCGCAGTCTTTGTTCCTGTCTCCTCTGCATTCTCATAGCACTTCATACAAACAAACAAACAACCCTTTTATTGGACCCTCCTAACACGTTCACGGTGTTATATATATAAACATAGAATTCCTCTCACGTAGACTGTGAATTCCTTGAGAGTAAGGAATTCATGTGTGTGCCGCACTTCATCTCTGTGATCACCCAAGCCTTGCACTGAAGACAGCCAGTAAATATTTGCTGAATTGCAGGATAGTCACAGCAAACACAGAGCCCTAAGAAGTCAGATTTAGCAAATCAGCTTCTCAGACTTTATTTGCCCAGTGGGTATTGAAGCCTGCTCCACTCAGCTCTGATGAGAACCAAGCAGAGAGGTGTGATGACACATAGATATATCTCTGGGGTCTAGGAGCCAATTATAGCCCCTTCTGCCAAGCACGTGTTTTGCTACCTGGCCCTTACTTCAGGATTTATGCCCCTTTCCTCTCCTGTTTTATGTCTGCTGTGACTTTGCTTTCTTGTATTTCCTACACAAATTATGTCTTTTGGGTTTATCTCTTTTTCCCCTTCAGTGAACAAGTAAATGTCGAGCACTTTGGGGCATAGAACGAGGCAGAGTTGGTGGTCTCTGCAGGAATTTACTACCTGCAGTAAATGCAGCATATAACAGTTAAGTAACTGTGAGCAGGCCCTAGGGAGGGATATGATTGGTTGTCCCATTCATGGTCCAGGCAGTAATGCTTTGGGTTCAGAAGGGCCTTCCATGCTTGTGGGCTGAGTTGAGGAGTTTTCTCAGAAGAGATGCAACTAAACTTGACCTTGTATTTGGAAAACAGAAGATCAGGAAGCCCTTTGCAGTGGGAAAACAGGAGGAGAATAGATTTCGGCCCCTTGGATTTGATTTATCTGTGAAATGGGGGTAATGGCACCTAATGAGGTAATGAGTGTGTGTGTGTGTGTGTGTGTACACATATATGTAACAAACACGTAAGCTCTGTGCCTCATCCTTCCCTACAACACGTTCAGACTGGAAAACCTCCTAGGTCCTCCTGGACACAAGTATTGCCTTAGTGTAGTCACATATATAATTATTTAATTTGGGGGGAGGGAATGCTAAGTTCCTTTAAAAATATATCTTTAGAACGTCATGGGGGAGAACCTTGGAGGTTCACTGACTGTGTTTTGAGCCTAGTTTAGGGCATACGTTTCTAGCCCAGCTGAAACAGTGCCCTTCGGGAATCCGGTGGGTGCTCAATTACAGCCTTTTAGAGCAGGAAGGGGCCTTAGCCAACATTAATTTGAGTGCCCACTGTCCCATACGCCATCCTGTATCCTTCACGTTTATCTCATTTCCACCTCACAACAACCCAATGAAGTGTGGGTATCCAGTTTGTAGATGGGAACTGAAAATAATTTGCTCTGGACTACCTAACTAATATTATCCAAGGAGAGCAGAGATTTTGGCCCAGTCTGCTAGAATCTTTCCACGATCCCAGCCTCCCTGAGAAACCTTTAGTTGAACTGTTTCATTTTACTGATGAGGAAACAGAGGCACAGGGAGGCGGTGTGATTTGTCCTAGTTCAGCCCATCAGTCATTGGTGAAGCTGGGACTGGAGAAGAAGTGGTTTCCTGCCTTCAGGGTTGGAAATTTACGGCCTGAGCCAAGTTCCTGCTCCCAGCTACTCTGCCTTCATTCTCCTTTTTTTCTGTCCAGTCTTGAGTCTGTGTTGTTTTGTTCTTCTCTCCTCTCTTGAGGCTTTTCTTTCTGGGCTCCTACAGCTCTGCAGTGATCTGTGTGCCTGCGTGCGCGTGTGCGCGCACCCGGACAGAGGCTGGGGTTTTTTTTGTTAGAAGTTTGTTATTTTTGGAAAGCACTTTAGGAACACTGTGTATGGATGGCCTATACAAATGTGCTGATGGATTGATTAAGCTCTGAATGGGGAAGTGGAGCTTCCTGAGTTTGCTGCAGTGCAGAGGGAGATGGATGCTGAGATGGGTCTTGGGAGGTGAAGGGGGAGAGGACTGCTCATGCAGAACGAAGAGGATGGATTTAACATTTCTTCCTTCCAGTTAGAACTTTTGTCGACTTATGTTTTCAGAGGAAATATTTCTGGGCCCCTCCTATTCCCTAGAAGACATTCCAGATTCCTTAGAACTGAAAGGGCATTTGGGGATCATCCAGGCCCAGCCCCTGAGGACCAGGAAGAATAATTTACTTGCCTGAGGTCAGTCCACTGTGGGTTGGTGGAGCCGGGACTTAGAGCTGTCCTGTGCATTTAGGTCCATGCTGCAGTCCTCCTGCTGGTAGGTTTTAGAAGAGATGTTGGAGACTGTTAAAAGAGAGGCTTAGGGGTGGGGCTGGGGTAGTGTGTCTGCTGATCTGCTGTCTGAAGCCCGAGGAGTATGGTAGGGGTAAAGTGTGACAACAGGAGGATGTGGGGAGCAGTTCTGGGGAAACCAAAGATACAAAGACTATCAAAGCAATTAAAAACCAACCAACCAACCTCTAACATCTACCCTACTCCGGCTTAGGTGGCTTATGAGGAAAGCTGAGGGTTATTTTGGGATTTCTAGGAGGTGAGTTTTAACAAGAGTTTGACTTTGTGTCTTTTGGGCTTTGGAGCTGGAGATAAAAAGGAAATGGATAAGGTAACATTCTGGCTGTCAGGGATCTCCAAGTCCAGTAGAAGAGTTTTGTGCCTGTTGAAGCCCTCACATGTTAGTGGCACAAAAGAAAGGGGAAGATAGAAAGGTTAACAAGATTGGAAGGAGTCACGGGGGAGAACAAAGGAAACTGAAGACATCTAGAAGTAACTTCATTTTTTCATTTTGGAGGGAAGAGTGGGAGGCATTAAGATCTGATTGCCGTTTAGATAGCTTTTGCTGCTGTGGCCCAGCTGTTTCCGGGTGAGTAGGAGGGAAGTGGAGGAGACGTGGAAGGGAAGAAAGGGAGCAGTAAGGGAGGCCTTCCTGGCAAGGTAGCCACTTCTCTTATCACACCCTCTGGGGGACTTCGGACTTCACAGTTAGGACTTCTTATCTTTACACTCCGAAAGGTAATTAACTGGTTAAATTCTGGTCACGTTTCACAAACTGCTGTCTTCCCCCTCACATAACAGCATTGGGGTTGGTGAAGATGGATAATCAGAGGAGCAGACTTTCTTGTTCTAGACTCTCCACTACCACCATCCCCTTTCTGGACTAGGTCTGAAGCAAGAAAAGGATTTATGTTGGTTTTACCCATCCAGTTCCCTCTCTTAACTAACGGAGAGATGGGTCATGGTTTAGGAAATAATCTGTCCTGAAAATTACATGTAGACTGAGGCTGATCTCATAGAACTGTAGAGAAACCCACTTTGTACCTGGGAGCCAAGTTTGACAGAGTCAGGACTCTTGTCTCCACAGAGGAGAGAGCTCAGTAGAGTGTAACATGACCCTGCTACTCCCACAGGACCGTGACATTCTCCACAGGGGTAGGCCCCAAGGCAACCAGGCACATGGGCTGAGGAGATCTGGGCCCTGAGCTGTCTCAGGGGCAGGGTGCCCTGGCTGTTTCATGGCTGGCCTCACCTGCTGCTGCTGCTTCCCTAGGCTGTGAGCCATTTTTGAAGGTGACTCCCTTAATCTTCTCAGGCTCTTTGGTTAACCTGGAAGCATCTGTGGCAACAATAAGCAAGCAAACCATGTGGACTTTGGGCTCGTGTTACAGGTTACCCTTTACTCCAGAATCCTGTCATGTTTTCATCATCATTTTTTTTATGGGCAGTTTCTCAGATAGCCCTTGGCTCCTAGGCCAAGACTGTAGATAGAAGGACCCAAGTCTTGCCGGTTTACAGAGCTGTCCTTTGTATTTTGTCCTTTTTGAGCCTCACTAGAGAGTAGGGAGATAGTTAAAGCAAGCAACAGCCCCATTTTATAGGTAAGGTTATAGAGGCAGAGGTGAGGTAAGTGGCTTCCCCAAAATCAGAGCCATGGATCCTCATAGAGGATTATTCTGAAGGAAATGAGCGTTCATGATGTTCAGCAGAGCACAGTCATCTAGCTTTTAATGTTCTGAGTTCACAGAGGTGGGAGAGACCAGATGCTGACCTTGAGGGCTTGACATTCTAGCTCGTGGGGTCTCTTTTTACCACATACTCTTGGGGCAGCAGCACCAGTCCCAAGAAAGAATATCAGAAGGATGAATGTAGATTTTCCACGACTCCTCCTGTCCCCATATTTTAGAGGGGAAGAGATGTGTTATACGCAGAGAAGCTTGGATGTTGTGGTGAATTCTCTAGCTGACAGAGAACTTCGAGCCTTTTTTTAGATGTGGAAATGGAAGCCAGGGAGCCTTCATGACCAGCCAGTTGTTTGGTGGCAGAGAGGGGACTGACTTGCAGCCCCACTTCCTCTCGTCTTACCTCGTAAGTTTAAATGTTACATGCCTTGTGAGGGTGGATGAGTGCCAGCTTTGAACATGAGGCTTAGTTCCAGGCTCCTCTTTAATCACAATTTTTTCCCAAAATTTTTTGTGGTAAAATGAAATTGGTCATCTTAACCAGTTTTAAGTGTGCAGTTCAGTGACATTAAGTACATTCACATTGTTGTACAACCGTCACCACGATCCATCCATCTCCAGAACTCTTCATCTGGCAAAACCGAAACTCTGTTCTCATTAAGCATGAACTCCGTATTCCTTCCTCCCTCAACCTCTAACACCCAGCATCTACTTTCCGTCTGGGGAAGAAAGGTACCAAAGGGATACTAAAGTGAAATGGATTCTCCTCCTCCTCCTCCTCCTCCTCCATCTTCTCTTTCTTCTTCAAGTTTTTGTGTGTTTCTCTAGGGGTAATGAATATCTAGTTAATTTGTTCTGAAGTGTTTTTCTTTTCACTTGGTCTAAACTCACAATTCAGGAACAGATTTTATTTTATTTTTTTAATTCTGTGTTCAAAGCAGATCCCTTCTTAAAATGATGAGATGTATATAGGTGACCCTTTCTCCACAGTAGCTGGGTTCTCCCATTCTGAGCAATACCCTGGGGTTGTAGGGCTTCCCTTATCCCCGTATTACTTCTGAAGCACTAACTCTTGGCCTAGCCTTGCATGTAAACACTCCACTGGCTACCCTCTATTCATCTTTCTTCTTTGCAGAGTTCCCATCCTCATTACCCCCATCTGTTCTGCACTTGATCAGTTCTTGGGCTTCATGGTGGAATTGTTGGTCCTTTGGCCCAGGTAGCAGCTTAAGCAGTAAGGGAGGAGTCAGCAGTTGTTTCTTTAAAACAAAACAGGAGGTCATATGTGTGCATTTTCTTCCTAATACTATATTGGTTCCTCCCCACAGTATTCATGAGTTTGGCAAGCATTTGTTCTCTGTCTTTTCTGTTAAGTAATTCAGAGTCCCTGACTTTAAGGAACGTTGAGTCTGGTGAGGTGAGACAGATAAACATGTAGATGTATTAACCTGTTAGAGAGGTATAGTCATGGCAGGGTGCTCAAGACACTTTGGGAGTAAAAATCCCTTCTTAGTCCTACTGGAGGTGGGCCTGGCGTGAAGTGTCAGAAAAGAATTCCTCCAGGAGATGACCCTTTGCTGAGCCCTGAAAGTGACTGTATTCCGGGCAGGAGAAGCAATCAGGTTTATTTGAATGTCAATCAGTTTGTTGAGGGAGGAGACAGGCGTTCTGTAAGAAAACCTTGCTACATTAATTTTATCTATTTGAATAGGTAATACATGCACAAGATACAAGGCTTAAGGAGATTAAAGGGGAGCACATACAGTGAAAATTGAGTTCTTTTCCTGTTAACCACTCACTTCTCCTCCCTGAAGGCAGTCGTTAGGTACTGATTCTTGTGCATCATTCCAGAGATTTTTCCGGGCATACAGGGTGTGTGTATGTGTATCCCCTTTAAAAATACATGCGTACTCACAAATGGTTTTCTTCACGTGCTAATTTTGGAAGTCATTCCATATATGAGTACAGACTGACCTGCCTTGTTCTCTTCAAACCAGGGCATAGTATTCCATTACATGTGTGTATGACACCTCGTTTAACTTGTGTCACTTCAATCCTTGTCCAGTACAAAGCATGCAGTGACTGTCTTACTATCTCACATCTGTATCATTGCTCATGTGATTTTTGAGGACAGGTTCTAAAAGCAGAACTGATAGGTTAGAGAATGTGTGCATTTTGGAGACAGATGTATCTGAAAGAGCTCCACATTAATTATAAAATACTAAATTTAAGATCTTTACCACTTGGTGCCCCCCTGCTCCGCCTCCAAAATCCTTGCCAGAGTGATCTTCCTAAATGAATTTGGTCTTGTAACTTCTCTGTTTATAATCCTGTAAGCTCTACATAGTTTTCACTGTAAAGTTTAAATTCCTTAGCTTAGCCCATAACTCTGCTTCTGCCAAGAGTGCTGTGCTCCCATTATTCTGTTCCACTTGTTATTTGGTACCTTCTTTTTTTCCTCCTTTTTCACTAAACATATGCACTAGCAGTCAGCATCATCTCCTCTGGGTAGTCTTTCCTGATTACCTTCACTTGTGCACAGAACATGTAGGCACCATTCTGATCCAGCCTCATCCATTCACTGCAGAAATATTTGTTGTGCACGTGCTGTGATGTGGCACAACCAGGTATTATGCTCAGTGATCCACTGTTTGTTGCCTTGAGGGGATGATGACTATCTGGTAGAGCTACCTGCTGTGAATGAATCCAAAATGGCAGCACCAAAGGGCCTGTTGCTAACTGGGCATATTCTTTAACCTCTTCTGACCTTGGTTTTGGCATCTATCGAAGGAGGAGGTGAAGCCTAATGACCTCTAAGGTCTTATTAAGCTCAGGCCTTATTAATAATGACAACAGCAATAGCAGGCCGTGTTTACTGAGGACTTGCAAAGTGCCAGGCACTGCCAAGTGTTGTCTGATCCTGATCTTTACATCAAACCTATGAAGACATATGGTTATTGTTCCCATTTTACAAATGAGGAAGCTGAGGCTAAGAGAATTATTTGGTCACATGGTCATAATGGAGGAAACAGATTTGAATTTTGGCATTCTAACTCGACTGTTCTTAACTACATAAATATATACACATTCCACATATTTACACACACACAGTTTTGTGTACTATTTTGGGTCACTTATAGAATCTACCCCCAGACCTCTTCAGGAACCATCCCTTTTCTAGAGCTTTAAAGGCTCAAGTTGGAGCCTGGGTAAGAGCTGTGGACAGAAGACTACTATAGTCACAGCTCTTTGGGGGTAGTGAGTAAGGTTAGCTCTGTTCTTGAACCCCTGGCTCATGCTCATTGAAGACCTTCATAGCTGCTTTTCCTTCATACTGAGACAACTCATGTTGCTGTTTGCAGTCACTCTCTTTAGCAGGGGATGCAGGCCTGAGTCAAGCCTTCAGACACAGATGGAAGGCAGGGCTGGTTAATACCTCTGGCAGAATCGAAGGGGCACCCTTTATTAGCGTTGTCGATGGCAGGCTCCCTTATCTATTTACATAAAGCCTTATTAATGGAGAAGGAGGTGTGTGTATGGAATTTAAAAAGGGACTGTAATCTTATTTGAATACCTGTTATAAACAAGGATAAATGAAATCAAATGAGTTAACCAAAATATAATAGGCCTATATCAAAATGTATTTTCAACTTCTCTGAAGGCATGTAGAAAATAATCCCTAAAAGTCTTGACCCCGATTTTTTTTTTTTAAAGACTGGTTCCTAGTCGTCTGAAGTCATAGTCTGAACTAGGGGCGGTGGGGGGGGGGGGGGGGGGGGGGGGGCAGTTAACAATTACAGTCCGTCCTCCCCCTAGTCGGTGTCAGGTACCGTCAACAAGTGTAGCCTCTGGGGTCACAGGTGTGTCAGGTGAGCCTGGATTAATTGGTCCATTTTTGAGATTCATGGCTGTGCAGTCAGTGTCACATCCTCAGGGGCTCATCCAGCCTCTGGCAGTTGAGCAAGCCTAGCCATGGGCCCTTGGCTCCCGCTGCTGCATTCCTTCTCTAGGCGGTGTATTTCTCCCTTTAAGACACGTGTTCCCTATTTTTTTTTCCTTTGGTCGGTTGAACTCGCTCTGAGTCCAAGTGGCCAAGGCAAAGCCTGACTCAGGGGTGTAGTACTCTGTCAACAGCTGCCTCTCTCCTGCTCTCTGTTCGAGGCTTGGAGGTGGTGGGGCAGAGCCTGGGCAGCTTCTGAAAGCTCTGTGGTGCCTGACAGATCTCCAGGTGAGCCTGCGCTTGTCTCCTTGCCCTGTTGCAAGGATCTGGCTCCTGGATGTGGACGCTGATGGCAGCTTGCTGCAGGCCTCGGCATTTCCCCAGATACACGTTGAAAAGCCACTTACGTGCCTGTCCTTTCTTGGCAGCAGGAATTCATTTACTAGAATTCTTTCAACTTTGTATGTGATTATAGCTTCCTTACCAAAGTGCCTACTTGCAACAAACTTATGGCTGAAGTTTTCACTTATGTCTTTGTTTTTTTGTTGTCCTGTTTTTTTTTTTATAGGTAAATCTACCCGTGGCTGACTTTAGAATTCTTACTTCTGGCTTTTAAATTTTTTCTTTTTAAAATAACTTGGACGGATAAAAGATGTGCCATGGCAGGATAGCACCAAAGAGCACTGCAGCGTTGGCCGTGGCCTCCGCGGGACATGGAGTGTTCCTTCCACTGGTGATCCTAAGCACCCTCCTTGGAGACAGCCTTGCCTCAGGTGGGTTCGGGCCTGCCTCTGTGTGGGGGAGGGAAAAGACTTGTACCATTGTTAATCCCAAAGCCGGGATAGGGGACTCTCCCATCTAGCGGCCAGTTGCAATGAGAGCAGAGAGGGGTGGTGGGCTTTTGTGCTGTGGAATAGCGGGGGGCCAGTCCTGGGGGTGTGGCAGTAAGGGGCCTCCTGAGCCAGCTGGAGGGAGGGGTGTGTATGAACATACTGGGGATGACGTTATCGGCCCTCTCCCCACAGCTGGAGTCACCAGGTAGGATAGAGCTGTAGGGTTCAGAACATGATAGGCAGCAAGGGTGCAGGTTTGGGAATCAGACTGCCCGTGTTCTGAGTCCAGTGCTGCTGTTGCTGGCTCTGGGACCTGAGGAAATCTCATTTCTGTAAGCCTTAATTTCCCCAGCCACAGAATGAGATAATACTAGTACCTACCTGGGAGGGTGGTTCTGAAGATTGTCTAACACAATAGGTGCTTCATGATTGTTAGCTTTTTATTGTTTGTTCCTTGTCTTTTTATGTTTCTCTCAGAACAAGTAGAGTTGAGGTCTTGTGATTTAGTGAAAGCAGGACCTGGTCACTGACACTCTAAACTTCGTGATCTTGGGCAAGCCAGTTAGCCATTCCATGGCTCAGTTTCTCCATTTATCAAATGAAGGGGTTGACCTGGATACCTTTAAGGTCATATCCAGTTCCCTCCGTCTGTATTTTCATGACTCTAAGGACTTTCTGATTGAAGCTGGTGAGCTGCAAGAGCCCTAGCAGAAGCTAGAAATGCAACCGTGAGCCTTTTTGAGTTTGTATGATCCTTATTGCCTTCCACAGTGCTCTGAAGACCCTTCTAGGTTCTCTTCATGTGGTCCTCTAGACCTGGTGTTCTTTTGGACGGGGCATATTTGGGTGTGTACTGTAGGCCTCTGGGTGATGCTAGAGAACCTCTATAGAGCCTTTGTATCTGTGAGCACCAGTAGGGGTCTCAACTGATTATGATTTAAAAAAAAATTTTTTTTTTTAAGATTTTATTTATTTATTAGGGAGAGAGAGAGAAAGCACAAGCAGGGGGAGTGGGAGAGGGTGAAGCAGGCTCCTTGCTGAGCAGGGAGCCCGATGTGGGACTCGATCCCAGGACCCTGAGATCATGACCTGAGCCGAAGGCAGACGCTTAACAACTGAGCCACCCAGGCGTCCCTGATTATGATTTTTTAAAAAGATTTTATGTATGTATTTATTTGAGAGAGAGAGCATGCACGCACACAAGTGGGGACAGAGCAGAGGGACAGGGACAAGCAGACTCTGTGCTGAGTGGGGAGCCCAGTGCGGGACCCGATCCCACAACCCTGAGATCACAACCTGAGCTGAAATCAAGAGTCGGACTGAGCCACATTTACCCTTCAGCTATTATGATTGAACTCAACAGTAATGCAGCCCCTACCGGACTTCATTAGATATATAAGGTGGCAATTTTCTTTGGACAGCGTTCCCTGGAGAGGGATCTTGAAGGATGGGGGCAGTGTGGTATATTGCGGTGTATAGAGTCCCCCTAGCTCAGTGCTCTCTCTCATTCTCTGTCAACTCCCACCACCCACTTACCCAACACATACAGATAGTGGTGCAATGAACTGCTGGAAGAAATAGTTATGCACTTGTTTTTGCATTGTAGCCTTCTCCACCACCCACATACAGATTTCCTCTTCTACTGTCTCCTCTTCACCCTGTTCTGACACTTAAACCTTTCCCATAAAGCCTAAGACCTCTTTGGCTGTGAGGAGCTCCTAGCATAGCCAAGGAGGCCATTAATGATCGGGACCTCACAGTGTGGGCATTGTGGCTGTTTGAAGTTCCAAAGGAAAAGAAGGCCAGAATCCACCAACGTACAACCAGGTGAAGCAGGGCTATGTTCACAGGGCTTGGAGCCACAGCCAGAGGGGGTCTCTAGAAGTGGTAGTCACAGAGCCATAGGATGTCAAGACCCCGTCTTGTTCACCACTGTATCTCTAGAGCAGAAGTTGGCAAGCTACAGTCCCCGGACCAAATCCTCCCTGTATGGCCCGTGAGCCAAGAATGGCTTTATATTTTTAAATGATCAGAAAAAAGATCAAAATATTTCATGATACATTAAAATTGTAAGTTCACGTTTCAGTGTCCATAAATAAAGTTTTATTGGAACATAGCACTGTTCATTCATATATATTTTGTCTGTGGTTGTGTTTGTGTTAGAGTGGCAGTGTTGGGTAGTTGTGACATAGACTGTTGCCCCCAGAGCCTAAAATATTTAGACTTTAAAACATTTGGCCCTTTATACAAGAGGTTTGCCACCCTACCCCTAGCCCAGAACAAATGGTGCTCAATAAGTATGTGCATGAATGGAATGAGGATTTTAGAGGTCATGTACTTACCTAGATCCTAGGGCCAGGACCAGGACCTGGCTTAGTGCCTGCTACACTACCAAGACCGCCTTTTTCCCAGGCTCCACTAGGGAAGCTGTCCCATTGTGTGACCTGGCAGTATTAGGGCAGAACATCTGCCTTTGGTTTCTGAAGTCTTTAGCCTCTTTAGCTTCATTAAGCCATTCCACCTACTGCCACCCTCCTTTTTTATGGGCTCCACCCCTGCCTCCCCCCAATCTCCCACCCTATTTTCCAACTACCCACACCTTCCCAACTTTCCATCCAAGGTCTGAATTCAATTATCAGGGACTGATGGTTTCAGACTGGCTGGATAAAGGGATTATTATTCTCCAGTGTGGAAAAATGTATGTCTTTAGTGTGGGCTCAGAGCAGGATGGAAAAGTTGGCTCTGTAGTTTTTTTCCCCTCCCCCATCTGTACAGAATCCTCCCTCCCCTGCAACCCTCACCCCCCCCCCCCCCCGCCAAGTCTTTTCTACTCCCTCTAAAACGTGTGCTGGCACAGAGTAGGATGCAGGCAGGGGAAGGGGTGGTCCCATTACTTAGATCCAGCGCACCACGTTGCTGTGTGTGTTTCCCTCTCTGAAGTGGCTTCTTGGGGAAGGAGGCACCCACTCCTTGGCCTGAAACCTGAGCACACCTGTATGGCTGTGCCTGCCATAAGCAGCTTGCGAGACAGGCTTGCCAAGAAACCAAGACTTGCAGATACTCTGAGGTCGAGGAAAGGCAGTTCAGTTCAGGAAAAGTCCCCTTTTCCTCTTGGTGCATATATTACCTACTCCTGTAGCTGCACCTGAACACCCACTCCAGAAGCATTTTAAAAGGAGATGCTTGTAAAATACACAGCCTTTGTTACCCAGTGGGCCCTAGTAGACCTTGATTGTGCTTGTGTGTGCATGCACACTTGTGACTGGGAGAATCCCACTGGACATAGTTAAGTGGGCATCTTGTAGGGGGGCAATTCATCTGTATCGTCTCTGGTTATAAATACCACAGTCACCCTTAGTCTTGGTAATAATTGCTCAGGTGTAGAAGAAAATAATCATGTAGGAACAGGCACTAGAGAGTTCTGGTGCAGAGTTGTGCCATGATCGAGGTTTAGTTTTCCATCTTGGTTTCAAGAGGCAGTAGGTCCAGCTTCCCTCTTGGTCATTCCTTAAACAGAGATGGAGAAAATTATTGAAGGTTTTCCTTTTGGGGCGTGGCAATAAGAAGCATATCTTATCTTCACACCTGGTTCACACCATGCAGGCAGAAGATCAGAAATAAAGATAAAATCTATGTGCGGAGTACCCAGCATGCCTCTCTTCTTGGGCTAGAGAGGAATTAGGGTCCCAACTGTGTAGCAGCCTCTCCCAGATCTCACAACTCCTTCCTTTTACCTGTGATTTTTTATTTATTTATTTATTTATTTATTTATTTATTTATTTATTTATTTTAAAGATTTTATTTATTTATTTGACAGAGAGAGAGTGAGAGAAGGAACACAAGCAGGGGGAGTGGGAAAGGGAGAAGCAGGCTTCCCGCCAAGCAGGGAGCCCGGTGCGGGGCTTGATCCCAGGACCCTGAGATCATGACCTGAGCCGAAGGCAGTTGCTTAACCAACTGAGCCACCCAGGAGCCCCTTACCTGTGATTTTTTAAAAAATATTTATTTATTTGTGAAAGAGAGCATGAGCAGCAAGGAGGGTCAGAGGGAGAGGGAAAAGCAGACTCCCTGCTGAGCAGGGAGCCCAGTGTGGGGCTCCATCCCAGACCCTGGGATCATGACCTGAGCTGAAGGCAGACGCCTAACTGGCTGAACTACCTAGGCGCCTTTACCTATGATCTTAAGAAACTTGCTTTATTAAAAAAGAAAAGGAAAAGAACAAAAGAAAAGAAACATGCTTTATAACCTTAGGCAGATCACTTGACCTCTTTGTGTCTCCTTCAAAACGGAAACAAAGTCCTTAAGGATGTGAGGTTGGTGTTGTGTAGACTAATAAAAATGATTGGAGGGCACTTGGCATATAAAATGTGCGGTGTAATTCCCATATAATGACAACAGAGTTGGTGCATGACCCACTGTTGAGTCATGCTGGGCAGGAATTTTTATGCAGATGACATCTTTGCTGTCTTTAAAAAAACAAAACTAAAGATGCAAAGTCATTTTTTCTGTTGAGGATAAGGAAGTGGGACCAGGTGTCTGACTTGACCAGTTGAGGAAGGATTGGTTACTTCTGCAAACCCCTTTGCTTTCCAGAAAGGTCATGTTTGCATAGTGTGATGGTCTCAACCCGGCCACTTGCTGACTCATGTAAAAAGCTTTTGATGTTCATTCTCTCCCTTTCCTGAGGATATTTACTGAAAAAAAAAAACTCTGTATTTTATTTGTTTCTGATTTTTTTTTAAGATTTTATTTTGAGAGAGAGAGAGAGAGCACACGAGTGAGGGGGAGGAGCAGAGGGAGAGGGAGAAGCACACTTCCCGCTGAGCAAGGAGCCGGATGTGGGGCTTGATCCCAGGATCCTGGGATCATGACCCGAGCCAGAGGCAGACGTTTAATCCACTGAGCCACCTAGGTGCCCCTGTTTCTGATTTTTTTCCCCCTTAAAGTGTTTCCATGACACTGTAGGCCATGTTAAACATCACACAAGCACCTAAAGCAATTTTAAAATAGCAGGGAAAGCAGCCATCTACATTTCTATGCAGCAGAGTGAGAAAGTCTGGCAGTTAGTGTTCATCGAAGATGGAAAATGTTGAGAACATGGCTCTCAGGGGTATGATGTGGCTTTGGCCCTTGACTTTGCTGTGGCTGGGAGATGTTGGGGGTGGCCCTGGCTCACCTTGCCATCTCTGAAGGGACCTGGGGTCAGAGATACTGTACAGTGAGCTGAGAGGAGAGGACAGGCAGGAAGCTGATGCATATAGAGCATCATTTATATGTCAGGCTCACTGTGTATCATCCCATTTAAAGCTCTCAGAAAGGATGTGCACTGGGTGGTCATGTAACCATTTTACAGATGAGAAACTGAGGCGGAGAGAGGTTACATAACCTACTCAGGCAGGCACTTGTCGGTGGGGAAGCTTGCTGGGATTTGTGCCCAGCCTGTCTTAACTCTGCTGCGCATGGTCTGCTGAGAACCACACTGCCTGTGCTGAGTGGCAGGTTCTCTGAGACCCATTTCTCTGTCTCCCTATTGGAGCACTCAGGGCAACCTTCAGAGGATTCTTTTGACAGAGAAATAAAGACACCATCTGTGTTTTCTCCCCTGGATAAAGGATGAAGGAGTCATCACTGGGTTACCGTGTTTGCCTCTGTGGTAGTTTCTGTTCTCATCTACAATGGCCCTTGGTTGTTTGGTTCCCAGTTTAGGAACAAGGTTTGCCAAGGCGGTTCTATTCTTGGAAAGGAACAATAGGGACCACAGCAAATTGTTTGCTAAATGAGGATGTAGTTCCCAAAACATCCGCAGAGCATCTTCCTGTCAGTTGTAAACACTGCTGATGAGGTGATGTAATCTCTCCATGGTGTAATTACCTGTGACTATAAAAAGACTTGGGGATTGTGGGAGGAGGCTAGATGGGTCATTATAGGCCTTGCTGAACTGTGGCATCACGAAAAGACGTTGAGAAATTACCCTCCTCAGGCTAATTGTTGTACCATGTTTAGAACATTGCAAACACATGGTATTGGCCTTGCACTGTAAGTTTTGAGGAACAGAAGCCAGGAGTCCACCAAACTGAACATCTGAGTGGGTTGAATTTTGTTAAAGCCCTCAGTCAACACAGATTCCACCTTCTAAGCAAAGGTGCCCCACTACCCTGGCATAATTTGTGAGCGAGGATGTTATCCTTACCTGCCCAACTCCTTCTGCAAAAGGGATCACAGGGTGCTTTAAAACAAAAAAACAAAAACAAAACAAAAACCCAGAGTCTGCTTTCAGAGTTCTTAATTATTCTAGTAGGTTTGCAGGTTTTCTTTTCCTCACCTCTTACCCTCTGGGAGATTCCTTTCCTCTGCATCACTCAGGAGTGTGAGCCTGTGGAGAGTATGAGCAGCCCTCGCTCCCATTGTATACATAAAGCACTTGGACATGGCCTGGCATACAAAGAAATAGTTCCCAGGTTGAAAGATAAGATTGTAGCATCATTTGTTACAGCCTACACTTCTGATGCCGCAGCTGCTTAGTTCAGACAGACTCAGGGTAGGAAGGTGCTCCTTGTTTCTTCCACATATCTTGGATTCTGTTTGGTTCAATCCAATACATACTGAGTAGAGTTGGATACATACTGCATGAGTTATTCATAATTCGTAAGTTCCTAACTCTCAAATAGTGCATGTTGACATCCTACCTATGAAGACAGGGAGGAAAGGGCAGCAGCGCCCCTTCTCGATGTTGTTGCTGGGGAGGGGAGGGGGGCCAGCTAGGTAATCTCACAGTAAGCCATTCCCTTCATAGAAGCTGCCTTGTTGTTTCAGAGCCAGGGTTCCTCAAAGCTGCTGTTTGTTAGGAACTTTTGGAGTCATTTTTCAAATGCCAAGAGTCTGCTCTTTTATTTGTTTGTCCGAGGTTGGGGGTGAAGCACAAGCAGGGGGAGCAGAGGCAGAGGGAGAAGCAGCCCGCTCACTGAGCTCCTGGGACTCGATCCCAGGACCGTGAGTTCATGACCTGAGCCGAAGGCAGACGCTTAACTGACTAAGCCAGCCAGGTGTCCCGGGTCTGCTCTTTTAAAGACATTTTTCGTTTCATTAGCACCGTGATGTGGTTGATTGAAGGATTAGATTTTAAAAGATTCCTAAACACATCTGGGAGAATACGTCTAAAGTTAAAAATAAGAACTGTCTTGTCTTCTCTCCATTTGGGAGTCCTTTTGCCTTCTCCTACTTTTCTTAGCTCTATTTGATAGCATTTCTTCTTTGAAGAGCCTTTTTCTACCTAGATTCATTTGCTTCCCCTGAGATGGAGATTTTCCCTATGTTTAACTTCTGTGACTTGTTAACTCTGCCAGTAACCAAATCTTACAGTACAATTGTTTAATCATTCAGAATTCTGGGAAGTAGGGCAGGGAAGATAAACAGGTTCTCTTCAAGGTTTCTTCTTTGCAAAGCTTTTTTTTTTTCTTTTTTTCTTTTTTAAGTTCACAAAAGTATTTTAGGCATTTCAACCCGAGAGGGGAAATGTGTCTCAGGAAGTTATGACCAAGTACAAACAGGGTTATAAAATAATTCTGCTGTAGCTTTTGTTATTCTGAGTAACCAGCAACACTTTATAAAATATGAAAGGGCCTGACAGTCAGTTCTTCACATGTAGTAGACACATGTCTCCTTGGGAGAGGGCAGGACCTGTGTGTCTATTGTCACTGGCTCAAGTTCTGACAGTTGGGCCTTGTTGACTCTGGCTATGATGGGAGGCACAGGAGAATGTTGTTGAGTTCATCACCCACCAGATGAGGACTGAGTGGGTGTGAGGAACAGCCCAGCAATGTTTACTGAGCACTGGTCATGACACAGTGAGGTGTGGCACCAGATGAGAGAGAGGCGTTGGTTATTTCTGCTTCCCAGTTGATCTTACTACTTTGGAGGCCAGATTGCAAAGGACTCAGTTGTGTCTTGAGCCAGTGCAGCCCTACTGAACCTCCTGATGACCATGCATGGTTGCTCAGAATTGCTGATTAATGGCCTATGAAGTTAGCTGGTGACTTCAGTAGGCCATGTGGCTCTCTGCTTCATACCCTTCCCTCCACAGTAGACCCCTTCAGTCCCTGATCTCTGAGGTCCTGTCCATGTCTCTCCATCTCAGTGCTTGGCATGTGTTTGCATATAAGCTCCTTGAAGACAAGGACAAAGTTGCTCCTTTGCTATAATCAGGCCAGTGATCATCCCAGGTGGACCCAACAAGCACATCCTGGGAAAGGTACTCTATGGGGTGAGGGGCCCCTTCCAGCAGGATTGTGCAGAATCATGGCTTGTCCTGCAGGTGAGGACATGGTAGTCAGGTGCACGACTCTGTGAGATGCAGCACCTTGTGGGCCTCTGCACTGATTTATGGTTCCCCATAAGATTCCACCCCCTGCTTTCTGGGGAGAACTGAAGAACCATGTGAACGGATCTTTATGCCTTAGGGGATGCAGGTGCTGAGGCTCTTCTGAGGAGAAAGGAGTGGGACTGGGAAGGCTGCCTAGAAGAGTTCATTGCAGTATGCTAACTTTCAGCCTGGGTAAAGAACTTTGAACCCAGTGTGGGTGTGGATCCCCTTAGGTGATGGGAGGCAGGAAAGATCACGAGGAGGAATGCATGCTGGCTCTGAAACGTATCCTGACACTGGGGAGGGGCTGGAGAGGGAAAGCTTGAATGGGTTTGGCTCCCCTTTTCCCACCCATAATTCCCTCTACTCATCCCTCAAGTCAAGGCTAAGGGGACTCCTTTTTCCCCTTTCCCTGAACATTAGCACCTTCAAAGCCTATTCTCATTGTTCTTCCAGTGGCTAGATTCCTGTGGCCGGAATTCTGCCTCTTCCCCTTCCTCCCAAACCTCTCTTCATCCTTCAAAATCCAATTCAAAGTCACCTCCTCTAGGAGACACCACTAATCACCTTACTACTAGAATTAATAGGGTCTGGGGGAAGGAGAGTAGGCTTTGTGTATATTTCTTGTGTGGAATTAGTAGGAGCTCCTAGTCCTTTCTCTTGAGGATGTCAGAGATTTTCCTATGAACAGGATTCCAGTTCTGGGTTCTGGGAACCTTGACTGTCTTTGATTGGAAGGAATTGGACAGCTTGTTAAAACTTCTGGGAACTGAAGGGGTTGCCTGGGTGGCTAAGTCGGTGAAGCGTCTGCCTTTGGCTCAGGTCATGATGCCAGGATCCTGGGATTGAGCCCTGAGTTGGGCTCCCTGCTCAGTGGGGAGTCTGCTTCTGCCTCTGTACGTCCGCCCCCCCACTCCCCAGCTTGTGCTTTCTCTCTGGCGCTCTCTTCTCTCTCAAATAAATAAATAAAATCTTAAACAAACAAACAAAAAAACTCGGAATTACAGCTTTGGGAAGCCTGAACCCTTTGTTCTGCAGATCATGATACACACACCCTATAGACTTGCTCCAAGACCTAATGACTCTGGATTGCCAGGGTTGCTGTGGTACATACTGGGTCTGGTATTTTCGTAAGCAGCATTGCGTCATTTAGCAAGCACATGTTGATGTAAGGTGGGCAGGGAGGACAGCAGGAGATCTATAACACCATGGAGGGCTTTTTGGGGCCAGGCACTGGACTGGATGATGGGGGACGTTCTCACTGGTCCTTGGGTCCTTGTGGTACGCCAGTGGGAGAGCGCAGCTGCAGCCAGGGGCAGTGCAGTGTGCTGGGAGGAGCGCAGAGCTAGGGGTTGGGCACGCTGATGTACTCACAGTGCCTTGCCGACGCTCCTGCTGCGTGCCAGGGCTGTGCCTGCCGCAGTCCGGCGTGGTGCAGGCTGTGGTCAGGGCAGTCACTGCGCTACGGGAATGCACGGAAGAAGGGTTCCTGACTCGGATTGGGAGGGCCCCAGTAGCCTTTTCTGAGGGAGGGAAGTCTATACCCAGAGCTGGAGGTAAATAGGATCCTGTGAGTAGGGGAGATGAGATGGCATAGTAGGGTTAAGAATGCAGGCTTTGGGGCCAGACAGGCTGGTTTGAACCCTAGCTCTGCCACTAACATATAGATCACTTTGAGCAAGTTTCTCAAAGTTGATGTCCTTTGGTTTTCCTGTGTGTGAGATTGGGATGATAACACAGTGCCCGTATAGGGGCACGGTGTTCTCATCATTGTTGTTATGTGGCACCTCACCAGTGGCAGGGACAGACAGCATGGTGGGGGCAAGTGTAGGGAGGACAGGGAGAGAGTCAAGTATGGTGTCTGCTCTGCTTCCTGGACTCTTCCTTTGGACCCTGCTCGGCCACTTCTGTTGAAACCCAGGAAGTCCAGCCGATATACTCTGTCCCCTAAACTGGTGTGTCTCTCGCTGTGCTGGATAAAGGGTTGGTCTCTATCCTGGTGGAGTAGGACTGGAAGCTGAGGTTTCAAAACAGAAATAAAGTCCAGCCTTAGTCTGAGAGCTCAGAGATTGGGCTGAACATCACCAGCAGCACAGTTTGGGGGAAGCATGTGGGAGACGAGACACTGCTGATGGAGCCAGTGCTTCTCCTGCTGAGTTGTCCCACTTGTTGCAGTTGAGGAGGAAGAGGAGAGGGAGTAGGAGGGGGGGAAACAAGGTCTGAGCCAGAGTGTCTTAAGGATCAAAGGGTGAAAAGAGAAAACAAACACCAGCTAATGGATTCAGGGTTGAATGGGTCTAAACAGGGACATAAAGAGGGCTGGGGGAGGGTGTTGGTTTTGGTACAAGTTGTAGGAAAGGTTGGGGCTGAGAAGATTGGTAGTTGTGCCCCTGTTTGCCTGTGGGAACCGGAAGTGACCGGCTAAGTGAGGCCCCTTCCAGCATGCTGGAGGGGTGGGGGTCACTCAGGACAGACCTCTCGTGCTCTGCCTGTGCCCAGCCAGCCCATGGGAGGCGTGTCTGACAGGGACTCCTCAGCCAGTCTGCCTCACAGCACAGGGTCCCACGGGAGTCTGGCTCACGTCGGAACCCCACGGGAGGCTCCTAATTGATTAGGACGGGAGACGAGAGGAGCAGCTGGCTTCTGGGGTGTGCGGACACATTCCAGGAGTCTTCAGCTTGGATCGGAGCTGGGGTAATTGGATATGTCAGGGTGCGGACCGTCTGTGATTTGGTGTGTTTGGGGGTGTAGAGAACTCTTGTGACTGCCAGCAGAGATACGTCTCGGGCTTCTTTAGAGTGGCTCTCAGCAGAGGAACTCACTCTCCACGCTCTTGCTCTCTGTTCTTTGTGGTTAGGCAGTTCAGAGGTTTCGAGGTCCCTCTCCCTGGCATTTAGAAATTCTGTTAGCGGTAATGGCAGACCCTGGCCATTGTGAATAATAGGATTAGATGAGGTAATATATGTAAAAGTGCTGGGTAAACAATAAAAGTCTATTCTAATGGAAGGGATTATTATAAGGCTCCTTTTTTTAGTTGGCATCTCTTTTCTGAATTGCTCAAAGTACTTGGTTAACACTAACTGGTTAATCCTTCACTTATCCCTGGGTGGGAGGCTGGCATTTAGTGGCCCCCTTTGTATACAAGATCAAACTAAAGTTTCCAACAGAGCCCCAAATCTTTGCTTTGAAGCCCAAATCTATGGAGTCTAAATCTAAAGCTTGGGTCTCAGAATGTGATGATGGCTCATTTCTGGGAATAAAAGAAGGTGGAAGGAGAAAGGGAAACATTTAAAAAAATTTTTGTTGTTGTTTTTCTTCACAGACAACCAGTCCAGTCAGACAAGTTTGCCATAGTCAGTATTTTTGAGAGATGTGGAAGTCTGACATCCATTTTTCTCTAAGAACCACAGAGTCCCTGTTGAGAATAAGGCCCTGGGATAAGCCAGAGAAGCAGAAGGCTAATCGGTGAGGGTTTGGAACAAGGAAAGCAGAGAGGGGGCTGGCAGGGTTCTTAGTTCTGTTTTGTTTAGGCTGTGGTTGGCAGTACCTGAAGTGCCAGAGTCTGACACACACCACTGGAACCTCACTTGCTGCTCCATCGTGTCCCAGGGAATGTCGAGGGACACATAGCAGGTGCTTGTTGTAGGTCTCAGGGTGAAACCCCATGGAGGGGCTTCAGAAACTTCCCTGAGTGTCTGGCCCAGGCCAGTTTTACTGCAGAAACAAGTACCTGCAGCCTGCATTTGGCGGGACGGCATCTGGGCAGATCACCCCCAGGTCAGTGCTGCGGTCAGGGAGAGGCCTAGGCCCACTGAGCCACCTTTCTCCCTTCTGAAAGGTCTCACTAGTCGGGAGCTGGTGAAAAGAGGTTCTGTTTTACAGTTCACAGTGCAGGGTTACCTTTCTCCCCATGCCCATGCTTTCCTGCCTCTGGTCAAGCCTTAAAGGACAGTTGATGTACTTTCTTGCGTAAGGTCTTGAATGTTGGAAGCAAGAGAAGAATATGCTGAGTTGGGAAGCTTCTCCTTCTTCCAGTGGCAGCTACTGGGCTCCTAGGCTTGAGATTCTAGAGGTCATTCAGGTGTGTCAGTTAAGAGTCACATACTTGTGAGAAAAGCAACAGGTTGAACCTTACAGGTTATATGCTCCATTGGGTCTCAAATTTGAGCATGCATTAGAATCCCCTGGAGGGCCCAGATTGCTGGGCTTGCATCCAGAATTTCTGATTCAGCAGGCCCAAGAATTTGCATTTCTGCTAAGTTTTTGCATGCTGCTGCTGGTGATCTGGGGACCATATTTTGGAAACCACCAGTTTACACTTGGGGTGGACAAGCCCATCTGATCCTTTTCAGAGCAATTTTTGGTAAGAGGGATAGAGAGGTCTTGAACCTACTGTGGGGAGAAGTGGTTCAGAAACAGGATGTTGCAGGCAGGTCCACGTAATTTGGAAACTGGGAAAAAGTTAAATAAGGGAGGAAGCTCATAGTTCTGTCTCTGACCTTCTGTGGGCTGGTTCTGGTCCTTGCCCACTATCCTGCAGAGAGAGCACGGGAGGGGGTGCAGGGTAGACCTGGCGAGCCTCTTGGCTAGGTCACCCTGGGCACCCTCCCCCCACCCACTTCTTATTCTGCCCTCTTAGGCAGCAGTGAGCTCTGGAAGTCTGCATTTAGGAAGCCTTTCCACAGCTCGAGGTCTGGGGTCCGAAGAGCAGAGCCCTGAGTCGGGGATCCCAGGCATCAGCACCAGCACTGCTTCTACAGAGCAGTAACTGGAGGCCCCTTATTTTGCTCAGTGGTGATGTGAGAGTTGGACTAGCTTTCCAGGGTCCTTTGAGCTCTGATATCTGGGATTCTCTAATGCCTCTTCTGACAGCTCCCCCTCCCATGGTCAGGAACTTTTGCTTACTTGTTATCTGTTTTTTATGTTTTACCTGTGTGAAAACTTCTGTTGATAAGCAGTACTGATCAGAATCCCATCCAGAGACTGCCTTGCCGAAAGTGAAACCAGAGAAAAGTTTGGGAATTGGAGTAACTTTTCTTTCTAGAGAGTCTCTGGCCTGTGCCGTTATGCTGCTTCCATACAGCCTGTGTCCAGAGAGGAATGACTTAGCATTCTTGGCGGGTCCCAGTCCCTTTACTGCACATCGTCACACTTGACTGCAAGGTTTCACAGGCTTTCTGTTCCGGTCTCGTTTCCAGCGTGCTCCGAATTGTTGCTCTGTGTCCTCCACTGTCAGGCCTGGTGCTCGTGGTAGGCCTGGGTAAATATTTGCTGGGTGGACGGCATAGAGGCGTGTATCCCTGTACCTCTTTTCCTTTCCTTCAGTTTCTCCCTTCCTTCTTCCAGCTTGGCATAATTGTCCTCCTTTGCCCTCCCCCCTTTCCTTCCTCTGTACTCCTTTTACCTCACCTGCAAGCTGGCAGAGCTAGCCTGCCCTGTTTGTGTATTGAGTGTGGTGGGGGTTGGGTGTGCCGGAGGGGTGCCGGAGGAGATCACAAAAGTCCCTTCAAGCCATCTGTGTGAGGGGCACCTCCCGAGCTCCCCTGTCTTTTCCTTTTCCCTGTTCTCTTTGCCCATTTTTCTGGGGTAGCTAAAAGTTACAGAATGTTTTCTCCATCTTAGGGGGAATTTGCTCTTCTTCAGATTGAGTTTGACCCCATTTTCCGCCTTTATTTCCTGCTGTTTGTATTGGCAGGCTAAAGGACTCCTGGCTTGGAAAGAATTAGCTCGTCTGCCTCAGAACTATTGTCTGACCCGGTCTCTCCAGCCTGTCTGCAGGGGCAAACAGAAGATTTCCCAGCCTTGGCTAATTGTCACTTAGCCCCTCTGATCCTGCCTGGGTAGCTTTCAGGAAGCTCAACTGAACAGCCCAAGGTTTTCATTGAAACAGGGAAAGATTGAGACTGATTTAATTCATTTTAAGTAAAATCATCAGCCTTTTGACGATTCCATTAATTTCCTCCCTTCTGAAAACCCTCGTTAGTGGTAATTGGAAATCTTGACTCTGTTTCTCATTTCCCCCGACTGCCCTGCTTTAATCTGAGGCAGCTGGATACCGCACTCTGCTTTTTCATTTGCTGGAGGAGTGGTTTGAAGACGATTTTAATGACAGCCTTTGACAGTACTTCCAGAAGCCGAGACTGTGGCTCACAACCACTTGGGGGCCTCAGTCTTGCTCACCTGCTCCTATGATACTTTACTTAGTTCTTGGTGTACAGATAGGATGGAGTCCCCGTGGCCTGTCATCCCAGGCAGTAGATGCAAACTTTTCATCACTCAGCCTTGTAGACCTCCTTTGGTGTGCCAGTTCTGGTTACTGAGAGTTTCCCTGGCACCTCCTCCCTGCCCTGGTGGAGGTGCAGAGGCCTGAGTAGGTGAGGTTGCTTGCAGACCTTGGGAACTGTGGTCTCTGAGGCTTTAGTTCTTTGTATTTTTATGGTTGCAATCCCTATTTCTGTGCTTTTCCTTTGTGGGCTGTAAAGAGGAATAAATCACTTCTTGAGATCAGAGAAATAAAGGGTGGCAGTAGTTGTAAGAGCTTACCACTGTTGGCAGGTGACAACGTGTAAAGCACTTTGTCGTATATTATGTCATGTTGGTGTCTTCACAATAACAAACTGCTCATAGCCAGTCAAGGATAAAGCTGGGATCTGAACCCAGGTCCTCCCATTGTAAATCAGATACTTTTTGTACTGGTTTTGTGTGCGTGTGTGTGTTTTAGTACTGACTTCCCCATGCCATTGTCTTTAGCATTACTTCAGCCGCTTAAGTTTTAAGAAGCTATTATATATACACTGGGCCCTCTGCCAGGAACTGAGGCCCTCACATCTAATTGAGGGGAAAGGTGTAAGACAATACATTCAGGTACTGAGTGCTATTAAAAAGAAGAGAATTCATGCTGACATTGTCTAGGAAGGTTCCTAGAAGAGCTGGGGCTTCCACTGGGCCTGGTGGGAAGGGAGAGCTGGGAAGGGCAGTTTGGTTGGTATTTGGCTGCCTGAGACTCTGGGGTAGAGAGAACATGGTGAGGTTTTGGTCCCTTTATCAGACTTAGGAAACCAACATCCACTGGGGTGATGCTTTTCCAATGTTACTGTACTTTTAAAATCTGATTTGCGTACCCTGTGCCCACAAAAAATCATGTGGTTGTTCTGGGGTGCAGCCCTCCAGTCTGCATTCTTTTAAGAATTTTTCCACAAGACAAGTCTTCTAGCCCTTGATTTCCCCTCCCTGAGGAGAGGAAACCAAGGGTACATATTTGTTTCATTATTTCTTTTCTAGAGGCAGAAGCTGTTTAACCAGTTGCCCCCATAGTTCTGTTGCAGGTGGGAAGGGTGGCCCACACTTTGAGAAACACTGTACCCTAAGGGCATGCTCATGCCTTCCGTGTTGTAGGAAGGGGACCTGGGTTTGGACGTCATAGAGGTCCCACTCTTAGGATAAAGTAAGGAAGAATGTGAGGAGTGGAGGTTAAATGATGTAATTTGACTCTAAACAGCAGCTGAGGCAGTCTGGCTTCTCCCTTGACTTGAAGGCAGGGAATGGGGCCATTGAGGCTGAGTAGCTTGAAAATGAAGTCCATGTTCAGGGTTACTGCATGTTCCTCTGACTGTTGAAAAAAGCATTTTTGCAGGTGCTATTTGGAAACGTAGCTTTCAGATGAGTGTGTTGGGATTGGGGGTGGCGGTCAGGGGTCAGCGGGTGGAAACAGGTCTGGGATTTGGGGTCCTGTACGTTAAGAGCCCAGGAAAAGGTAATCCCAGGTCTTCCGTAGGATATAGCAGTCTTGGTGAATCCTGGGATTTCTGTCTGTATTTTGGGACCAAATGGGACCTAAGGTGGTTAGGAAGATTAGAAAAATTACCAAGTTAGCAAAATACCCTGTTAAGAAATGATATATATATGCCTTAGTTTGGGGATGTTGTAAAATACCTACAGTATAGTGAAAAGTATTGACACTTATATGTGCAGTAGGTTCCAGGTAGTAGCCACTTTAAATCTATTATCCCATTTTCATTTGTTTCAGTGAAAATTTTGAAACGTTAAAAACATTAAAAAAATACGGAGACCAGTATCATATGTGGGGACTTAATGCCCAGATGTATTATTTTGCCATATTTGCTTTAGAAGTGTCCAAAATTCATATGTATCCTTCCAACCATGTTTGTATGTTTTTACATACTTACATGTGTATTTACATGTGTTTTGTATATTACATATACAGGTTTTGCATATTTATACTTGGATTCCTAAGCAATATAGAATATTGTTTTGTATGTTTTTAATTTCCCATAGGCTCCCCACCCCGTTCACTCAGCATTGTTTTTGAGATTTAGCCATGTTGATACGTTGGTTTTACCTGCAGCATGCCGTTGTATTGTGTTAATATACCAAAATATTTGTAACCATCCTCATATTGATGGATATATAGGTGACTTCAGTTTTTCACCGTTAGGAACACTACTGCAAGGAGCATTCTTATACATGTGTCATAAGCATGTACATAAGATTTCTTTAGCATACATATATCTAGCAGCAGGGCTGCTGGATTAATAGAGGTGCACAACTTCAGCTTTCTACATATTACCACATGGCTCTCCAAAGTAGTTGTATCCATTTACACCACTACTGATGTATAAGAACATTCTTAGTTCTCCATGTGCTTTGCAATACCTGGTATTGTTAGATATAATTTTTGCCAATTGATGGACATAAAATGAAATCCCCATGTGGCTTGGATTTTGTATTTCCTTGATTATCTTGTCCCAATTTGTAGATTTTTTTTTTTTTTTTTAAGATTTTATTAACGTGGGGTTCAAACTTACACCACCAAGATCAAGAGTCACATGCTGTATTGACTGAGCCAGCCAGGCCCCTCACTTTCTCTATAGCAGTGGTTCTTGAGGGTCCTTAAGATCCTTTCAGGAGGTTGACAAGGTTGAAACTGTTTTTGTAGTAATACTAAGATGCTGTTTGCCATTTTTGTACTCATTCTTTCATAGGTGTGGGGTAGAGTTTCTGGAGGCTACACGACATGTGTTAACATGATTCCTGCGATGCTTTTTGCTGTTATTTTTTAAATGAATTTATGGGGGCGCCTGGGTGGCTCAGTCATTAAGCATCTGTCTTTGGCTCGGGTCGTGATCCCAGGGTCCTGAGATCAAGGACCTGCTCGGCGGGAAGCCTGCTTTTCCCTCTCCCCCACTTGTGTTCCCTCTCTCACTGTATCTCTCTCTGTCAAATAAATAGATAAGATCTTTTAAAAAAATTAATTTATGAATGCGCAATACAATTTTTTTCATTTCATTTTCAACTGTGATATATATTGATAGATGTAGCACATAGACAAATCTTTGGGGAGGTCTTCAATTTTTAATAGTGTAAAGGGGCTTATAAGCAAAGAGTTTGAGAACCATTGCTGCTTTACAATGTCAACTTTATTAATAATTTTTTCCCTTCTGGAATGTGGTGGGGTTTTTTAAAACTTATTTAAGAAATTGTTTCCAATTTTCATAAAGACGGGCTCTTATATATTCTTCTAGAAGTTTTGGAATGTATTTTTGTGAGTGGCATCTGCCATTTCCCAGCCACTAGGAATAGTTTTTAAATTTCACACTCTCTTGAGAAGCATTTACATAGGTTGAATAGAACATTTTCCACGTAGATCCTCACAATGGAATTTTTTTGAGATTTTTTTTTTTTCTGGGGGGGAATGGGGGAAGGATTGGCAGGGATTTAGGCACCTTCTTCAGATCCCTTTCATTCAAGAGAGTCTCCTAGCATTTTGCAGATCATTGAGATGGTGTACCCTCTTCATTTTGGATCCTTGTGTTCATTAGTTCATTGTAGCTTGCTGCCCAGAGGACCAGAACTTACCAGTGACAGGGATTCTAGAAGCATACCTCCTTTCAAAAGCCCCCGCTTTCCACTGGAGACACGTGAGTTTGTGTTAGCATAGAAGCACCAGAGCTCTTCATCCTGCTTGTGTCTGTGCTGGGTGGGTGGGCCGGCAGCTGGTGCGTTAGCTGTAGTCTGGGCTGTAAATGATGGCCCCTTACAGCAGAAAACACTGCTAACATCCAGGGCCTCATCGTCTCTCTCCAGATTCCTACTGGTTTCTCTGTCTCCAGTGCCTTCCCCACCTCCCTCCTCACCAGTCTGTCTTCTACCCTGCTGCCAGAGTAACTCTCAAAATTTCAGACTTAGAACCAGCCTTCTCTTCTTAAAACAAAAGAAGTCAAACCCTCGAAGGGCTCACTCGAAGACGTACATTAAGGTTCATACTCCTTAGCAACATAATTCTCATCTGTGCTTTCAGCTTTCTCTCTAGCCACTTCCCTGTCCTGTGCTCTGTCCTGCACTTTGTCATTCCCATAATACACCATAGAATGTGCCCGAGGTGCCTTGCGCTGTTCCCTCCATCTCAAGTGTTGCTCTCCATTTGTGTGTTGGAGGAGAGCCTGTTTGACTCTCAGACCACACAAAACTCACAAGTATGAATTCTGAGAGGCTGCTTTTGTTTTCATCTTCGTCTCCCCACTGACTCAGTCTTTCCAATAAAATGAAGACTTGAGGTTAATTTCTGTTAAGTCTTTGTTTCACTTGTGGCTTTGTTAAGGCACAGCTGCTATGTCTCCATCCCTTCCCCATAAGTTCCTTCCCCATAAATTCTATTTTGAAGATTGACCCCTGTCATTTTGCAGTCCAGTTGTTTAGTAGCTGCAAGAGAAGGGGATTTCTTTTGTGTTAAGTAGCCACCGCAGACTTCCTAATAAATCATCCAGCACATCCTGCCTACATGAAGAGGATGCACTGAACAGAGGATGGAAACACCTAGTCCTTCACTTTTCCTACCACCAGTTCAGCCATTGCTTTTTTTTCTTTTGAAGATTTTATTTATTTACTTCACAGAGATAGAGCCAGAGAGCACATGAGGCGGGTGGGGGGTGGAGGTGCAGAATGGCAAAGGGAGAGGGAGAAGCAGACTCCCTGCCAAGCAGGGAGCTTGATCCCAAAACCCTGGGATCATGACCTGAGCTGAAGGCAGTCGCTTAACCAGCTGAGCCACCCAGGCGCCCCAGCCGTTGCTTTTTTGAAATATAATAAATTGACATTTATTTTAAATTGACTGGTATACTTAAAAAGTGGTACATGAATTGCATGTACGTGTTAATGCTGCTGGCAGAAGGGCTATGCTCAGAGATGATGCTGGGTGGTGCTATTTTTCCCATTTAGCCACAGCCAGCCTCCTACCTCCCCCTTGGACAGCCTAAAAAATAAAATTTCATGAACCCTGGAAATCTGTTAGAGATGCAAATTAGGGAGATTAACTTTTTATTTTCTGAAAGAGCTTTATGGCAGGAGTCCACAAGGTACCGAGAAAAGGGGTTCCTTCTGCTTTGAAAGACTGCCGGCCTGAGTGGCCTTGCTAGGAGAGGGTTGGGGGTATGAGGTGGGGGGGGGCTGAGACTGGGAAGGCCCTGCAGGGGGAGCTCAAGGCAGAGGCTGGCAGGTGGCAGGAACCTTCTTCATGTTACTGTATCTGAAAGAAGTTGACTTTCTTTGGCAATTTGTTTATAGTTTATAGCCCTTTTGTTAGTTCTAGAGAGTGGTCACTAGATTAAGTGGGGAAATTAAGATAGCACAAGGGGAAGAGTTATTGTTCCTTGGGTTATGTTGCTGATAAGGGCAAAGCTAGGATTTGCTCTGTTGCACACTGCCTTCTAATTTATGCAGACAGGCTAGGTGGATATGAAATCTCAAGTTCAGGAGAAGGGGCTTATACCACAGGAGTGAGGTGTGAATGCTCACCAATGCTGTGTTGCTAGCTATGGAAACACTAGGTCTTCATATGGACATGGACCTAAGAAGTTTCCGTTGTGGGTAATGCTTTTCTTTCTTCTTACTTGAGGAGCAGTCATGTTTGAGGAGTAGTAGTTACAAAAGTGAAATATGAAGAGTACCTTAGATAAGCCTTGCAGATCAAACAAAATGATAGGGATGGTCTCCTTCTACCCTAGTTTGTCCATGCCCCCTTGCCCGAAACCCAGGCACTCTGCAATATGTAAGAAACAATCCTTATATAAACAAACCAAATGTATGAAATACAAAATCACCACCCCCCACCCCCATCCAAAGTAGTTATTGCCAAAAGATTTTGCCAACCACCAAAGGTGTCACTGTCACGTTGTTTTCAAATAGCAGGTGTTTCTGGTGGATCTAAAATATGGTTGCATTCACACCCAGCACTGTAGGATCACATTTGGTGTTGAAGGCACGTGAGGGAAAGAGGAGGTAGGGGAGCTCCCGGTGGCACCTCAGGCCGTATCAAGCGAATAATTAGCTTGAGCCTCCAGCTCTGAACACTGTGCTGAGTCCTACCTCTGCCCATTAGGATCTGCCTCCTTTTTCTCCCTGCAGTTTCTCCTGTTCGCTGTGCAACAGGCTCCTTTGCCAAGCATGAAGAGCCTAGATGTCAAATCCTTTCTGTCCTGGCAAGAATGCTGTTCTGTTTGTTTTCCAAGAAGCCTTTTTGCACTTGGGGAATTTTTTCTTTTCCCTTATGGGAAGTTGCTTCATCATTTCCCAAAAATATATCGTACCTCTTGTTTAAACAGGGTGCCCTTGAAGAGCTTTGGAGCCTGAAGGGGGTGGGCATGTTGTGAAATCCTTTGTTCGAAGCTTTGATGCAAGCTGGAATACTGGCTGTTTGCAGGCAGAAGTCTCAGTTTGCCAGGACTGGGTCCAGGAGTGGGGTGTGGGCAGGAGAGACTCTCAGGGAAGCAAGAGCTGGGGTCTCTTAAAGCAATTAATCAATCCATGTTGTAAGAGGTCTCAGCCATTCCAGATACAGGCTCCATCAGGTGTTTTTTCAGTGCCTTAAATATGCCCAGGCAGGTAAAGGCAGATTCTCTGCCCTTTTGAGATGCTCACGGTACCTTGGAGGGGCAGTACCAACTCAGAGATGGTATGTAACTGTGTGCTAGGTTGTGTGGCCATGGATGTTTTAGCTCAGAGGAAGGAAATTCCTGTAGAAGGGAGCATTAAGATCATCCATGCACAGCAGGTTGGGTTTGAATGGATGGAGGGAAAGTGGATAGTGAGGAGAGGGGAAGTTGAGAAGAGCCAGAGGGCTGATCTGAGGCCATGGTCATGGGTGAGTAAGGCCAGTGCAGGTACCCTAGTGGGACTCGGCATTGGAGAAATGGGACGGGTCCCTTTGTGGAGAGCCTTGCATATCCAGCAGAAACATTTATACATAAAGAAAGAAATTGGCAGGCTTTCGAAGATTCTAAGAAGAAAGCATTGGAAAAATATGAGTTTTTGGTTTTTTTGGGGGGGGGGACGATTAGCCTACTAGAGTAAATTGGAGTGTGCCTCCCGGTGGGCAGTAGGAGGGATTCCCAACTCTATTCATACTTCTTGGAATGAAGTCATGCTGTTAGGTACTGGGGGGGAGGAATGGCCTGGTAGAAGGCTTCTTCTGGCTCTCATGAGCATGGTCCCAGGGGCCTATGCCGATGGCCCTCTGCACCTCCCCCAGCAGGGCACAGCAACTCAGGCCATAAGGTTGTTGCTGGCTGAGTAAGTAGGACCAGCTGTTGAGTGCCACCCTGAGTAAAGCTTTGACCAACCAGGCCCTGCTCAGTGTAGAAGCAGTGTCCCCTGATGGGCCCCATGGGACCAGGCATAATGTGCAGCAGGTTCCAAGCCTCCAGCATCATTGTAGAATGTGATTTACCAGGGATTACTGCTCAGGTCCAGTTGACGCCAGTCACCTCATGCCTAATCAGCAGTAAAAGTGCTATTTCCAAAACCCTTGCCAGTGTTGAATACTGTTATCATCCCCTGTGCCTGTACCCCCTTAACAATTTTAAATAAGGAATTTGGGTAACTTTGGATTATAAGTAAAATCAAAGAAGACCAGTCAAAATGTGCTCTTCTTAATAGAGTATCTATCTAGTAGTTGCTCTTAATAAAAAAGGAACTTGGGAAAATAAATTTTTGTTGAGAGATTGTAGCAGTTGAGGACAAATAAGCATAAACATGTTATGCTTATCGCCAAGATCTATTAATTTCCAGTGGGAGGGAAAAGTGAATGGTTGCCAAGGGAGGTACTGCCCAGTTCTCTTAAGTCAGGCAATGAATGACAGTTTCCATACCAGCTGCTGGGCCTGGGCTGGGCCTGCCCCTCCCAGCCAACCCACCTCAAGCTCCCTGGCACAGACCCACCGCATGGCCAGTGTAGACATTGTGTTTGCAGCCCTGGGCAGCAAGCAGTTCCTCTTTGAGGATCACCCCAGCCTGTTGCCAGGCTGGGGTTCCACTGCCAGCCTTGGTTCTCTCTGCCTAGGGGTTTGGGCCTTTGGCCCAGAACAGATACTGGGGGGAACACTTGGCTGGAGCCTTGAGTCTTCAGCTGCCACCTCATATTACTGTCTTTAAAGACCAGTGCTTTCTTCCTGTTTTCCCCAGATACTCTGCTCTGGATTGCTGGTAGATAAACTGCTAAAACCATTCTGAGTAATCACTTCATTATAGATGGGGGAGAGGGTGCTCCCTAAACCAGGGCTTGACTTTTAGGGGCCCTGCCCCACATTTGTGGAGAGTCTAGTGGTCCTTATGTTTGTTTTTCTCTGTCTCTCTGAGAGGTGAGGCAGGATGGAAAGATTGAGGGAGACGGGTAGGGGGGAGAAGGCAGCAGGCCCAGAGTTCAGAATCAATTGCTCTGCAACCTTTGTGCAGTTTGGGGGGTGTATGGTTTCATTTGATTCTGCAGAAGGGCTGCAAATACACGTGGGCTAGCACCAGAGGACAATACCCACTGGCATGGAGATTGTGAGGCACACTGATTCCATTTCCCATAGGCCAAGTTGCTCCCAGTTGGGGAAGGAACCATTGTTCTACTAACTTACTCCACTGCAGGGTCTGGCAGGAGACATCTGCCAAGATTCTACCGACTCCTTGATTGCACGTGTGACAAGCCTTTTCTATCAACAAGGCATAGAGGCTGGGGAAACCAAGGATGAGCTATCATCCTGAGGAACAGGCTTGTGGCAGGTGCTGCCTAGTGTGACTTCCCTTGGTGCGGTGCAGGCTGCAGCCCTGGCTTCTGTGTAGAATGCAGGTGGGGGGGGGCGGGGGGCTGCTGGGCCCAGAGATCCTTGATCCTAGACACATTCTGAATTTGTATCTAGGCCTACCTCAGAATTTATTGTCTCTGAGTTCACCGAAACGATTGTGGGCCTCTGGGGCCAGGGGAACAAGGAGGCAAGGAATCCAAATTTGATACCTTGTGAGGTGGTTCTGAAGCAACACAGAGCCGCCAGCTTTTAAACATTTGTCTTCGGCACAACATGTACTCTGGTATGTTGTAAACTGACACCCCAGTTGCCTTTGTGTGATGAATTTGGACTTTTGTGCAGCAGTTGGGGAAGAAACTGTGGAGCGGCCTCGAGGTGTGGCTGCCTGCCTGCCCGCAGCACGCTCTGAGCATCGCGCTGACTCCCTCTGCACGGCCACATATGCGGGAGCGGGGCCTTGAGTGTTTGGGACCTTCCTTTCGCAAGGAGGAGTTGAAAATGGAAAGAAGACATTGCTAATGGTAGTTTCAAGAAGGGTGGTTCTTCTAAAGTTGATAGAATTGAGGAAAAGATTTCGAAAATTCAGTGAGCATGCCGGAAGCAGGAAATCCTTCGTGTCAGGTGAATACTTGCTGACGACAGCCCTGCTCAGTTGCGAAGACGAATAAACAATTAAAGAATAAAGTATCAAATTGACGAACTATATTGTCCAAGATCGTATCTAAAAGGCAGAGTATAATTAGGCATCTTACAATCCTGTCTGGCTTTGAGAACATGACTTCCTTATAATACACGTAAACCTATTATTTGACTTTGGGGGCCTTTTCAGGGAAATGGGGGGACTACCTATAACCAGTTTCTGGAATAACTAAGAGTTATGCAAAAATAAAACCCTCTCTTTAAGTGCACAAGGCCCTTCCAGAACTGTGAGAGTCTGTCCTTGGGAATCCATTCTATTGACCTACTTCTCTGATGTATTAATGCCTTTATCCCTTGCACTGTATTCATTTATATGCTAATTTCTACCATCTCTTTTCCATTTAGATACATTATGATTTTAAGCTGTCAGGTAGGCTTCTGTTTTAAAATACTGGGCTTCTCAAACATTGCTAGCCTTCTCTAACTGGTAAAGCCCCAAGTTCAGGGAGGTAAGAAGAAAACCACCACCAAAAGTAAACCAGCTAGCTCCTAGGCTGTGACCTTTTTCGTATTCTCCAGTTGCAGCCTCCGTCTTTGCATGTGGAGTTGTACGTATGTGCTTGAAGCAACTAAGTTTTTAAGAAAAAATAACCGACACCCCACACCAGGGTACTATAATAGAAGGAGAAAAATCTCTTTAATTATAGCAGTGTTGCAGGCTTCTCCCATGGCTGGCTGGCCACGGCATGGAGTTGGTAGGCATACAGTGTCTTTCATACTTGCCATTACAACATGTTAATTAAGAGAATTCAGCTGTGGCACCAGCTGGGGATGTCTGGCTCTGTGGAAGATTGCAATTAGATGCTTTATTTTCTATTTTCTTTCTCCCCTTTCAACTTTGGTGGAATGCCTTTGAGTAGGGGCTTTTAGTCTCAGCAGCATAAATACTTTAATGTGCCTAATTATGTAATCGTACACTTACACTCCTCTGTGTACACACACATGGTTTTATGGATTTTTATCGCCTTTTCTCATACATGAAACACCCTGCCTGCTTTTTTGGTTGGTATGGTGGAGCCAGATTCCTTCGTGCATTTCAGGCAGAAAGAAGAGGAGGGTCAGAGGCAGTTGTGATTTTCCTCTGCTTTTAATTTACCCCTCTGCCCCCTCATTGACCCATTGACCCTTTTATGGGGAAGTCCTTTCTCTCTCAAATAATTAGCATCTCAATAGTTTCCTAGCAAAGTCAAGGTAATTTAAATAAAATTGAACTTTATAATATTGTGTCTTTCCGTTAATTTGCAAGTGCTGTCTTCCAAAGTGTGTAGTGTTATTTTTCCCAGTCCTCTGTTCCAGGCAGGCGTAGGGCATTAGCCTGGACATGAGAGTGCATGCATACAGGCACAATGGAACCCATTGATTTCTAGCATGCAGCCGGTGCAGAGAGGTCCTGTAACCCCAGCTGTTAGAACCAGAACCTGGGAGCAGCTGCCTTCTGAGACCCAGTCCTCTGTGGATAGGCCATCTGCTGCCATGCGAGTGAATGCTGGGAAAGAAATTGACCAAAGGACATCTTGTGTTCCTTTTCTCTGCTCCAATCCCTCCATTTCTTTCCTGGCACCCCCCTCCCCCCGGCAAATTTAGGAAGCATGATGAATCTGTACCAGAAAACTCACATGGTTGTCCTCTCTGTCCTTCCCTGTCCCCAGTCCACCACACCAGTGTACCCTGCTCCATTGAAAAATAGTTTCCACAGCAGGCAGGTACATTTATATGGCTGGCTGCTTCCGCTGGATTAGTTCTAGAGAACAGGCTTCTGTTTTATTTTTAGCAACATGACTTCGCATTTTAGAATGGGAAGGGTCCTTAAAATCTCATTTTATGGAAAAGGAACCCAGTATTTTTCATTCCTTAGCCTTGTATTCAGGGTCTTCCCTGTCCTGGTGCCAGCCTGATTTTCTAAATGTCCAGCTGTCTCCTGTTAAACATGGAATCTCTTGCCGCTTCCCACACACAGCTCTGCTTCTCTCCCTGTGCCGGTGCTGTCATCTCCCTGCTCTCCCTTTATCCCATGGTCACGGTCCTGCTTCCTGTAAAGGTCAGAGTTCTGATACCATTTGTTCCATCCTTCCTGATCTCTTCCTCATTAGAATCTAAGTCCTTCTTCAGAACTTCCTGTCGTATGCCATGTTGATTTCTAATGTGTGTCCATTATGGTTACTTACTAGACAGTAAGCTCCCAGAGAGTAGGGCCTGTACTTTTTTCATCTATACATTTCTTCCACCCTCCTTCTCCCCTTGCCTGCCACAGTGCTTTGGGACATAGTAAAAACTTGTGGAAAGAATGACTGGGTAAATGTAATCCTGACGTGAACTCTAGGAGATAAGCAGAGTAAATATTACTATTACTATCACCTGGTTGGGGCTCCTTATCTATGTCCTCAAAGAGTCTAAAGTCTTCAGGAACAGAACCATATATTACTTACTCTTGAATTTCTAGCACCAACCTGGCACATTGGTAGGTATGTGTTTAATAGATATTTGTTAAATTACTGAAGTATAATTCCTATTAGGAAAGTGAAACCCAGGGAGATTAAGAATCAACACTTGTAAATGTTTTTCACTCTCTTCTGGGTGAAAGTTATTAAACCCGTGTTTTTTTTTTTTTTGGAAGACAAAAAGTTAAAGGGTATTTTCTCTTCCACCTGTGTGACATCTGGACATAGTTAACTACTGACACATAGAATGGGTGAGGCTGCAATAGGCAATATCTTCTGACCAGGAATCTTGGACTGGTCAGTTAGAAATGACTTGGCAGACAGAGTCAAGGGTCCAAAGGCCAGGAGAGGCCAGTGACAGGAGCAGAAGCCTCAGCATGATTAATAAGAGCACAGTTGAGATTCTGCTGCTGACTCTGACCTGGCCCAGACTTCACTAGTCTGTTTTGAGGCCGCTCTGTTTAAGTGATCAAGGAGTCTCAACACTATGCTAGAGCCAGGCTGGTAAATACACAGGCTAAATCAAAGGGGAGGCAAGTCCTAGTCTTGTGGAAAAGCACCTTGAGAGCCATGTGCCCTGCTTTTGACCTCGCAGTGGATTTTAGTGGATTCCCGTTGTTTTTAAAGTTTCTTCAAAGAGGCTTAAATACGGCCTCAGAGAAAAGCAATTGGGAAGGATTCACCTCCTGTGCCTGGGAGGAGGAAGGGAGTACCCCTGTGGCAGGCAACCTCTCCATTGACCACAGTGGCCCCATCTGGTCCAAAACTTTAGAAAGACCCAAATGTCGAAAAGTGGAGAACAAAAAAACGTTGGGAGATCTCGTTCAACTCCTCATTATCCTTATCAACTGATGGTAGCACAGGGTGGTAAGTTCCCTTTCTAGGAGGTACAAAGGAAATCAGCAAGGCTTGATAAGCTGCTTTTCCTGTGGTGGCCGTGTGAGATAGAGTGGTTTAAGATCCAGTGTTTCAAGAAGAGAATCCCATCCCCCACAATAGAGGAGAAAGAATATCCAGATCGTAACTGCGGATTCCCATCTACCTATATGCCCATTGTCACCATGTGCCAAGGTTGTAAGAGCTTTATTACCCCCACTCTCCCTAAATAACAATAACAACAACAAAACAAACTTTTTTTTTTTTTAAGATTTTATTTATTTATTTGACAGAGAGAGACATAGTGAGAGCAGGAACACAAGTAGGGGGAGTGGGAGAGGGAGAAGCTGGCTTCCCGCAGAGCAGGGAGCCCGATGTGGGACTCGATCCCAGGACCCTGGGATCATGACCTGAGCCGAAGGCAGACACTTAACGACTGAGCCACCCAGGCGCCCCAAAACAAACTTTTTCCTTTTATATTTCCTGTCCCTGTCTTATAGTAGAGTCAGACCCGACTTGAGCCCCCACAGAATGTACAGGGCTTACTTCATTGTGTGCCTTTGTTAACCTTAAAAATAAAAGTCCGTTATTTTACCAGCAAAAATGGGTTTACTCAGGAATAACAGAATTGCAATTTGGGACATGCAAATTATGGCAAAACCATAGACAAGTCCAACAAACAAAATAGAGGAACTTTATTTTATGGAGGAGGAAGTTGGGAGGGGTTGTTTTGAACAAAAGTCCATTGGAGAAAACCAAGAGTTCACAGTGATGACGATTTCTCATTGACCGAGTTGCAGGGGTAATCAGTTTCTTGTAGGAGATGCAATATGCATATTTCCCTTTTGGGGCCTGTAATTGATGATTTTTTACATTGAGATGTTCTGCTAGGGGTCTTTGACTGATAGTTCTTCTGGTAATGGACACTGAGTGGTAGGGCTATCCATTCCATCCTCCCCTTCTAGCATCTTGAGTCTACTTTAGTGAGATTTCCCTTAGTTTTCACACCTCAGACTCACAGTTAGTTACACCTTATATGTCACGAGGAAACCCAGTCACATCTTTCTTCAGAAAGACCATTCAAACTTTACCCCTCAATTACTGGTGAGTGTTTTTCAGGGAACTATGGTGTTTTGTTGGTGGATTAGTTCATCACCTGCTCTCTGTCACCATCTGTAGTTAGAGTTTATACCGATTATTTCCTTTCATTCTTTTGAAGTTGGGTAGGGTCTCAGTGAGTAGCAGTGTCCTTTGAGCACCTGAGAGAAGCAGACTGCTGCCTGACTCACTGTTTTGTGGCACATGGCAGAGGCTGATTATTTGGGGCTTTGGCAGAGATGCCCCAGTGACCCTGTGTGTTCCAGGAGCTGGCCGAAAGTCAGCCCACTGTCTAATTCTAATCCACCTCCTCGTTCTGTGTTTAGTGACAACCTTCCCTTCACACATCCTTCTAGGAAGATTTGCATTCTTAGCAGAAGAATGCCTTCTCCTCTTGCAGCTTTGGTAACTGCAGTCCCTAAATAGCTTGCTTATTGCATTTAGAGATGAGTGAAGGAAACTGTCTTGCCTGTTTCCCCACTACTCCAGAAAAATGTGGGCCCACTTGAGATATGAGCTGAGTCCTCTGGGCACAGGTACACTCCCCTGTTCACATTCTTCTCCAGAATGGAGTCACTGCAACTTTTGTCAGTCATACCCCACCCCCAGGTTATACCTTTGTAGGTCTTGGGATAAATTTTTCTGCTCGCATCTGTAATCAAGGAGTTTCTCTGTAAGAGGGAGAAGGGCAAACCAGAGTTTGAATCCAGACTCGTAATGCTTAGTAGCCAGGTAACCTCAGACCATTACTAAATTTTTCAAAGCTTCAGTTTCTTCATCTGAGCAAACTGAGTATTCTACCACCTTCCTGGTAGTACAGGAGAATGAAATAGGACGGCAGCTTTAAAGTGCCCAGGGTGGTATCTGGTGATACATGTATATTCATTCTCTTCCTCTCTTCTACCTCTACCCTGTTGGACAACAGAAATCATTAAGTTGTGTGTGTTTTTTTTAAGATTTTATTTATTTATTTAACAGAGAGAGGCACAGCGAGAGAGGGAACACAAGCAGGGGGAGTGGGAGAGGGAGAAGCAGGCTCCCAGCTGAGAAGGGAGCCCGATGCGGGGCTCGATCCCAGGACCCCAGGACCATGACCCGAGCCGAAGGCAGGCGCTTAATGACTGAGCCACCCAGGCGCCCTCAGAAATCATTGTTTGTCTTAAATTTAAATTTGTGTTTCTTGAAGGCTTACTGTGTGTGCTTGGCACTGTCCTTGGCATTAGGAGTTACCAGTAGTGTTGGAAATGAAGCCACAACTCTGATCTTTGTGCCTGAGTCCAGCCCTGCTTCAGACTCCAAGCCAGACTGCTAATTATCGCCTGCTTATCAGTGACCCTTCTGGAGTTGGACAGTGTCCTAGGCAGCAGACGGGGGCCCTCCTCCAGAGCACTAGCCTGCATCCTCTCAGGGGTGGGGAACTCTGAGGGGGGAGAACAAACACAGGTGTAGCTCAGTGAGATGATAGGGTGAAGGAGGTGAGACCCGGAAGTAGCCGTTGCTGAAAAAAAAAAAAAAGAAAACATCATCTGCGTTCCCTTAACCCTTCCATCACTACCACTGTCAAGGGGTGAATAGAAACATTGTTCATGCACATGGGGTGGCCTGGCTCCCTAGCTTTGCTGTCCTCCCGCTGTCATGGGGGCTGTGCTCTGCAGGTCACTGCACTGGGTGACACCCGGGCCTGGAGGGAATAGGAAGAAGGCCAGTGGTCCTCCTGGCCGCCCTTCTTTTAGCAGTCATGATAGTAGGAGGGGGAGAGGTGGGGGTACCGCCACAGCTGGCAGCCTGTTCCCCTGGGTCCCTGAGCTGCAAGAACAGGAGGATGTAAGAGGGGAACAGGCCATACGGAGGCCATTTGTCAGGCAAGAGAGCAGCCCAGGCTGCTCTGCTGAGAAGGCAAATAGGGAAAGGGGCTGGTGTTACTGAGCTGGAGCAAGGGGGAAGCAAAGAAAGACACCTCCCACCCCAACGAAGTGCCCACCCTGCTCTGTTCTCTGCCTGTCCTGTCTCCAGATAGCCAGACAGTCCTACGACAACCTTTTTTCTTATCTTTGCCAGAGCCTTTGCCCTAACCCATTCCAAAAACCAGAGGTCAAGGCCTAGTTTGCTATGTGAAAACGAATGTAAAGTTTATCAGTTCCTGATATGTGCCAGACATCATGCGAGTATCTTTTAGGTAAGCAGTTTTGTCATTCTTCTAAAACACTACTTGTGGGTGGGCATGACTGTCAAGGAGTAAGGCTCGAAACAGTTCAGGCAGTTGACAAGGTTGCAGATCGGGCCCCTGGGTCAAACCTAAATTCATCTGGCTGACATCCAAGACCATGATCTGACCTGTCCTGGCCCTGATCCTGTCAGGTCAGGAGTACATTTCCATGGTATATACCAGATTCAGAGAACATGAGATGTACCTTGCAGAGGTATTCTCTCTGCTGTTACCTGCTCTTGCCTCATGTCAAATCAGAAACCATATGGCCCTTTGCATTTAAAAAACATGACAGTACCTTGAAATGTGGGCAGAATTTTGCAAGTCAGAGTGGTTTTCTACTAAGCATCTACTGTCCGCCAGATTCAATGCCAAGATCTGGGGATAAAAAGAATGAGCAGAACACATACTTGCCCTGGGGCCTGGGTGGGTGGGTGGGGTTAGTGGGGAGGTGGGGAAAGGACTTACCTGTGAGGAAGTGATTGTTGCAGAACCAACAATATGGTGATAGTTTATAGAGAAGAATGAAGACATTCTGAGAACAAAGGAGGAATAATAAAGCTACTGTTTATTGAACACTTAATGTGTCACAGACCCAGTACCAGGTGCTTTACCTGTGGACTTATGATTAATCTGCACAACCACCCTGTAGGTAGACACCTGTACTTTAGGATCCCTATTTTACAAGCAAGGGAACTGAGGAATCGGAAGATGTGCCCAAGCCCACACGGGGGGTAACCGTTGGCAGTGTGACTCCCCTGCTCTCATTCTAGACCCATGCTGGTGAGCGTTACCTTGTGCTGCTTTGTTTTCCCTGGCAGTGCTCTTTGGAATGGTTTTTCTGGAGCGGGTGACCTTGGGACTGAATGTCCAACGATGGGTGGGGTTCCAGCTGACACATGTGCTTTCAGGTCAGGGGTCCCGGCAGAGGAGAGAAATAGCACTTCTTCTTTCAGAACAACTGAGGGCTTTGCTGGCTGCTTCCAGGTGCTAGGAGTTTCAGATCTGCAGCAAGGTGCAGTGAAGATGTTCCTCCTCATTGGCTCTGAAGCCATGGCTTGCATTTCCCCTTTCCTGCGAGGTGGAGGGAGGGAAGGAGGGACCCAGACCCAAGATAAGACTGACAGGCTCTGAAGCCAGTCCCACTTTTGAGTTACCCATCTGTCTCCTGTCTCCTAGTGCAGGGCTTCCCCTAGACCTCTCTCAGGGAAAATGGGGGTGGGGGCCTGGGAGGAGCAGTATGGCAGCCTAAACCATAGGTGGTGGGTTCCCCCTTCTTTCTCCACCCCAGCCCCAGGGCCACACCCTGGGAAAGGCTTGAGCTGTGGCAGTCACCCTCCCCCAACGCATGGGAAGTTCTCATGAGAAAAGGGATCCCAGCTGGACAATGGCTTCCTGTCTGAGTGCTGGGAAGGTCTGTCTTAGAGGAGAGGAAGGTTGCAAATGGCGTGAGAAATTGTCTCTTCCCTCTCGCTGCCTCCCGTTTGAGACTTTTGACTCTTTGAGTGGGGGGTCAGGAAGGCCGAAAGCCAGGGAGAGCCAGGGACAGAAGCAGCTCTTGGGTATCCCTGAGTAAGTGAACTCCTCTTGCTGTTTACCTGTTCCCACTACACAGCTGAGGCAGGAATCTGCCCAGAGGGATGCAGGAGTTTCTGCACAGACAGCCTGCTTCTCCTCAAGTGCCTCACACCTTGTCCTCTATTTAAAACCACCATGGCTGTAGAACTTTGATGAAGGAACTGTGAGTAGGTGGTGAGGCCAGCCACTCAACCAACTTAAGACAAATTTGCAAATGTGAGAAGAAACCTCAGAGGTCACCTGGTTCGTGTCAGACAGACACTGTCCACAGGCAGTACCCAGACTGTCACTGGGCTCCCTTTCCAGGATGTGGGTAGGGGAGGAGAAAGTGGGCTCAGAGACCCTCTGTTACTGCCTGGTGTCATGGAGAGGGAAGTCAGCCTTCCTGGGTTCAAATCCTAACTCTGCCCCTTTCCTGCTTGGTGCCCATGAGGAAGTTTCTTAACTTCTCTTCACTCAATTTGTGCATCTGTATAATGTTGTAGTAATACGTTTCTTACAGGGTCTTTGTGAAACTTAAATGAGTTACACATGTCAAGTGCTTGGACTGGTGCTTGGCATTTAGTAGTTGGTCAATAAATGTTAATACTGAGATTTTTAAAGGCGGCCTCAGAAGAAATCTTTTGTCTGTAGTCAGATGTGATCGCTACCCCCCCCCAACTCCTGCCTCTTTACATTTGTCTGGAATGTCCACTCCCAACTTTCTTGGGAGGTTTTCATGAGAGAATCACCTCCTATTTGAGCTAGCCTTTTCACGCTATAGTATGACTTGTCCTTTCACATACAGAGTAGCTAGATGTTCCAAAAGCTCCAGGCCTAGTGTATCAGGGGATGAGCCACAGAATGGAGCCTAGGAGCCAGAGTGCCTATTGACTCCAGCATCGTCATTTACAAATGTGTGATTTGTGGCAAATTTCTCAACTCAGCTGAGCCTCATTGTTCTTAGGAGAAAATATAGTACCTGCATCATGTTAAGAGAGAGCTCACAAGAGTGCCTGGCACATGTAATATGCTGTCTATTTGCAGTAATTACTACTTTCCTTGTTTTATGTAAAAAAAAAAAAAAAACCCCAAACCAAAACACCAAACTGTAGATTTAAATACCCTTTTTGTCTGTTTTTACCTTGCTTTTTCTCTGGCTCTGCTCCTAACCCTTGAGGGCTAGAAGTGGAATCGGATCTTCACATATCAAGAAGGAATTTTGAGGGGTGCCTGGGTGGCTCAGTTGGTTAAGTAGCTGCCTTCGGCTCAGGGTCCTGGGATCGAGCCCCACATCAGGCTCCCTGCTCAGCGAAGAGCCTGCTTCTCCCTCTCCCTCTGCCTGCCACTCTGCCTACTTGTGCTTTCTCTCTCTGTCAAATAAATAAATAAAATCTTTAAAAAAAAAAAAAAGGAATTTTGAAAGCATGGCAACTGTGCCTTTTAAAGCAACCTGCAGGGCTCCTCAGTGCCCAGGGCTACCTTTGTCCACATCTGCTGCTTTTCCTTGTATCTCTTGCCCTGGGCTGTGGCTCTGAACCCTCTCCGCTGCTTTCCGATCCCCAGAGGCCTCCTCTGGCACTCAGACACGGACTCTTCCCCACATTCTGTGCTGTCCAGGACAGTGGCTCCAAGCCCCATATGGCTACTGAGAGCTTGAAGTGTGGCTCGTCTGACTTGAGATGTGCTGTAAGTGTAGACTTACTAATGAAAAAAAAAATCAAATATCTCATTAATAAATTTGTGTATCGATTACATGTTGAGATGTAATCAGTAATGTATTTTACATATAGTAGCTTAAATAGATTATTAAAATTAATTTTATGTGTTTCCTTTTACTTTTTCAGTGTGGCTACTAGAAAATTTAAAATTACCTGTGTGGCTACATTATATTTCTCTTGGACAGTGCTGTGCTAGATATGTGATGTCCATCTGTTCCTTCCCCCCTCCTTATTTTTTTGATTCTTTTTCTCTTCTTTGCCCCGGGGTCTCACCTTCCACCAGTTGCCACCAGTGCTCAGATGAATAAGAGGTCTCGGACAAGGACAGCCCAGGCTAATAGAAAAGCTAACCTTTTACCACCTCCTTCTTTGAGTTACATTAGAGTTGCATGCATGTGAGTCTGTCCTCTCTAAATTGTTAAGCTTTTGGTGGGCCCGGTCCTGTCACATGGACATTTATGGCCCTCCTAGGGTGGCTGGTGGGGAGAGGCGAGCTCGAATCCTTCGATGGAATTACAACCAAATAGGGACGTTTCCAGTACTGCCTCCAGTGGTGTCCCTGGTGATTGCACCTGCTGGGTTTGTGTGCTGGGTTTGGGGGAGCCTTTTTCTTCTCTCCTGGCCCCTGAATTCCCAGGAATGCTTTTCTCTGGCCATCCTTTCTTTGGATGCCTTGATTAAACACCACTTCTCTGTGCTCAGTTGTGTTCTAAATGTTACTCCTCTGATTTAGTCTAAAGCATTATTTCAAACCTGGGAGTGAACACCGACAGTTTCTTAAGCCTTCAGTCCCTGTTTGGAAGTATGGTTTTCTTGATAACCAACTCAACCAGAAACCTCTTTTGTTGAGTCTTTTTCAGACGCACCAGGTAGGGGCACCTGGGTGGCTCAGTCGTTAAGCGTCTGCCTTCGGCTCAGGTCATGGTCCCGGGGTCCTGGGATCGAGCCCCGCATCGGGCTCCCTGCTCCGTGGGAAGCCTGCTTCTCCCTCTCCCCCTGCTTGTGTTCCCTCTCTCGCTGTATCTCTCTCTGTCAAATAAATAAATAAAAATCTTTAAAAAAAATGCACCAGGTATTTAAACATCTCTTTCCCCTCCTCAGGCTGGCCTTAGAACTCCCTACTCCCCACACCTGATTCTGCAGGGGCTCAAGTGCTTCTTCAGTTTTTTAAACTGAACAGTTTGATCCTGGGCCCCTTCCTGGAGCTCCCTTTGATTTGCTTGTTACGGAATCGTACAAGTTTGTTTTGTTTATTGCCTCTTTCTCCTGAAAGGCTGGTCCCCAAAACAGCAAAAGCAAAACCCATTTAGAAGGGCCGATCAAGGGTTCTTCTTTTCTACTGAGGGTTTTAGGCTGCAGTGACTTGGAGGTGGAAGGATCAGCCAGCTTATTTTGCATCTTCTACCCCCATCTGTCCGCTCCCAGCTGGTTGGATGGCCTTTCGCTGAATGACTACTGTGCACCAGTCACTCTGCGGCCCCTGAAGAACTGCCTCGCTGCGTCCTGCGTGCAGTGGAGACCTAAGGGGCTGTAGGAGATCATGGAAAGCAGAGAAGGAAGCTAAGGAGAATTAATTGATTTTTTTCCTATAAAATTTCTATCTTCTGGCTTTCTCCCTCTTTTTTTAAAATTATGCAGGTTTGCCAAATCAGATGAGTTCATTGTCTTCTTGAGGTTGAGAACAGAGCTCAAAACTCTCAGACCTAGGGTTGTCAGAGAGAGAGCCCAATGCACAGATTAAGTGAGCCTCCTGCCCAGAAGGGTGGCTTCCAGAAGCCTCTGGATGATTATTTGCTCTTCCTGATGTTCTTCCCTTTCTTGTTAACCCAGGCGTCACTGAGAGGGTCCTCTCAAACACCTGCTCTTTGCCATGACTCTCCCACTCTGCTGTTTGGGCAACAGAGCCATATTTTTGTGTGTGTGTGTGTTCCTGGTGTCTTAAAATGACCTTGCCTCCACCCACCCACCCCCCTTTTTGTTTTTATTTCTACAGCCTCCTTACTTCCTTGGACCCGGGGCAGCCTCTTTGCAACGCTGAGCCCGATGTATTTAGCTTGTCCCCTTTGCCTGACCGTCCTAGGTAACATAACATAACATAACCTGTGTGCACTTATCTCACCAGGCTGGCATTGCTGTGCTGCTGACATACTCTAGGGCTCCCTCCAACCTGTCCATCTTTGATCAGATTCAGCTCCTCTTGTAATTCTGCCCTTCTCGAGACCCCTCAAAAGCTCCCCTTGTCCTTTGAACATAGTACAAACATCTTCTGTGGCAGTCAAGGCCCTCAGCAAGATGGTTTCATTGCTCGGCACTTTTTTCTGAATTTTCCTTACTGTATTATGCAACCCAGCTAGCTGGGGCTGCTTGATCTTTTCTAGGCTTTACTTGTGCTTTCCTATCTCTGCATTTGCTTAAACCTTCTTCTGATGAGATAAAGCCCCCACTTGAAATGCCACCCCCTCATGAACCTTGCCTGGTCTCTCCCACACAAGATGTGGTCTCCTGCTTTGTGCTCCCTGTCTTGTAGCACTAATCACGTTCTTTGAGGTGTATTAGAATATCTATGTGTGGAGTATCTTTGGAAGAATATGAAAGAAATGGGTGCAGTGCCTTTGAAGAGAGGAATTGAGTGACTCAGGAACAGGAGAGGGTTTACTTTTCACTGTACACCCTTCTTTTTGAGTTTTATATCATGTGTATATATATCCTATGTTTTTTTTTTTTCAGTAAAAGTATTATTTACATAACAAAGATCCACTCTAGAAAACATTGGGGAGTACGTTTATAACCTCAGAGGGTACGTTTATAACTCCAGAGAAATGTCCTTAAGACACAAAGCCCAGAAGCCATAAAGAAAACAACTTTTAAAACATATGTGTATACTTGTCATAGCCGTCTTTAGCTCCAAGTACCTGAAGTGCTTATCTTTATCCTTTTTCAGAGCAGAGCACAATGACTCCTACATAATAATCAATAAATATTAGTTGAATTGAAATGAAATGAAATTGCAAGTCACTTCTTTGTAGACCTCAGTCTTTTTCACTGATCAAATGAATGCTGGGTGATCTCCAGGGTTCCTCTCATAGATTCCATGCAGATGTGTGCTTTCTGGGCAGGGATACCAGCAAAGCGGGAGTGGCTTTAGAATCTGCAGCTCTTCCTCTGAGACCATCTTTCCCAGCACACTGGACCTGTGAGTGGGTCCTGCCTGCTTTCTGGAGCTGCCCTGGAGTACTCAGCGTTAATTATGCCTCGGAAATGCCCCAATTAGACACAGTCCTAGGAGAGCTGGGGGATCTGTGGCAGTCTTGTTGCCCTGAACAAAAGAAGGAAAGTGTAAAGAGTAAAGCCGTTTGTAGAGGTTTCTTTGGAAATCCAGCTGGCCAGCTCTTTGAACTAGTTGGCCCAAGTTGCAGGAGGCACCAGAAAGGAGTGCGGTGGGTCTGTCCCCTCCTGTTCAAGACTTTGGGTGAGGTGGGTGGCGTGGGAAGAATCTGGAGAAGGCATATCCCTATAGGGGACTGGGGGGCTTATTTGGGCTCATCTGTTAGTCTCAGAGAAGTTGCCCAGACCTCCCCTGTGGATCCCTGGGGCACCCACCCTGGCATTGTCTTCTAATAAATCTTTGCAATTGAGTCTTTTCTCCCCACCTCAGCAATAAGCAGCTTGTAGGCAGGGAGCCGTCATCTCTTTTTTTGACATGACCCCCCCCCCGCCACCTGGCTGGCTGGCAGCTTGCTTACTAGCAGTTTGCAGGTTGAAGGGAAGTGGTATTTGGTGAGAGACTGTAAGGGTATCTGTATGCGAGGGAGTGGTGGGCAGGCCCGTGAATGGGAGAGGGCACAATCAGACTCCAGGTCTTTTAGAAGAAGTGGAACAACAAAAAAAAAACCCCAACAGTTCTTATTTTCATACTGATGTTCTTGTGATAGGATAGGGGCAGGGTATCTGTCAGCAAAATCAGATGTCCTTTGGAGACTTTTATCTTTCTTGTATTAGGATGGCTTTTGGAAAGTTGAAGTTCGTGGTACCTGGCCATCCTGCCAGCGTGTCTTCTCCCCGAGCCCAGCCTTCCAAACAGCAGTTCCTTTCGTGCCCCTGCTGTGCCCCGCCTCTCACGGTCCATCAATGGTCCATCCTGCAGTGTCTGTCCGGGATTGGAAGGGCGGGCCGTGGCGTCGGAGTCCCCCTTCTCCTCGGGCTGCTCAGACCTTGCTGCTCGTCTGATTTATTACTACTACTTATCTATACCAGGGTTCCCATCACAGTTGGGCTCCGTTTGCCATCCCCCTGACTGACCTGTTTGAAAGGGAGGTAACCTTGACATTCACACTTCTTAAAGGCCCGCTCAGCTCATGGGGTAGAAGCAGTGTCTGTGGGTGGAAAGGGCACAAGTCTTAGAATCAGAAGAGTCCACCAGGGAGGTCTGCCCTTTATGCCGCCTTACGCTTGGCTACAAGTCATTGAACTTCTGTGGGCCAGTGTCCTCATCGACAAAGGGCAGTCATGATACCTATCTCCTGGAGCTGTCAGCGTAAATAAGATAGGAGGTGAAGGTGCTTTTAAAGCTGAACAGTCCTACCTGAAAAATGCAGGCTTTCCTATGGGATAGAGACAAGCGCTGGCAATGACCACTCCACTCAGGAGGTAGGGGCTGGAGAGGGGGCCTGCGAATCCATCAGAAATCCCCTGCCAGGCCATGAAGGCACATTTTCATCACACAGTGGAGTCCTTGCTGGTATTGATGTTGGAAACAGGGCTGATGTGTCTCCTGCCCAGGCTGACAGTATTTTTACCACCTTTCACTCTGATTCATTGTGTGTCTCAGTAGGTTTTATCAAAACCGTATTATGTGCTAGATCTCTGTGAGTTCACGACTTTGTCAGAGTCTGTCACTCCCTTATGAATTCAGTCCTCTCAAGGCACGTGCTGAGGAGAGGGGCAGTGTTGCAAGCAGCCAGATTTTCCGTGTGGCTAGCGTGCTTCCCTCTGTCATTGGCAACCTGAATTTCCAGAGTTTGGCCAACAGCCTTTCCAAGGGAATGGCTCTTGCTTCCTCCTGTGTTACCTGTTGAGGCCTGCAGAACCATCCTGCTCAGCGTCACGGACAGGATTCCCACTGGAAAACCCCAGCACTGTAGCACCATTAACTGTCTGTCTTTGCAGTGTGCTCCCTGCCCCCGGAGCCAGAGAATGGTGGCTACATCTGCCACCCCCGGCCTTGCAGAGACCCCCTGAACGCGGGCAGCGTCATTGAGTACCTGTGTGCCGAAGGCTACATGTTGAAGGGCGATTACAAGTACCTGACCTGTAAGAATGGAGAGTGGAAGCCAGCCATGGAGATCAGCTGTCGTCTCAACGAGGGTCAGTCTGACAGATGGGAAAGCGGGAGCTGCTGGGGTTCTGTTTCCTTTCAACTGACGGGCAGTGGTGCCCACTTCCTCCAGAGCACCTGTGCCGTGGGGCAGTATAGTTCCTTTGATGCCCTGCGGCCTCCCTTCCTTTGGGATTTCAGGTCTTTGTGCAAGACATCTGGGGTTGCTGGTGCGTGTCCCACTGCAATTCAGCTGAGCCACCAAGGGGCTCGGTAGCTTTACTGAGGCATCTGTTCTGCTATGTAAAGTCCCTTTGATGCTCAGCATCTCCTGTTTGCCCAGCCAAGTGCTGGTGACCTTTGACCGTGTTCTCCTAACACCTTCTGGAGTGTCTCTTTTATATTATTTTTCTTTGAATGGAAATGGACTATTTTGTTATAGAGCTCTACAGTCCAGCTGGACAGAAGACCTTGCCCTCACCCCCTCCTGCCCCCTCCTGTTGTGCATGACAGGAAAATCCAACTGCCTGCAGGAAAGCGTGTGTCATACAGCCGTCTTTGTGCTTCACACTCGGGCTCCAAGACCATGACAACCCAGGGAAGGCTGGGGACCGGCCTGAGATTTACAACTGAAGCTATAGGATCTTAGAACAGGGGGTTATTACAGCTTGGTTCTTACCAGTTTCCCTGCCACATGGGGGAAACATGGGCAGGACCTCGGATGGTGGAATGCCGCGGCCAGGGAAGTGGCCGATGTCCACCAGCCCGCTACTGAGGGCAACGTCAGAAGGGGTTCGTACAGGTCAGATCTCTAGGGGTCGGTGAGGTTAGGAATGAGATGGCCCTCACAGGGCTGAAGTGAATTTTAGATTTGGGAACAGGATAGGGAAATGGCTCCTTTCCTTGTATGTAAACACTGCTCCACACATCGACTTCCAGGTGGCCCCGGCCGTGGCACTGGGCAAGGAAGCTTGGACGAGATCAGCCGTGGGGCTCACGTGTTCCAGGTCCGGGTATGACACACTTCTGACAATGGTTTATTTCTGTAGACAAAGATGCCCGCACGTCCCTCGGGGTCCCCACGCTGTCCATAGTGGCTTCCACTGCCAGCTCCGTGGCTCTCATTCTCCTCCTTGTAGTGCTCTTTGTGCTGCTGCAGCCGAAGCTGAAGTCGTTCCATCACAGCAGGTGAGCCCGTTGGGGGGGGCGGGGGGGCACTGGGGGGTCTGGCCTCTGACGGCACAGGTGTTGCTGGTGAGCCCGGCAGCCTCTTCTGTGTGTGCCCAGGGGAAGCGGGGTGGGGGGGGGGCGCTCCTGTGTGTTCACTCCTGGATGTGCCTGGCCCTGTGCTTATCACTTTGCACACAGTAGCTTAATCCTCACAGGAGCATTGCAGATAAGGAAGCTGAGGTTCAGAAAGGTTAAGTCAAGGTCATCCCTCTAGAGGATGACCGCCTGGAGATTTAAACCTAAATATGTCCAGCCCCTGAGCCATGTCATTTGCCCTACATTGGTGGTTCTCTAAGTGTGGTTCCAACAGCGTCAGCATCACCTGGGGACTTGTTAGGAATGAGAATTTTCAGGCCCTACCCCAGACCAACTGAATGAGAAACTCTGGGGCTGGGGCCTAGTGACTTAGTTTCTGAAGTCCTCCAGGGGATTCTGATGCAGGCTCACGTTTGTGAGCCTCTGCCCTCTCCCTCTGGTTCCCAGGCCTGCTGCACATAGAGGCGTCTGCTGGGAGTTAACCACACATACCAGCACCTGGGCCTCCATGCCCAGATATTCTGATTAATTTGGTTTGGAGTGGAAGCCTGGCATTAGTGTTTCTTAAAAAACTTCCCCGATGCGGCTAGGATCGGCAGCCACTGCTCTATACTGCACTAGAAACAGAAGAAGTAGGGGTTTTGCCTGCCTTTGTCACTTTCCTTTTTGCAGTTGAATGCGTTAGCCACAAGTCATCCCAGACTGGGTAGATGAGGTGGGGGGGTCGGGGAGCAGATGGTTGGGGGCTGGCCCCGCGTGTATCCCTTAGGAGGGACTCCGCTCCAGGTCTGTCCCGCCTCTGTGGTTGCTTGGCTTGGCCCGGCGGCCCCTCTTTCTCCTGAGAATGGTTTGTGTGCACTCACAGCCCTTCATCAGTCACCGTTGCCATCCACAGGCGTGGAGGAACAAACAAAACTGTGTTAAATAAAATGCTTCCTGGTCTGGAATTTACAGACAAGGCCCAGGCTAAGTTGAATCCTGACGTACTAGGTGTGATTTTTCTGTCTCCTTTTTATTTTTTGTTTGGGGGAGCAGGTTGCAGCTATTTTTTTGAAGGTCGTTAAACAATTAGTAGAATAAAGAGGATCTGGAGGGGACTGTTTACTTACGCTGTTTCCACATAAAGTCAAACTGATCTAGTCATTTCATCCAAATTAGGGAGTATTTTTCTCTTGTAGTTATCTGGTAAGTGTGTTAAAAGTAATGGGCTGATTTTTCCTGATTTGAGTGGAAGAACGATTTGGTTTTTAATATGGACTCTGTTTAAATTTTCTTCTGTGTGCACATACTACGTTTTAAACAAACAAACAAAAAGCGTTTTGAGTAACAAGTTAAACACATACCAGAATGCACACTGCTTTCTATGCTCCCTTGCTGTCAGTTTCCCTTCCTTCCAGAAACCTCCATGCATTTCTTTTTTTTGAAAGATTTTATTTATTTATTCATGAGAGAGAGAGAGAGGCAGAGGCAGAGGGAGAAGCAGGCCTCCCACAGAGCAGGGAGCGCGATACGGGACTCGATCTCAGGACCCTGGGATCATGACCTGAGCTGAAAGCAGACACTTAACCATCTGAGCCACCCAGGCGCCCTCTCCATGCATTTCTGAGTACCACTTCTGTCATCCTCATTGTCTGTGCTATTTGAATTGGGCGACACAGATTTTATCTGCAGGTACAGATGAGGAACTTGAGAGCTAATAACAGCAGTCCAGTCCTCGACCTTCTGTGTCTCTGACGTGAGGCACTGAGGACACACAGCACAGATGACACAGTGTTCCAGGCAAACAGTGACTTGGGATCTTTATCCCAAGGAAACAATTCAGTCCAGATTGTGGGACATTCTAGGAGATGACCAGCCTGGACTCTACAAAAAATGTCAGTGTCGTGAAGGAAACTCTATAGTGGACTGTCCTAGGGGAAAGGAGATAAAATAGGACTAACTGCAATGCATGATCCATAATTGGATCCTCAAGGAAAACAGACCTCTTTTGGGGTAGTTGGGAAAATTTGTATTACAGTCTTACACCATTGTTCAATTTCAGGGATGTAATGATGTTGCAGTTGTATAGGAGAGGAGGTTCTTGGGAGGACTGTGCCAAATAATGTTTTTTGTAGCAAAAAGATAACTTACTTTCAAAATGATTCAGGAAAAAAAGTGTGTGTGTGTATGTGTGTGTATCAAAAAGTGATCTCAAAAGTGCTTGCATGAATAAATCTCACACACATAAAGTTGAATAAAAGAAGCCAGATACATGTACACACATACATACATTCATTGTATATCCCATTCGTATCAAAATAAAAAATATGCAAAACTCAACTGTGGTGTTGAAGGGTTCATGTTTAGGCAGTAAAACTATTGAAATAGAAAGCAAAGGAATGATTTTCTTTCTTTCCATTTTTTTTTTTTAAGATTTTATTTATTTGACAGAGAGAGCGAGAGAGGGAACACAAGCAGGGGGAGTGGCAGAGGGAGAAGCAGGCTTCCCGCCGAGCAGGGAGCCCGATGCGGGGCTCGATCCCAGGACCCTGAGCTGAAGGCAGACGCCTAACGTCTGAGCCCCCCAGGTGCCCCAGGAATGATGTTCATGAAAGTTGGGATAGTGGTTACTTTGGCTGTGAGGGAGTAGGAGATCATAGCGACAGGAACAAGGGTGTCAGGGGTGCCGGCAGCATTCTCTGTCTTGACCTCAGTAGGTGTTACACTGCAGTTACCTTTGGGATAAAACAAGCTGTACATTTTTCTATTTTTGTGTGTTGTTTTTGTTATAATTTACATATAATTTTTTAAGTTAAGAAAAAGCTGAGTCAAAAGAACAAAATTCCTTAGATTTCAACTCCAGTGTCTCATTTCAAGACCACAGTGCTGCTTCTCCCTCCTTTTTTTTTAAAAACCGCTTTATGGAGATTTAATTCACATACCATAGAGTGTATCCACTAAAAGTATTCGGACAGTATATTCACAGATATGTGCAAGCATTATGCTCTTACTTCCTACCTGTGCTTACTTCCTACCTGAATGATGGCATTATTTTTAGGTCTCTAGGTTCCTAGTTTTTGCGCAGGATGAGAGAGGGCCTGGGTGCCTGTGTACCCAGAGGGTAAGAACAGAGTCTCTGGAGGCAGACGGAACTGGATTCACATCCCAGCTTCCTCCCTGACCAGCTGTGTGACTGGGCAGGTTACTTGACTTCTCTGAGCCTCATCTGCACTTTTGGTGAATCTGTACCCGAAAGGGCTCAGGTGAGGGTTCAGTGGGATAAAGCGCTTAGTGTTGTGCCCAGCACATTGTAAGTGCTCAAAAATGGTCGGTATTGTTGGTGTTGTGGTATTTATTTGTGTGTGTATTTTAATTCTTCCTCTGTCTTTTCCTCCTTTGGCTGCAGGCGCGACCAGGGGATATCTGGCGACCAGGTGTCTATCATGGTGGACGGAGTCCAGGTTGCGCTCCCGTCCTATGAGGAAGCTGTGTATGGCAGTTCTGGTCACTGTGTGCCACCTGCTGACCCCAGGGTGCAGATCGTGCTGTCAGAAGGGTCTGGGCCCAGTGGGAGGAATGGGCCAAGGGAGCAGCAGTTGCAGGACCAGGGGGCTTGTTCCTCTGCAGGTGGGGAGGAGGCCCCAGGCCAGTCTGGACTATGTGAAGCCTGGGGCCCTCAGAGCTCAGAGACAGTGATGGTGCATCAGGCAACCACCTCTTCCTGGGTGGCCGGCTCAGGGAACAGCCAAGTGGCATACAAAGAAGCCCCAGATTCGGAGAACAGTGACATACAAAGCCTTTTATCCCTCACATCGGAGGACTACACAGATGGTAGGTGGTCTGCACTGAGCATGAATTATGAGCCGCTACTTGGCGGCCTTGCGGGGAGTGAGGAAGGACTATGAGCCTCTCTAATAATTGGGTATTGGGGGGCAAAGGAAGATAATACCTGGGGGATTAGCCTACAAAGTAAGGTCTCACCCTGAGCTCCTGGGGGGTGCTTCGGGCTCTGTATAGGAGACTTTTGACTGTTGTCTGTGAATCTTGATAGTTTGGAGTTTCCAAAACTATTTGTGGCCACAGAGCTGTGCTAAATCAAAGGGAGGACAGCTGGTTGGAGGCGGGAGCGGGGTCTGTTCTCCTGTTATAATTTTTATGTTCCTGAAAGGATAGGAGTGACAAGGAGGTATGAGGTCACATTACAGAGAAAACGAGCTGGTCTCTCTTCCAGGGCATTTAGCAGTTTCATTTGAAACAGGGGTGTGGCACTCCTGTGTAGTCGGTTCTCTTGCATTATCTCGATTAAACCTCACAGTGATCCTGAGAAGTAGGTGTTATTACCATTCCTACTTTACAGATGAGGAAACTGAGGCCAGAACGTATGTCACTTGCCCATTTGTAAGTGGCTGAGCTGGGATTTGAAGCCAGATGGATCTGGCTCTGAAGCCTGTTTATAACCCACAGTGCCATGCTGCCTCGCAGGTGACTTCGGGTTCTCTGTGGCAGGACAGCTGTAGAAGGAAATTGCCACTTCCTGACCTGTCTGCCTTTTCTGGAGCCTGGAGAGTTGAATATCGGGATTGACCCAGTCACTTTAAACAGTATCTTTACATGAAACCCCAGTGTGGTTCAGGATGCAGCCTAAACCTAGCTGTTTCCCTTTGGACAGGGAGGCTTCTGCACTAACCAGGCTCCTTGGAAAGCCAGCGAGGAATCAGTGTGTGCCCTGGGAGTCCTGGACCCCGTTAATGTCTGAGGCTTAGAGTATCTAAAAGCAAAGAAGTTGGAAATTCTTGAATGCAGATCACATTTAGGAGTTTCCTGAAATCAACAGCATGCCTTCTTTTGGTGGGATAGAGAGCTAGGAAGGGGTCGCTACACAGTTGACCCAGGTCTGAAGGTGGAAGCCAGTGACCCCGTGGATAGCCAGCTCTATGTATTAAGTGTCTGCACTTACTGACACCTGTCCCAAGTGCACTGCTCGGCCCTTACCTTTCCTCGGGAGCCTTGACGGCGCCTGCTCTTCTCCCTTCTTCTCCTTGCTACCTTGCTTTGTTCTGTTTATTGAACAAGCATTTTTGAGAACCCATCTTGTGCCTGGTGCTAGTTAGGTTTCTGGGGGGATAGAAAGTAATTTGAAACCTGCTGTCTGCCTGCATGGATGGTCAGTCATTTGGGAAGATCAGGCCTATATTTGAGAAATAATGGAACCAGAAGTTGTAGGGTCCATGTCAGAGTGAGGGGCACAGAAAAGATACAGTTTCTCCAGCTCGTTGCAGACTGACTGAGCCGTCTGCACCTGATGGCCTGGTAGGAAGTCAGGACCTCGAGGCAACCAGGTGGACATAAAAGGAGATCAAGACCCAGAGAGGGGAAGTGAGTTACTCAGTATCACACAGCTGGTGGATGGCCGTAAGGTGGAGGTGGGACCTAAGCAGGGCTCCGCAGCCTTATAACGTGAGATTAAGGCTAGAAAGAGAAGCAACTAGACCAGCGGAGTCAAGGCAGAGAGGAGGTCCAAGGTAGTGGAACCAGAGGGGATTCGAATACTAGACTGAACATTCAGATTTTATCACAAACGTAGAGGGAGAGATGAACAAGGAAGGCCTGAAGAAAGGGCTGAGGGGTTTAGACTCGTTAGAAGGGTATGAGTGAGGCTTTTTTTTTTTAATTAATTTATTGATTTTAGAAAGAGAACGTGAGTGGGGGGAGGGGCAGAGGAAGAGGGAGAGAGGGGGGAAGAAGCAGACTCCTCGTTGCGCGTGGAGTCCCATGTGGGGCTCGATCTCATGACCCTGAGATCATGACCTGAGCCAAAATCAAGAGTCGGACGCTTAGCCGAGTGAGCCACTCAGGCGCCCCTGAGTGAGGCATTTTATTTCTTCAGACCAGGGCCTGCATGGGGACCCTGAAGTGGGGTCAGCTGTGCTGCAGAGAGAGCTCCAGCAGGGTAACCACTGTGCTTTCCTGTCTTCTCTTCCTGCAGATATCCCACTGTTGAAAGAAGCATGAGCGCTGTCACGGGCCTCTCCTCTCTGCGACGGTCCTCTCTGTCCTTCTGCCCTCTCCTGGGGTTTTGAGCGCCCTGTACTCCAGCCACCCTACCCGGATACCTGAGCTGCCACCTGTGTATCTGTGTATCTCTGTATGTCCAAGGGCCTCCAGGCCTGCCTTGCTGGAAGCTCGAGGAAGAGTCTCGCCATCTGCCTGCTGGACAGCTGGAGGAACTGGCCTTTTGCCTAGCCTGGCCTTCCCATCTGTGTCGGGGACATATTTGAATGCGCTGGACTGAACTCTTCCTTTCCCAGGGCCCTCTGGGTCCCCCCCAGCCAGCTCTCTGGCGGCAGACCCCACCAGCCTGTGCGGGCCTGAGAGCCGCTGTGTTTACTTGTGCCTTCCCCCCAGCCCCTCCAGTTCCCCTGTCAGGTGGGCTTGTGGCTGTCCTACAAGCCTTAGTGGCTGCCCCGCGGCCTCTGCCACACAGGGGGCTGGGGCTGGGGCTGGCCTCTTACCTCGGAGGGCTGGCACTGCTGCCCTTAGCAGGGGCAGATCCAAGGGTGGCTCTAATTAGGGCAAGAATGTGGGTCCCTGGGCCTGCCCTTAGTTGACACCGGTGGCACATTTCTTTGGCTGAAGTTGGAGGATGTGGGGAAAACCATGCCAAAGCTATGCCAGCACCCAGCTGTCTGGCTCCGAGGTGCTGGCTCCTGGCCCTGTTGAGTTCCCAAGAAGCATGGAGAAGATCCTGAGGGAGGGAAGGAAGGTGGCTGATAATGGTTGTCTTCCTGATATGCGAGTCCTCACTTCCTACGTCCAGCATTGGCCTTCCTGGCCGTAGTTCTCTCTGTGTCACTGGAGTGTAAGGGGAAGTGGCCTGCTGCCTCCTGGGCTGAATCCTTGGCAACCTCCGCTTCCTTGCTGCCCACAGGGCCCGAGGTGAATCATCGCTGGGACAGGAGGGTTGCTGAGGTGCTGCGGAATGCCTGTGTGGCCACCGGCATTCAGGGCAGGTTGCCCTGTTCTGGGTTCGTGGTGACGCAGGGGAGCCTGAGAGGCACAGACCGAGTCCCCAGGCAGCTGCAGGCGGCTCCAGCCCCGGTCTTGAGGGTCCTCGTCACCACAGTCACGTGCCTTAGTAACTGCGCCCAGAAGCATGCTGCTGCTCGCCGCACCGCTGCTTTCCCTCCTTGTGTTCCCCGGCCCCCCTCCCACATGTCACAGCGGACACAGGGCTCCCTGCTCCCCCCGGCACCTGGGCGAGGGGCTGACAGCCCCCGACACCCCGCCTCGCTGGTCTGCAGTGGGTGAAAGCTCGCCAAGCAGCCTGGCCCCGGAAGCCCTGCCGTCGAAGGGGGTGGGCTCCATGCTCCCCGATGCTTCTGGGGGGGCTCTCGCTCTGCCACCTGTGGGTGCTGGCCAAGGCTGGCCAGGGCTCAGCCAGGCTACTGCCATCCTCAAAAGATGTGGCGTTGAGGAATGCTTATTTCTGTTTTGTTTTTGAAGCACTGGGCCTGGGAGACTTGTCACTGACCCTGCCGGCACCTCTGCTCCTGCCCAGGCTGCTCTGTTTGGGGTGGTGAGAACAATAAAGAACCCAGTTTATTTTCAGTACCTGACCTAACAGGGTAACTCCAGGCGTGGGCGGCTGCTAAGATTAGGGGAATGGCCTCCTCTCGGCCTCCTGCGTCACTCTCTCACGCACTTTACCGCCCGCTCCTTCCCAGCCTCCTGGCACCACTGTAGGCTTCCTTCGCTCAGGGTAAGGGCAGTGCCTGCTGGGCCTGTGGGCAACCCCCTTCCTCCCTCCAGGAGCCGGCTGGTTCCATATGGAGCGGGGTGACAGAGATGCTGGAACACAAGCCTCCGAGAGACCTGCAGATGACTGGGGAGCCTGGCCTTGGCCTCCGAAGAGGCCATTTCTGGAGACGTGCCTCCAGCAGTCGCTAGCACTGGGCCCATCTGGAGGGTGGGGTCCCTATGGACCCGAGTTGCCTCTTCACGCACGGAGGGGTGCCCTTGTCTTCCTCCAGAAAAGAAAGCAGGGACAAATGGTGGAGGGATCCAAAGTCTCACTGTTGGGCTTGCAGCCTAGAATATTTTTTAAAATGGAAAATCTTACCCCTTTTTATACCATTACTCTGGGTTTTCCCCCCTAAGAGACTGCACTATTTGTTTTGGGTTTGTTCAGCCACATAGGTGACCGGCTTAGCCCTTGGGGGAAAAAAAAAAAAAAAAAAGAAAAGCCTTTCTTCTGAAGCCTTCTTCCACCTCGCCCACCGTTAACACCATCCTGGGGATCACAAGCCCAGACTTGCCTACCTGGTTAGGAAAGAAAGTCTGGATAAGTGGGAACCTAGTGCGCACACACTCCCTTACCCCCTCTCTCCCCCCTCTGCGTCATTGGCTTTGCTGAGGCCCCCCCTCCCATGCCCCTGTCCCGGGAGCCCCCTGGGCCTCCCATTCACCTCGGACTTATCTGGAGCAGTTTCTTAGCCATCAGCCAGGTGCTGCTGTTTCTAGGGCTTCTGGGCTTTGTCCCTTTTAAGGGATTAGGGACTCCACAGCTGCCTTGCGGTGGAGCCCGGTGGGGAAGACAAGGGCCGGGAGACAAGGGCCGTGGCAGGGAGCAGGTCGTTAGGCGGGAGGCTGCCAAAGGAGCCTAGAGCCGGTGGGAGAAACGCCCAGGGCCTGGCTTTCCAGGGCTCACCTCTAGGGGAGTCCAGCAGAGGGCTTGTCCAGGAGAATGGCCTGAACCAAAGGACTAAAAAGTGTCTTTTTGCACACATGAGCTGACTCAGTGCAGGTTTTATATCCTGGTGACTTGCAGTCACATGCCAGCGACTTTCAAGGGCCAGTATGTGGTGAAAATCGCTTAAGATTTCTGTCCCTTTCAATGCCTTAGTTTAGCAGATAGGCTCTCTGTTTTGCTATTTCTGAATTTTGTGTGCTGTGTTCCTGTTTCACTGGTGTGAACTGTGAAATGGGCTGAATCCTAGCCACTTTGCAAGTTCTTTTGGCTTTACATGGCATTTCAATGTGCATTCTACTAACACTCCATTTGCAAACAGAACTTAAGCTCATGTTGTCTTCCCCATTCATCCCTTCCTCCTACTCCCCCCCCCCCCCCCCCAACTTTCAAGTTCTTTGGAGAAGCCTGATGGCAAGACAGACAAAGGTAGACTTTTCCTGCTTCTTTAGTGATGGCACAGGGATCCACAGGCACTCGGCCTCTCCCCTCCTGGTTCTGCCTGAGCTCTCAAACCACCTGCTTGCCACAGAGCAATGTCTCTTTCGTTCGCAGGGAACACCGTCACATAGAAAATGGGATATGCTGCAAACACTTCTACATCCTTGCCTTTCTTTCCTCCTTAAAGAGAATAAAGGACCCAGAAGGGAAGTGGTACACAGGCTTTATAGTGCAATTCCGGATGTGCTTGCTGAGGACAGTGATGCTGGGGGCTTCTCTCGGGGGGTGCTGCTTGGGGCCCTGGCTCTCAGTAGAGGGCCAGTCGCTCCCGGTGCTCGGGGAGGGGCTGCAAGAGATTATGCTTGGCAGAAGCATGGACCGAGTGGTAGAGTAGCTGGTTTCCTGGACAGGGAAAGGCAGCAGGCTCAGCTTTGCTGGGAAGCAGCTCCTCTTAATCTCCAGTTGAAAACCTAATAGAATTTTGAATGAAAACCCCCAGGTTGAGCCCTCCGTCGGGCAGCAGAGCTAACTGGAGGGCATGTAGGGGCCAAGCACTCAGATTGCCAAGCAGGAGGAGAGATGGACTTGGGTTGCATGGCAGCCCACCACACCCTGCCCTGGCTTCTTATCACACCACTATGGAATCCTTTGCAGAATGGTACTCCTATATAATGGTTTCAAACGACACATGCATCATTGACTCTGTGCAGGATGTCACTCAATCAGTTTGGGTTTGCTTTATTTTATATATATATTTTTTGGTATCCTGTACATTGCAGTGGGTGTGAAGATAGTATTTTAATATTTGTACAAAGTTTAATTTAATTTTAATTGTTCTATGTATATAACTGCATTTCTAAATAATTAAAAAAAGGTTCTTATGAAGGCGGTTGTGAGAGAGGTGATCCTTCCAGAAAGTTTTTGCAGAAACCCGAGATCGAAAAGAGTGCATGTGGTGGGAGCTCATGATGGGATGAAGCGCCAGCTCTAGGGTGGGGTGCCTAGCAGGAGCGGACGGGACAGGGAGTGTGCCATTCGGGGAAGAGAAAGCACAGGCCTTGGTGGAAATAGATTCATGTCTCCTCAGAGGTCCTCAGTATGGCAGCCACTGTGCTGCACTGGGACTGTGTGGAATCTCCCCCGTGCCAGGAAGGCGGATGGTTCCAACAGCATGCCTCGATGATCCGGGAAGCTATGCCGGGGGTCGGTCAGCAAACATCCTTTAGATGGATGGCAAGTAAGCTGGGATGCAGAGGGCCCGCACAGCCAGGCTAAGGGGCGGGACGCCACACATGTGCCGAAAGCAGGTGCAGTGGGGGAGGAAGAGGAGTGGGTGTCAGGGCTGAGGAGGGGGCAGCAGCAGAGGCTGGGTGGCCCTGGCCCTCTGGGCCCTCCGAGTGAGGAGTGGGGAGGTTTGACTTCATCTTCTGCGTGGCTGGAAGTGCTTTGAGCAACAGTGACTTGGTGAGCTCCCCTTTTCTGGGGCGAAGCTCTCCCCATCTCTTAAGAGGGATGTTCAGGGCAATAAAACACTACCGGAGAGCACGTAGGAAATTGTCGGTCTCAGGAGGAAGGCAGTGTGAGCAGCTAGCAACCCCCTCTCTGAGCTGGGGAGACGGAAGGCACGGTTTGCGGGGGGAAATGAGGGAGTTCTCGGACCAGAGGGCAGAGCACACAGAGGTGGAGACGCCATCCCCACGTAGGAGAGGCCCACCGTATCTGAGCAGCTGCAGCAGGTGGTAAGGGTGCGAGAAGAAGGAAGATGGCGAACTTGGGGTAAAAAATCGGGCCACTCTTGAAGTTGCTCTGGGGATAATTAATGGCCAGGGTGTGTTTCTCTAGTACTTCGGGTCAAGTGGGGAAATGTTTTAGGAGCATCCGCGCCAAGTCTCCACCTTAGTAACTAAGCCCCAGTCCTCAGGTCGAGTCTGCACAAACATCACTGCCCTTCGCTGCAAGGAGGCGAGGGGACGAGCGTTTCGCCAACTTCTCAAAGTTGCGGTGAGAGTAGCGGCTACGTGCAAGCGCTCACCCCGTACCGGGCAGAGTTCTGCGCGCTCTTGAGTGTGTGAACCCACGGAGCCACATCGCGGGCTGTACAAGGCACGTGCATCCAGCGCGCATATACTGAAACTGAAGCACAAAGAAGTGGATTAACTTGCCTGAGGCGGGGCCGAGACTGAACTCAAACCCAGGCAGTTCTGCGGAAGTGATCTTCTCCGTGTCCCGTTCCCAGCCCAGCAGCCAGACTCGGCCTGCCTCCCAAGGCCCTCACCGCCCTCTCTCTGCCTTTCAATCTCTGTTCCAACCAGTGAGCTTCAAGCGGAGGGAAAAGCAAGGTCATGGCAGGGAAATGACACCCGTTCACTGGGGGACACACGATAGACACGTATCCCAAAGACTGAGGAGTGACCGGCACGGGGTGGGGGAGGAGGCATTTCAGCTACGCAGACCGTGATCGGAAAAAAGTTCACAAAGCAGCAGGAGTTGCTCCGCCACAAGAAAAAAAAAATACGTAAAAAGGAGAAACTGCTTCCTTCTGTGATAGGTGCATCTTTGTTGCTGGAGAATGGACAGAAGTGTGTCCCATCAGGTAAGAAATGCTGGGGAAGGCAGCCTTGTCCACGTGGGGTCACCCATGGGGTTGTTACCTTTCTCTTGGAGACAGATGGGGGCGGTGCGAAGGAACAATGCTGGGCGGGGAGGGCTAGCTTTGAAGTGCTTTTGCCTCAGGTGGGGACAGGTGGATGGGAGGAGAGAAAAGGAATGTAGGAGAAGGTTGTTCCAAATCATGCACTCATTCCCACAGCCCACCAGCGTGGGGAATTACCATTTTTTTTTAAATATGCCAGTTGGAAGAAAATGGTATTGTTTTGATTCACACTTGTGTCATTATTCCTGAAGCTGAGTTTTGGAAGTATGGTTTGTCTACCCTTTATAACAAAAAGACATATTGAAAATTGTGCAAGTTGGGTGTTCAAGATGTCCATGTTTGAGATGAAAAGTCAAAACTGTAATTTCTCCTGTATAATTAAATAATGCATGATAGATGGATACATAGATACATAGCTAGTTCACTCCTGTCAGCTCCCTGGTGGTAGAGGAACATCTCAGGGACCGTCCCATCGCATGCCAAGAGGTGAACAGCTATTGGGCATTTCCCATTTCCCATGATACTCCAGTGCCCCCAGCAAAGAAAATTTCACAACCTAGGCATGTCCTGAGCAGCCCATCTGGGGCAGCTTGAACTATTCCTGAGCCTGGGGTAGTAGATGACTCTCAACCTGGCAGGGCACTGCGGAGGGTTTGGCAAGGATGGACTTCCCCACACACAGCTTCCCTGGAGGAGCAAGTAACCCACCTTCAGCAAAGGCAGCCTGTTTGCAGGTTAAGCCTGTGGGCCAGGGTTGAACGTCTGGGGTGATTTGGGGTGTGTGAAGGAAGGACTATGACTCAACACAAACACCACGCATGAGGGCTGCTGTGACTTCTGGGGTGGTCCTGAAGCCCTTGAAGATTCCAAAGACATAGGGACTTTTGGTGCCTTAGCCTGTCTATGGGATGGAAGGCCATCCCCACTCCTGCTCCAAGCATTTATTTGTTCATTCATTCAAAAAACTTTTTTTTTTTTTTTAAAGATCTAAATCTACTTTATACAAAGCCTGGTGTTGGATTCCAGGGGCCCAATAGTGAATAAGACTCAGTCTTTGTCCTCAAATAGTTTGCAGACTAATAAGGAGAAACAGCTACCTAAAACATAAGGCAGTACTTAAGGAGTATCTAACCGTCCACCAGTACAGTGCCTGGGTAGTGAAGAGGGAGGAAGAGTTCATGTCTTAGGGGGTTACTGAAGATTCCCCAGGGAAGGTGCCATTTATTTGACATCATGAAGAATGGATCTTGTTGCAGTACTGTAGGTAAGGAAGTAAGTGATCAAGGAGCTGTGGCATGGGAAGTGTGAAGAGGACTTTTTAGGCCATAGAGACCCTGTAGTAGAAAAGTACCAGCTTATACAATTATGACTCACCCAAAATTGCCGTTTTGGCAGGTTAATAAAAAAGGTCAGATATGGGCAATTTCAACCTAATACATAGTTGTTTTAAGATCTGTCAAAATAAATAACTTTCTTCTTCCTTGACTAAACTTTAATTATTTTAATCACAAGAAAGAAATTTCAGCACACCCATAGACAAGTGCCTAGAGACTTCCTGTCCCAGAGTCTGTTCCGCGCACAAACAGAACACCGAGCAGAGGGGACATTCTGGTCACAGTCCACCAGCAATGGGCCCCTGCCAGCAGGGGGTGTCTTCAGAAATCACGGGAGCGATTCAAATCTCCAGCACATGGGCCAGTTCACTTGCTCTTTGGGGTGGACGATAGAAGGGAGACCCACTGCCTGCAAACAGGTTTCTGCCAGCAACAGCCAGGTAGCAATTCCAAAGTTAAGAAGTGTTTTTAGTTTTGGGTTTTTTTTTTTGTTTTTTTTTTTTACCCTTTTGAATTGCTTCCTTTAAGACAGAGATTGAAGAACAGTAGTTGCATCCAACTACAACACTCCTTTCTTGCCAAGTGCCTCTATTCGTCCTTAGAAACATTCAAAAATGATCAAGCTATCTTATAATAAAAGTAATACATGTTAAAACATCAGAGACAAAATTTTCCACCTATGATACTGGCAGAAGAAAAGGTTTAAAAATATCAAGTGGGAGTGTAAAGTGTACATTCTCTTTGCAAGGCAATTTGGCAACAACAATCCAGTTACAGTGCAGTTCCTGGCCCTTCTCTTCCTGAACAAGTCTCTTCTAAAGCCATTCGGTCACAACATCCGAAAGGGAAACAAAACAGCAACCTTTCAGGGGCAGACTGGAATTGTAGGTATTTGTGTGCACTCCTGGTTTTCTATCTACTTAAACAGATGCAGAAATAAATACAGACGTAGTACGTGCTCACATGTACACATACGCACAGATACTCCCTAGCTCTCTCCAGAGGGCTTGGCAGCACTGGCCCCTCAAGAGCCATGAGCACACCTAGAGTTCAGATCTTGGCTTTTAAATACAATTTTCCACTAAAAGGAACCACGAGTCTTTGGAGAAATGGCTGAATCCAAAGCCGAGGCAGGAAGATCATGTGGTGGGCCTGAAAGCAAGAAAGTGTTCAAAGAGTGATGAGTATATGCCCCAAAGACTCCCACTTGGAGGCGCCTGGTGGCTCAGTCGTTAAGCGTCTGCCTTCGGCTCAGGTCATAATCCCAGGGTCCTGCAATGGAGCCCTGCATTGCGTTCCCTGCTCAGCGGGAAGCCTGCTTCTCCCTCTCCCACTCCCCCTGCTTGTGTTCCCTCTCACTATGTCTTTCTCTGTCAAATAAATAAATAAAATCTTAAAAAAAGAAAAAAAGACTCCACTTGAAGTTTCTTCTACTGACTAAATCAGGAGCAACGTGAGCATCAAAGTAAATAGTGATGATAATGGATTCTAATCCATCGAATAAAACAGGAGACCATGAGTCCATATAGATAAACAGAAGCCTGATAGACATTACTTTAATCAAACAGGACAAATCAAAATCATGCACCACCTAATGGGATGCAAGGAGAGAAACCAGCGTCATTTTCATGATGTTCCCACGGAAATGCAACCTAAATCCAAACATGAAAAAAATGAGACAATCCAAATTGAGTGATACAAAAGAACTGGCCTGTAATCTTTAAAATGTCAGGGTCATGAAAGTCAAGGTAAGACTGAGGAATTGTTCCAGAATGAAGGACACAAAAGAGACTTGAATAAAAAGAAATGTAAGACATGACTTTAAACTGAACAAACGATATTATTGGAACTATTGGCAAAACTTAAATGGGGTGTAAAGATACCACATCCATGTTAATTTCTAGATTTGTTGCTTCTATTGTGGTTATGTAGGAGATAGTCCTTGTTTGTAGGAAATACATGCTAAAGTCTTTGGAGGGGATTGGACAATGTACTCCCAAATGGTTCAAGAAACAAAATTGATGATTGTTTCTAAATAAAATTATTTACTTTTAAAAATATTGCAATATACCATTTGACCTAGAAATTCTGATCTCAGAAATGTTTTCTACAGATATCCTTGTTCATATGTCAAATATCTTATGTGTACAGGCTAGTCACTGCAAGTGTCTAATAAAGCCCGAATTTAAAAAGAACCTAAATAATCACCAATATGGGGTTAAACACATATGATACATGCAAGCACAAAACAGATACAGAAAAGAGAATAAAATAGCTCTGGACCAATCTAATCTACACAATACCTTGTTGTATGGAAAAAGCCAAGTGCAGAACAAGTGTATGAATACTATCTTTGTGTACACAAAAGAGATACAAAGAAATGTGTCTAAGTGCATGTTTTTCTATGTACAGAGGATCCTTCCTGATCCAGGCAGCATTAGGTGCCTCTGGGAAGGGAGAGTCACTCGGAGGAAGGGTCATCTTTTACACTTTTTTTTTTTTTTTAAAGATTTTATTTATTTATTTGACAGAGAGAGAGAACAAGTAGGCAGAGAGGCAGGCAGAGGGAGAGGGAGAAGCAGGCTCCCCACGGAGCAGGGAGCCCGATGCGGGGCTCGATTCCAGGACCCTGGGATCATGACCTGAGCCGAAGGCAGCCGCTTAACCAGCTGAGCCACCCAGGCGCCCCTACACCTTTTGTAATTTTGAGAATTTTGAAGCAAGTGAATGTATTGCCTGTTTAAAACATTGTTTCTAAAAATGCAAAATGTGTGTTATCTGGGATCAGAAGGAATATTCACAAGAAAATTTGCGAATTTATCTGATCTTTGCTCTTGTTCCAAACTAGCAATCTGCCTTCCGGAAAGGAACACAGAGCTCCTCATAGGGCCATGTTTAAGAACTATAAGTAGTATGCATTGCCTGTTATTTCCATCTTCCTTCCCTGAGAAAACAAAAATGATTTCTTGGGATCTTTGGTGTTATGCATCGGATTGTCTTCCCCCGAAAATTCGTATGTGGAAATCCTATTTGGAGGTAGTGTTTTAAAAGAGGTAATTAAGTTAAAATGAGGTCATTAGGGCAGGTCCTAATCCCAAATGATTGGTGTCCTTATAAGAATAGGGAATTGGGACACATACATCCGGAGGGAAGATGATGTAAAGACATAGGGAGAACACAGCATCCACAAGGCCAGGAGACAGGCCTGGGACATGTCCTTCCCTCACGGCCCTCAGATGGAACAGTCCCTGCTGCCCTCTTGATCTGGGACTTCTGGCCTCCACAACTGTGAAGAAATACATTTCTGTTGTTTAAGCCACCTGGGCAGCAGCCCTAGCAACCTAGTACATCCAGTCTCAAAATGGGGGTCTGACCAAGGCTCTCACCGACAACAGTGACCTATCCAGGCAAAGAGGGAGTCAGGGAGGGAGGCGGCGAGGGAGGTATGTCAGTCTGCGCCCAGGTGGAGCAAGACTTTTTGTTTTAAGATTTTATTTATTTGTTTGACAGAGAGAGCACACAAGCAGGGGGAGCGGCAGAGAGACGGAGAAGCAGGCTCCCACAGAGCAGGGGGTGGGACACGGGGCTCGATCCCAGGACCCCGGGATCATGACCTGTGCCCAAGGCAGACGCTTCACCAACTGAGTCCGCCAGGAGCTGGACTTTGAATGCCGTATTAGGGATGTGGACGTGGTTCCACAGGCAAGTGAAAGCTTTGTAAGGATTTGAAGACTGAATGATGTGCTCTGAACATAATACATTAGAAAAGAATTTGGGGGACAGTGAGTTGGAGTGAGAGCCAAGCTGCAGACCACTGCAGGCGTCCTGGTGAGAGAGGAGGAAGGGCAGGCCTTGGATGGTTAGAGTACAGGCGGGCTTGAGTCTGTCTGGAAGAAATGGGAGGAGTGCTCCCCTGTTTGGGGCGATCATTCAGGTCAAGAGGTCTGACCTCTCAGGGCGCCTGGGTGGCTCAGTTGGTTGAGCGACTGCCTTCGGCTCAGGTCATGATCCTGGAGTCCCGGGATCGAGTCCCGCATCGGGCTCCCTGCTCAGCAGGGAGTCTGCTTCTCCCTCTGACCCTCCCCCCTCTCATGTGCTCTCTCTCAAAAAAAAAAAAAAAAAAAGGTCTGAGCTCTGTGGTTGACTGTATGAAGAGAAACAGACAAAAGGGTCAAAAAGACTGTACATCTCCACGGCAAGGAGAAGAAAAGCGGGCAATAGAGAGATGAAGGAAAGCTTTGATTGGAAAGAGGATGTCAGGGGCCAGTGCAGAAGTCAAGGAGTGTGGGACTGAGGAGCCAGGACCCAGGGAAGTGTTCCTCACCCTTGTTTGGGGGGCTGGGGGGGGGAACAGAGCCAGGGAATTGCTTCTGGGGCAGAAATAGAAGTAGCTGGCCCCCATAGCAAGTTGTAGAGGGAGTTGAAGGAGCAAAGAACAGCCTGCCTGTGAGGGCAAAACCAGGTAAGCAGTGACCCAGCTCCTCCTAGTTCTCTCCATAGCAACCTGAACACTAAGGCTGCCAAGGCAAATCGGGATCGGCGGGGCAGTGTGCAGAGAGAGGATCTGGTTTCTTGGGGACACGGCCTCCGTGGCTCTACTGGATCAGGATGCTGGCTGGCTTGGTTCTTATATTCCTGGGATGGAGAGTCACAGTATTTCCAGAGACACAAGCACTCACCCACCCATGGGCCTGCTCTGACACATCAGTGATTAATAAGGGTGGGTTGAGCACCTACTATGTGCCAAATTCTGTGCTGGGCACTAGGAATACAGAGGGGCACAGATCCACATGGCTCCTGACTGTGAGAACTGGTCTGGTCAGCCGGATCGGAAGAGCTTCCTTGAGGAAGCCATGAGATGCAAAAATGCACAGGGCTTAGCTAGGCAAGGAGGGTTCCACGTAAAAGGTCCAACACACCAGGGACTCTGAAGTAGGCAGGGCTGGGAGCCAGAAGGAGAGTGGGGTGAGACCATGCTACAGGGCCAGGCAAGTCTCCTTGGCCATGATCAAGACCTTGTCCATCACCTAAGAGCACTGAAGCCATGGAAGGAGTTTCGCAGGGAACTGAAATAATCTGGTGTGTCTCCAAAAGGTTCTTCTTACTCTGTTGCAAATGGACAGAGGAAGCTAAGGGCGGGTGCAGAGAGATGAGTCAGCACTGAGCCTCAAGAATCCCCTGGTCACACAATAGGAGCTTACTAAAATGTAGATTCGGATCCAGTAGGCCTGGGGTGGGACCTGAAACCCTGTGTCTCTAACACGTTCCCAGATGGTGTCCATGCTGCAGGTCCACAGGAGAAATCTCAGACGTCCTTTGGAGGCAGACTCTTCAGTACTTGGCAATGGATAGGACAGAGGGGGCAGGGGGAGAGGAAAATATCAAAACTGGCTCTCAGATTCTGGGTTCTCTGAGATGGGAAGACTGCAGAAGGAGCTGATGGGCCTGAGGGACGTTAGCCACTGGAGAGGTCAAGTTGGGGGGTGAAAACAGAGTTCCGGGAGCTGGAGTGGACTGACACCCTGTCTTCCCTCCCACAGCCACCGGTCTGCTGAGATAGCTGTCCTCACACTCAGGACACCCAGGCCGGCCTGCCCCAAATCACGATTAGGGAGTCCTGTGCTCGCGGCCTTCCCAGGCAGGGCCTGCACTTGGCTCCCAGCCCTGGGCACCACCAGCCTCGCCCTCAACAGGCCACTCAAACTCAGAGGCCGGGAAGGGGGAGGGGCGAGCTGGGGTTGGCAGGACAGTTTGCAGGAGAGAGGATCCAATTTCCTCTGTGACAGAACAAAAGCCACTTTCTCTGGAAAGAACTTAAAGGTGTTGGACGTGTGATCCCCGCCTCGGATTTGCAGAGTCCCTTTAGCAGCCCCCCGGGGCGCAGCGAGCGGGGACGGCTCAGTCCGCTGGCGCCATCTAGTGTGCATGAGGAGGTGATGCTCTGCTTGTCAGAGAGGGGCGGCTTAGGCAGGCGGCAGGCGTGCGGTGGGGCAGGCGGGCGGGGGGAGAAGGACTGGAAGGGGAAGGTGCAGCCTGCAGCTGAGTCTGGGGTCGCTGCGGCCTCCTAGGGCAGCGGAGGGGGCAGGCAACTCAGAGGAGTTTCTGATCAAGGAGTCTTGGGCTCTGTATTGTCTCCTAGGGCTGTCGGAAAAGGTTGTCATAACTGGGAGGCTTAAAGCAACAGAAATTTATTCTCTCAGTTTTGGAGGCTAGAAGTTCAGAATCAAGGTGTCAGCAGGACCATTCTTCCTCTGAAGGCTGCAGAGGGGGAATCTTTCCTTGCCTCCCCTTGCTTCCAGTGCTACCAGCAGTCCTTGCTCTCTGATGGTTTATAGATCTCTCCAGTCCGTGTCCACCTTCATGGTCTTCCCTGTGTGCCTGTGTCCAAATTTCCGTCTACTTATGAGGACACCAATATTCGGATTAAAACCTACCCAATCCAGCATGACCTCATCATAACCTGATTACGTCTGCAAAGACCCTATTTCCAAATAAGGTCACCCTCACAAGGACTGAGGGTTCCAACTAGAGAGGATCATCTGGGGGACACATGTCAGTCCAGAAGCGACTCCTCTCATCCAACAGCTGTTCCCGCAGCATCTGCAAAGTGCCCGCCTGTGCTGGGGGCTGGGCTGCTGAGGCCGACTAGCAGACCTGTTCCTCCTCCCTTGAGGTTTTCACAGGTGGTTCTCTAAGTCTCCTCACTGATCTGCCACCCCCTGGCTCACCCGTGACTCCTCAGCACCCAGAGTCAGCATCTCCTTGATGTAGGAGAGGAGGACGAAGGGCAAGAAAGGTATGAAAGGCTGCAGGGATGAGGAGGAGGGGGTGACACAGGGGAAAGGGGTGCAGAGCAGAGGGCTAGAGCTTTGCCGAGCACGTGACATTGGAGCTGTGTCTTGAAGCAAGAGGAATTTGCCAGGCAAGAAAGAGATAAACAAGGGTGAGGGGCCTTCTAGGCAGAGCTGAAAGTGTGCGCCATGGCCTCGAGGGGTGACAGGGGCTATGATGTTGGGGGGCACGGGGGAGGCTGGTGTGGTTGGAAACAAGGGTCTGTGGATGGGGGGTTGCTGCCAAAGGGCATGGCCTGGAAGACAGAGGCTCTATGGGGAAGGGTTTTGAGGACCACCCTCCTGGCTTTAAATACTATCCTGTTGGGGCGCCTGGGTGGCTCAGTCGTTAAGCGTCTGCCTTTGGCTCGGGTCATGATCCCAGGGTCCTGGGATCGAGTCCCACAGGGGGCTCCTTGCTCAGCGGAGAGCCTGCTTCTCCCTCTGCCGCTCCCTGCCACTCTGCCTACTTGTGATTCCTCGCTCTCTCTGTGTGTCAGATAAATAAATAAAATCTTAAAAAAAAAAAAATACTATCCTGTAGGCGGAGAGGCACCTCGGGGTTTTTTGTTTGTTTGTTTATTTGTTTGTTTGTATCTTCGTGCATCACAACATTTTTTAATAGAACATGAGAACATAAATTACCAAAAAACAAACCCAGCCATCATCCGTTAACCATAAATTGAAGTACTATGCAGCTAAAAAAAAAAAAAGGAAATATTATGCAGCTGTTACAAATGAGGGACTACAAACTTATATAGGGGTAACTATATGCTAAATTTTTTCAAAGTAATTTACTCATGTGACCACATTGTAAGAAAACACATACAACTGTACATGCATATATCCTCAAGCAAGTGGGTACAAACGTTGAGAAATAACTAGATTGAGTACATGGTTTAATGATTATGTAATTTTATGTTCTGTGAATATTTTGTATGCTAGAAGCAGGCATTAATGTTTTTATTTTATTTTTGGGTTTTTTTAAGTTTATTTTTTTTAGGATTTTATCTTAGGGTGGGGGAGAGGCAGGGAGAGAAGGGAAGAGACTCTTAGGCAGACTCCCTGCGGAGCCCAGAGCCCCACACGGGGCTCGATCTCATGACCCTGAGATCATGACCTGAGCCAAAACCAAGAGTCAGATGCTTAACCAACTGTGCCACTCAGGCAACCCTTTTTTAAGTTTATTTTTATTTGTTTGTTTGTTTATTTATTTAATATCTATACCCAATGTGGGGCTTGAACTCAGGACCCTGAGATTAAGAGTCACATGCTCCACCAACTGAGCCAGCCAGGTGCCCCCCCCACTTGGAGGTTTTAAAGTCTGCTCTAGGTGTCATAATTACCAGAGACTGTGCAGCAGGCCAAGAGGCATGACAAAGGGGTCCAGAGGGTCTCCTAGATAAAAATTGAAATATAGAGTTGCCCCCACTTTCTGGCAGCACTTAGTCCAGACAAAAACCACGTTGCCTTGAAACTTACCCAAAATACTTCACACAAGCCCCTTGTAGCATTTTACTGAGGTGTGGCGCAAGTACCAAGAAACCTGATCTGTGTTAGTTTAGGTGGGCCCCTTATAGTCTGGCTGTGGGCATCACCATAGTTAAGGAAGTGTCTTTTAATCCCTAGTTTGCTGAGTGTTGTTAAAAATGAATGAATGTTTAATTGTATCAAATCCTTCTGCATCTAGTAAGATGGTAACGCGTTTTTCTTTAATTTGTTAATGTAATGCATTGTACTGAATATTGATAGAATTTATTGCTATTAAACTATCCTTGTAGGGGCACCTGGGCAGCTCAGTTGATTAAGTGTCTGACCCTTGATTTCAGTTCAGGTCATGAACTCAGGGTGGTGGGACTGGGTCCCACATCGGGCTCCATGCTCAGCTCGAAGTCGGCTTGGGATTTTGTCTCTGCCGCTCGCTTTGCCCCTCCCCTGCTCATGCTCTCTCTTGCTCTAAATAAATAAATAAAATCTAAAAAAAGAAAAGAAAACCTATCCTATATCCTTGCTAAACCCTACTTGATTATGATAAGAACATGAGAGTGCGTGCGTTTTAAAATAGTTTTTTAAAAAAATTATGCATCTATGCTCATTAGTGAAAATGGTCTATAATTTTTCTTGTCCTTGTTTGCTGTCAGAGCTATCCTAACTCCATAAAATGAAATAGCTAGCTTGCCTTTTTAGAAGTTTCTGAAACAGTTTGTAGGATATAGAGTTTATTGGTTTCTTAACAGTTGGATAAAACTGACATATAAAAACCATATGTGCCTGGTGTCTTTTGATGGGAGAGACTTTTGGTTACCGGTTTAATTTCCTGAGTGATTATTGATTTAGTTAGGTTTTCTGTTTTATTAATTTTTGGTGGTTTTTTTCTGTGAAGTTACCCATTTTAATATTTTTTCAAATTTGTGTAAAGTGTTTTGATATTTAAAATTTTATTATTTGTAATCATGTCCCCTTTTATATTTCTCAATTCCTAAAAATTGTTTACTTGTGTGACTTTCTCTTTTATCTTGATCAATATCACCAGAAATTTATCTATTTCCTTAGTTTTGTTTATTTTAGATTTATTAACATATTAATTTATATACAATAAAATGCACCCCTTTTAGTTTTTACTTTTGACACTCATACAATCATGTAACCACCACCACAATCAAGAAATGTTCCATCTCCCCACGAAATTTCTCTGTTTTCCTTTGTAGCCAACCCCTCCCCTGCCATAGCTCCTAGTAACCATTGATCTGCTTTGTGTCTTTACAGTTTTGCTTTTTACAGAATGTCGTAAAAATAGAACCATACATAGCTTTTTGAGACTGGCTTCTGTTACTTCAGCATAATACATCTGACTTTATCCACTTTATTACATGTATCAGTAAGTCCTTCCTTTTTATTGCCAAAAAGTATCCCATCACATGGCTGTACCAGTTTGTTTATTCATTCACCAGCTGAAGGATCTTTGGTTGTTTCCATTACTGACTAATGACATCAAACATCTTTTCATGGGCTCCCTTGCCATCCATTTGTCTTCTCTGGGAAAATGTCTGTTCAAATCTTTTCCCCCTTTAAAAATTTTGGTTATTTTGTTTGTTTTCTTTATATATATATATACACACACATATATATATGAAGAAATATATATTTATATTTTAATTTAATTTATATATTTCTATATTAATCTAGAAATTATAAATTATTAATTTAATAATTAAATCATATAAATTATTAATTTATTAAATAATTTAATTTATATATTAATATACTAAAAATATATATTTTTAAAGTAGGCTCCACATCCAGCATGGAGCCCAATGCGAGGCTTGAACTCACCACGCTGAGATCACCTGAGCTGCTATCAAGAGTTGAACACTAGGGCACCTGGGTGGCTCAGGTGGTTAAGCCTCGGACTCTTGATTTCTTTTTTTTCCCCCCTGAAGATTTTATTTATTTATTTATTTATTTTTAAAAGATTTTATTTATTTATTCGACAGATGGACAGCACAAGCAGGCAGAGTGGCAGGCAGAGGGAGAGGGAGAAGCAGGCTCTCCGCCGAGCAGGGAGCCGGACGTGGGGCTCGATCCCAGGACCCTGGGATCATGACCTTGAGCTGAAAGCAGACGCTTAACGACTGAGCCACCCAGGTGCCCCGGACTCTTGATTTCTGCTCAGGTCATGATCTTGGGCCTCACATGGGGCTCCACGCTCAGCATAGTCTGCTTGGGATCCTCTCCCTCTCCCTCTGCCCCTCTCCCTGCTTGCACAAGCACTCTCTCTCTCTCAAATAAATAAATAAATCTTTAAAAATAAATAAATAAAGTTAATAACTTAAAAAACTAGTTTTGGGGTTTGTCAATCTTTCCCTTTCTATGGTTTTATTGTTGCTTTCCATTTCATTAATTTATTATCTAATTTTTTAATTTCCTTCTTAATTTGGGCTTACTCTGTATTTGGTTTTGCTTTCATGAGTTGAACACACTTATTTGTTTCCATTTGTTTTTCAATAAATCTACTTAAGGCTACATATTTCCTCTAAATGCCACTGTAGTTACATCTCACAAGATTTGATTAGTAGTACAGTTGACCCTTGAACCATGCAGGGGTTAGAGGTATTGAACCCCACCCCATGCACATATAACCTTTGCCCCCCAAAAACTTAACTAGTATACCCTACTGTTGACCAGAAGCCTTACTGATAACATAAACAGTTGATAAACACACATTTTGTATGTTCTGTGTATTACATACTGTATTCTCACAATAATTTAAGCTAGAGAAAAAAATGTTATTAAGAAAATCACAAAAGGGGCACCTGGGTGGCTCAGTTGGTTAAGTGACTGCCTTCGGCTCGGGTCATGATCTCAGGGTCCTGGGATCGAGCCCCGCATCGGGCTCCCTGCTCAGCGGGAAGCCTGCCTCTCCGTCTCCCACTCCCCCTGCTTGTGTTCCCTCTCTCGCTGTGTCTCTCTCTGTCAAATAAATAAATAAAATCTTAAAAAAAGAAAAAAAGACTCCACTTGAAGTTTCTTCTACTGACTAAATCAAGGCAATCATGTGGTGGGCCTGAAAGCAAGAAAGTGTTCAAAGAGTGATGAGTATATGCCCAAAAGACTCCCACTTGGAGGCGCCTGGTGGCTCAGTCGTTAAGCGTCTGCCTTCAGCTCAGGTCATGATCCCAGGGTCCTGGGATCGAGCCCCGCATCGGGTTCCCTGCTCAGCAGGAAGCCTGCTTCTCCCTCTCCCACTCCCCCTGCTTGTGTTCCCTCTCTCGCTGTGTCTCTCTTTGTCAAATAAATAAATAAAATCTTAAAAAAGAAAGGAAGGAAGAAAGAAAATCACAAGAGAGGGCGCCTGGGTAGCTCAGTCGGTTAAGCAACTGCCTTCAGCTCAGGTCATGATCCTGGAGTCCCGGGATCGAGTCCCATGTCAGGCTCCCTGATCAGCAGGAGTCTGCTTCTCCCTCTGACCCTCTTCCCTCTCCTGCTCTCTGTCTCTCATTCTCTCTCTCTCAAATAAATAAATAAAATCTTAAAAAAAGAAAAGAAAATCATAAGAGAAAAATACATTTACAGAATTGTACTGTATTTATTAAAAAAACCACACCCATGTATAATTGGACTCAACGAAGTTCAAACCCATGTTGTTCAAAGGTCAGCTGTACTTCCATTGCTCGGTTCTAAATAAGTGTGATTTCACCTTTAACCATGAGCTATTTGGGAATAAATTGTTAAGTTCTCAAATGTGGATTAAAAATACTTTTCAAAAAAATCGTTGCTTTTTAATTGCATTTAGTAGAGACAGTGATTAGTATAACAGACTATTTGAAATACACTGAGATTTTCTTTGTGATCTTATAACTGGTCAATATTTGTGATGCTCCTTTCACATGTGAAGTAATGTATGCTCTCTATTTTTTTTGTGCAAGTTTCTATATTCAAGCAAAAATACTTTGAATGGTGCCCAGCACGTAAGTTCTTAGTAACTCTGAGCTAATAGTATTACTATCTTCTATTTTCCCATTTTTTTTCTGCATGATCTATCCATTTATGATAGAGGCTGTTAGAATCTCCCACCAGGCCTAGGCATTTGTCTATTTCTTCTTGTCATTATGGTCCTTCTTGCTTTCCACAACTTGAGGCCATTTTATCAATTGTCTATGACTGTGTAACAAATTACCGCCCCCTCAAACTTCATGGCTTAAAACAACACTAGACTTGTATAATCTCACAGCTTCTGAGTCTGAGATTCAGAAATGGCTTAACTTGGTGGTTCTGGTTTGGGGTCTCTCTGTGGGTCCACTGTTCTCTGAAGGTGTGCCCAGGGCTGGAGGACTGGTTCCAAGCTCACTCACATGGTTGGCAGCTCGGTGCAGGCTCTCGCCCTGCCGACCCCTCCTGGGCTGCTGGAGTGTCCACATGGCATGGCAGCTGGCTTTGCCCAGAGCAAGTGATTCAAGAGTGTGTGAGGCAGAAGCTGTGATGTCTTTTATGATGTAGCTTTGGACGCCACATTCCATTACTTCACCACATGCTAGTCATTAGAAGTGAGTTGCTAAGCTCAGCCCATATTCAAGGCGGGGGAGTTAGGCTCCATCTTTTGAAGGAGAGGGGGTTAAAGAATCTGTGTGCATATTTAAAAAAGTGACTTGGTTATGTTATTCAATCTACCAAGATTTATGCTGTCCTCTTTTGTTAATGGCATATTCCTTTATTATGCACTGTTCCTCTTCATCTTTTATTAATTTTTTAAATACCATATGGTTTATTTGCCTATGTTATGTTGCTAAGTCAGTCTTTCATCCCTTTATTTTCAATTTCTTTTTTTGGTTTTGTTGTAGGTCTCTCTCATAAGTAGCATTTTATTGGATTTTTAGGACTTTGATCTGATACATCTTTTAATATCTGAGTTTATTATGTTTATATTTCTTATAATTATTAATACATTTGGATTTATTTCCACTATCTCATTTTGTATTATCTTTTTGCTGTTCTTCCCTTTTACTTTGTCCTCTTTTTGTCCGGATTGAAAATGTTACCAATTTTCTATAATCTCTGTTTTTTTCTTGTCTAGTCGGGAAGCCATGAGATGGTATTTCCATTCTTTTAGAGGTCACCACATTTTTCTTTAAAAAATTGAAGTTATTATTTCCACTTTCCCAAATATTTCATAGACCTTTGCCTGTCTTGAGATTTTTAAAAACTCTACTTCTATTATACATTTCTAATTCTATTGCTTTGTCATCAAAGAATACAGTCCAAATGGTAAGGATCCTTTTGGATTTGTAGCTTTATGGCTTTACAATGTTGTTTTAAATGTTGCATCTCTTAAAAAGAATGTGTATTTATTTTCTCCAGGTACAGGGGGTTATGGATAGCTAATAGCTCATTAATTACGCTGCCTGACCATAGAGGAGTGTGGTGATACTTCAGATTACAATTGGTGACCTACTAATATTGCTCTGAATTTCTGTCATCTGTTGCTTGCCCCATGTCAAGACGCTCCCCTGCGCTATCACAGACACATAGCATATTTATTTTTCAGTGCATTTATTTAATTTTAATGCCAAGCTCTGTTCTCACTTGTTCCAGGTTGGGATAGTCTGTTGCTCAGGCATACAGTCCTTCCTTCCTTTTTCTTCCTTCCTTCCTTCCTTCCTTCCTTCCTTCCTTCCTTCCTTCCTTTCTCCTTTTTTAAAGATTCCATTTATTTATTTGACAGAGACACAGCGAGAGAGGGAACACAAGCAGAGGGAGTGGGAGAGGGAGAAGCAGGCCTCCCGCCGAGCAGGGAGCCCAATATGGGGCTCGATCCCAGGACCCTGGGATCATGACCTGAGAGGAAGGCTGACGCTTAAGGACTGAGCCACCCAGGCGCCCCATATAGTCCTCTTTCAATTACAGTAAAAATGCTGGTCAAGGTTGGACATGGGTTGGGGCTTATAAATGGGTGGTCAGGAACTGATAATGGATTTGGTAATGAGGAACAAGAACATTTGAAGAGAGCTTTCTGACGTCTGTGATCTAGGTCCGCTGTGGAGAGACTGCGTGCCAGGCAACTTGTCCACTGGGTGGCGCACTAAGCATATACTTCGGAGCTCACTCATACCCGTCCAACTAGGGCAAGAAAAAGATGCCAGCAAGAAATGTAAGGGATGGGGGATTTTTCAGTGAAAATGAGAGGTCTATATCCAACAGTGTGTGCGCGCGCGCGTGTGTGTGTGTACCAGAACGAGGAACTTACAATAACAGAATGTGTGACTTTTTTTTTTTTTTAGCAGAGATAATCAATTCAGAGGATAAAACAAACGGTTTGGTCCATTGGTTCATGTGTTTGGTCATTTATTCATTCATCTGGAAACTTTTCTTCAAGCGTTTTTTTTTTTGTAAAAAAAAAAAAACAAAAACCCAAACCTCTACCCAAACATTGATGTAATTAAAGAGTACTTAATCTATTACTTCCTTCTGTAATGTAATATTTGTGTTTTATTTTGAGTTTAGCAGAGATGATTTTATATTCCTGCTGCTGAGAAATGTCATGCATTGCTTTAGTTGTTGAAACAAAAAAATACCGAGTCGTTATGTCTGTGTTATCACGCCCACCACCCTTGCATTGTTGCTCATTTGGTATGCTTCTCATTTGTCCCATGCAGCCGCTTCGAACCATAATTACAAAGATTTTATTGCCATGTTGAAAATGATTATAATATGGCAGGCAACAAAAAGAAGGCATAAAAATAGAAGATTTTCTGTCGTTAGAGCCATGGAGAGATACGTGCGTATATGGTTGTGGGCTGCAAGTGGATGATGGAGAAATAAACGTGATATTCTTAGGGGACTGGAGTTGTGCGTGGTTTTTCTCTGTTACAAATCATACGCTGTTGCTATAAGAACCTGATAAGGAATAAAAAAGTGAAGCCAAAAAATATATATGTTTTGATATAAGAAGTTTTTTTAAAAATTTAACCTCAATTAATTAACATATGATGTATGATTTGTTTCAAGGGTACAGGTCTGTGGTTCATCAGACTTATGTAACACCCAGTGCTGACGACATCACGTGCCCTCCTTAACGTCCATCACCCAGTTACTCCATCCCCCCTCCCCCCTCGCCCCTCCCCTCCAGCAACCCCCCGTTTGTTTCCTATGATTAAGAGCCTCTTATGGCTGATACACAAAGTTTAATACAAGAAAAACTTCACCATTTGGGTTTCTTTTCTGGCCATTTTTATTATTTTTCATTCCTTGATTCTTGAAGAAAATAATCTTGTTGTAGAGAGAAGGCTGCTGTGAAAAACCGACCTGCTCTGACGGTCAAATGTCCTGGGTCGGCCACTGGGGCTGCCTGGGTTCCTCTGCCAACCGAGGCTAATAAGAACAGGGCTGTTTGAGGGTTAAGTTAATGATTTGCATTAATTAGCTGAAATAACCACGTTACATGTATTTAAACTTCAGTGCATTAAATTAAGAAAGCCTGGCAAAGCAGAGGGGTGCATCTCCCATTTGAAAGCGTGAGCCAGAGACTTTGCTCTGAACGGCGCCCCATCGCTGAAGCCACCTGCAGGAGTGTGGAAACAGGGACGGCTTTGTGGCCCGTGCCAGGGCTGGGTGGTGGGGGCGGCAGCTCCTGGCCTCCCTCTGTTGCCCTCCCTGTAGCTGTTACAGCAAAGGTGCGGGCTTTTCTGCCACCTGGGGCCTGGAAACAACGGGAGAACTAACTGTCCATTCAGCTTGGAAGTCAAAGCTGGAAAGGAAGCAGAAAGTTGAAGGCTTCAGAGGAGGGATGGCTCAGGGTAGCCTCTCCCTTCTGGACAGAGACGGGTCTGGGCAGGCAAGAGCTCTGCAGGTGTTGGCCGGGGCCTTGGGGTTTCCTACCTGCGTTGGTTTCATTGGCCATGGTGCCCTCTCTCTCAGCCAGGTCCAGTGGGCTTCTCCTGAGGGGAGGCCCGTGTGGGGTTCTGCTCCCAGGACTTCTTGTCCCTGCCAGTACCACCTTCTCGGAGAGCCCTCCAGGCCTCTGCACATGACCCAAATATGCCTGTCTTCCTCACCCTGAAGATGGAGAAAGCCCATTTTACAGATGAGGAAACTGAGGAGGGCTTTATTACCCTCAGGGTGGGAGAATACCCTCAACCAGCAGGGCTTCCTTTCTGTGGCACAAATAGCTTCTTGTTCTGGAAAATGCAAACAACACAGGCCTTACTGAATCATTGAGTGGGAGCCTTGGTTTGAAGAGGAAGGACTGATTGTATCAGTGGTTAGACTGTGAGCTCCCTAAGGAGGAGGACTGGCAGGGTCATCTCTGTCCCCCGGGGTTCAACACAATGACTATCTTGTCATCCTTGGGAATTAAGAGGGAACAGTAACCACCATTATGTCAGAAATTGTATGGGAGCCCGTCTGTGCATTCCTGTGAAGTGGTGCTCTCACTATTCCCTTCATACAGATGGGCAACTGGGGTCTAGAGAGGTCAGATAATTCGTCTAAGGTTAGTGAGGGGCTGAGGCCGGAACTGCATCTTTCACAGGTATCCGGACTGGTTCTGGAACATGTGGTCCCTTACCTTGACAAATACTATCTTAAGGGAGGGTGCAGTGGGAACCTGGGAGTTTCCTTTCTAATAAGTCAAGAAGATGGACTGGAGCCTGGTTTGACCACAGTTGGGTCCAGTGGTCCCAACCCTTTGGCAAGGCAGGTGGCCTGGGGTCAGGAGCTGAAGTTCCTCTTCCTAGCTCTTACTAGCTAGCGTGTCACTTTGGGTCAGTCACTCACCTTCTCTGGCCCTGAGTTTCTTTATCTGTGAAATGAGAGAATTAGGCTAGTTCAGCCATTCTTGAGGCTTATTTATTTATTTACTTTCTTATTAAGATTTTATTTATTTATCTGAGAGAGAGAGAGAATGAGTGGGGAGAGGGTAGAGGGACAAGCAGACTCCCCACCAAGTGGGGGAGTCTGATGTGGGGCTCGGTCCCAGGACCCTGAGATCGTGACCTGAGCTGAAAGCAGATGCTTAACTGCCTGAGCCACCCAGGCGCCCAAGATTTTATTTTTAAGTAATCGCTACACCCAATGCAGGGCTCGAATTCACAACCCCAAAATCAAGAGTCACACACTCTACCCACTAAGCCAGCCAGGCACCCCTCCAGATGCTTTTAAACAAGTCCCCAAATACAAATTTTTAGGTGAAACCCGCTGGTTAATAATTGCTAGGAGGAATAACTTTGGTCTTAGACCAAATATTAGGAATTTATTATTTTGGTTTTTAAATACTGCACAAGCAAAATAGAAGAGAGAGAAACAAAAACAAAAAAACACACAAAAAAGCCTGTAAAGCCAGAAATTATAGTTCTCTGGGTAAACGATCAATCCTTGTTTTCGTTGTTGTTGCCGTTTGTCTGTTTGCTTGTTTTCACCTTTGCCGGCCTGTCCTACAGCAAATCAATGTAGCCAAGCTACACATCCAGAAAGGTCTGCACACAGAAGAGATTGCATGTTTGCTTAATTCGCTACCCAGCCCCTCTTCAGCCCAAGCACCTTTCACTCACATCTCCGGGCTACTGTGCAACCACAAGTTCACGGGCGGGGGTGGGGAGCAAAGTCTGCCCAAGGCAAGTGTAAGTGGAACGTGCTCCCACTGGGGAGCAAGGAGCATCTGGAGGCACCCAGAGCCAGCCTCCAACAGGGGCAGAGGGAGCTTCTCCCACAGGGCCCAGGTGCTAACGAAGGGCCAGGGCACCCAAAGCCTGAGCAAGAGGCAGGAGGAAGCCAGCCACACGGTTCTCCAGGAAAGGGACTAGGTGGCTGCACAGAACAGTGGGCTCCCCCTCTGCCTCACCTCTCACCCCCAGCAGCCCTCTCTGCCCCTGGGCCTATCACCCTACAGTAGCTTTTCTAAAGTGAGGACCACCTGCCCTAAATCTCCTTATTGGCATCTTTCCAAGCAGACCACTCACCTCAAATGAACTTGAGTATTTGTTCATCTCCCCAGCCCCGGGATGCGCTCTCAACGCAAGTCAGACGGTAAGAGCACATGAGAGGCTGTTTTGACACATTACTATGGGGAATTTCAAACAGGCACAAAATTAGAGGTTAGTCTGACAAACCTCCAGGTACTGATTGCTGCGCTTCAACAGTTACCAGTATTCTATCAATTTTGTATAATTTGTATAAAAATGCATATAATTTTTTACAATAAGGGGTTGAAACTATATCTCCTGATGGGAAAAGATAGTCCTGGTTTACAGAAAAAGACATTTTCTAAAGAATTAGTAGTCAGTGCGGCACGTTCCCAATCATGTGGAAATGCATCTTCAGACGTTTGGAACTGCAGATTAACCACAAGATAAATTTGTCCAGCTGACTATCGCTGAGCCCTTGGTGGTATGGGTGGCCTGTCCTGGTGGCTTATTTTAAGAAAGATCTTGTTCCGTTTAGAGGGACAGGGTGAGGCGGGCTCCTGCCCTGTTTGGAGAGATACCCAGCTGTCGCCAGTTTCAAAACATTTTGCAACCCGCTGTTCACCTGCTAGGTGTGGTGTTTCTGGTTTTGAAGAAAACATCACAAGGAGAAAAAAAAACCACCAGGTCTTCAGAAACACATCAAATTCATAAATGATAAGCACTCGCTTAAAATCATGATATCAAAGTCTATTCGAGTAAGATGTTTATGGCATATTCTTGCTAAGTGAAAAAAAAAAAGGAAGTTATAACCCTGCCAAAGGGTGATCCTAATTTTGATTTGACAAAGGGAGAAAGCCAGAAAGAACACCCAAATGTTGGGGGCGTATGTGGGGGTCTGCTTGTGGAGATATTTGAATTCTTCTCGTTTCTCTGCAGTTTTTTTTCCCCCTGAGGCGAGGCATACAGAAAAGCAGTTTGTTTAAAGTAAATTAAAACACTCAAAATGAATACAACTTTATATTCTGAATCCCAGTATCACCGCCTTTGAAAGCAAGAAATGCAACTGGGTCTTACGCTGGGAGAAAGGTCACAGAGCTGGAAGAACCAGTCTGACAAAGATGCTGCAAACTACTGTTTCCTCAGGTGTAAAGGAGAGAGGAGGTGGGGGTACCGGGGTGGGTGTTGCACAGAGGAAATAGAAGAGCCCGCAGAACCGGGGGCATCTTCGACATTTCGTGTGCATGTGCGAGCGCACACATAAGTGACATTCTCTAGGGCAGCAGGGCTGAAATGTGTGGTTGGCTCCTGATAACATAAGGTTCCCTTCCCCAGGGAGCGCTGAGGCAAACTGTACGGGAAAAACAAAACGAAGTCCAGAAGTGACACCCTGGAAAGCAGTGCTTGCTGATGAAAAAAGAGCCTCTGGCTGTGGACAGTTTTAGAACATGGGGAGGCCTGCCCCAGGAGCCTCTGTGCTGTTTCTTTAATGAGCAATCCAGCGTGGGCTAAGATTTCCATGAAAAACTGTCGTCCACCTTTAAATTGGTGGCAGCCCGTGCAGCAAAAGGAAAGGAATGGTTTAACAGAAAATCTGAAAGAATAATACTAAGGCTAACATTAATCCTGTCACTAATCCTAAAACTAATAAGAGCAGTTGCCATTTCTCAGGCCCTTACTATGCACAGGCATTTTGTGTAGATGATCTCATTTAACTCTTGTTACAACCAGGAACCATAAAAATTGATTGTGAGGGGCGCCTGGGTGGGTCAGTCGGTGAAGTGTCTGCCTTTGGCTCAGGTCATGATCCCCGGGTCCTGGGATCGAGTCCCACATCGGGCTCCCTGCTCAGTAGGGAGCCTGCTTCTCCTTCTGCCCCTACCCCCACTCATGCTCTCTCTCTCTCAAATAGTCTTTAAAAAAATTGTGATATTATTTAACACCAACGGCATAGGGCTGAGAAATCTTATTCTCTAGAATCATAAGCTATGAGACACTTTGCTACTTGAAATTTTTTCCGTAAAAGGTCCTGAAGGTTCTGAGCAATGCAGAGCTTTGATAGAGCTAGGTGCAGAGCTTCTGATAGAGGGTTTCTGGATGCGACATTCCACAGTTAGCTTAATTTTATAGTGAGGAAACAAAGTCCTGAATACACTCCCCAGCCTGGATGGTCATCAGACTTAAAGTTCTAACAGAGCCTAAGCCAGTGTTTCTAAGGGGCTGTGGCCAAGGTCATACAACCCCTCTTATTTTGAATCATTATTGCTTTCTTACCAGTAACACCCTCGTTCCTCCTGCCTCAGACAAAGATTTCTGAAAAACCCAACCACCAAACTGTCCTTACTTCATGATGATACTCAATCCAGAGCTACTCCGGCTTACTCCCTTGTTCGTTCCCTGAATCATTCAGCAAAAGCCCCAACCCTTATGAAAACCTCTGCCTACTGTCTTTGGTTGAGATGCCCGTGGCTTGCCATGGTCTGTGTGCTTCCTTAGCATCCACTCTTTTCACGTATAGAGATGGTCCAGTGGACTTTGTTTATTGGGTCCAGCTCTATGAAGTAGGGGCATTATTATCCCCATATTTAAGGATGAAACCCGAGGTCAAGGAATGTGTCCAAATCACATGACTTTTAAATGGCAGAACCTGGTTCTGAAGCCAGGCTGCCTAAAAATGGCAGCCACCATTACTAAGCCTTTCCAGGGACAAAGCAAATGCTCGAGGCCGCTATGTCTGTGACATGGGGCAGGGCCTAGAGCTATCCCTCTTGTTGAGGTCAATACCTCAAGAGAAGAAGTACATTCAGCAGCTCTATCAGTCATTGCTTCCAGAGTATGGGAGAATTTGGCCAACAGACAGGTTTCCACAAAGGTGACTGGGGAAGGATTGGCCAGGATGAGTTAGAAGAGTGATCCAAAAACTGAAGTGTAAACAAGAGTCACCTGCAGCAGTTGTTAAAGCGCAGATTTCCAAACACCTCCCTTTGATTAAATAAACTTCTCAGACACATTAGCTACAAACATGTCAAAGTTTCTTTTCAAACTTGCTGCAAAGGTGAAGGCTTTCCAAACAAAAACAAAAACAAAAACAAAAAACAAATTCAAAGACTTATTTCTTGGCAGGGACATTTTAAAAGGGAATCGTGAGAGTGTTTCAATCTCTGCTGTTCAACCTGATTGAGCACTGGCCATGGGTTGGTCTGGTAGAGGGGCTGAAAGGGTAAAATACACACCAGATTTTGAAGACTTAACATGGTAAAAATGTAAAATATCACATTAATATTTTTTATACTGATTGCATATTGAAATGATAATAGTTTGGATTTCCTGAGTTAAATAAAATGTTATGAAAATTAATTTCACCTCTTTTATCTTACCTTTTTTTTTAAAATTTTACTTTTTAAAGGACGTGGCCACTAGCATTATATTTCTATCGGATGTGTGGGTTTAGATAGTCATTGTTGGACTGCCGACAAAAAGAGGGAGGAAGAGTGTCAGGTTAAAGACTATCAGAACCTCCTAGCGCTGGTTAAAGCCCTGTAGGCTTCTCCCGAGCCTGTTGTAGGCTGGGTGAATTTCCCAGAAAAGGTTCTTAAGCCAGTTAAAATCTGTCCGAAATTACTCCAGTGTTTTCTCAGGAATGTGGTTTTTCTGGGAAGGAACAGCTATTCATACCAGACTGCACCATTCCATACCAGCTTGGGTTGGGGACAGTTTCTTTCTCAGAGACCATGATTCCACAGGTCTGAGGAGGATCCAGAAATCACATTGTCAACCAGTACTTTCGATGAGTCTGATTTCAGAGCTGCTGACCCTGAAGGTTTTATATAGGCGTGGCAACCCCACAAGAAGGAAGGGGAAATGGTCTTTGAGAACAGCCGTCTGCTTCCCAGAATGTCAGGGAACAGGATTGAGCGTGTGGCCAGACCTCCAGTCTCTCCCCTGAGGTGAGGTAACTCCCACTACACTTACCCTTTTGAATCTACCTCCTTGTGTTCACGTGTTGAGTCCCGTGGCTCAAGGGACTCAGTCACCTTGCCTTTAAAAGAACTGAAAAATGATGGACTTTTCCCCACATTTTTAAGTTGGCAGCTAAAACTTTTCATCATCGATTGCCATAGTTATAAAGGATGTGATTTCTAGCACATTTTCAGTAGCAACCTTCCAAAATGAAGCTATTACCTCACTCTTAAACAAATCCATTGCGATCTGCATACCATTGCAATCTGATACCTATTCTGGTCATTTTATTTTATTTTCTTTTATTTTTAAGATGTTTAAAAAATTTTTGACAGAAAGAGAGGGAACACAAGCAGGGGGAGTGGGAGCGGGAGGGGCAGGCTTCTCGCTGAGCAGGGAGCCTGATGTGGCACTTGATGTGGGGGCTTGATCCCAGGATCCTGGAATCATGACCTGAGCTGAAGACAGATGCTTAACCACTGAGCCATCCAGGCGCCCCCCTATTCTGGTCATTTTAAAACAAGGAAACCAGTTCTGCTCCTCCCCCTCCTCCTCCTTCTTTTTAAAGATTTATTTATTTATTTATTTGAGAGAGAGAGAGAGAGAGAGAGAGAGAGAGAGTGCACGTGCGCACGCGCCCATACTGGGATGGAGGGAAGGGCAGAGGAAAGAGTCTTACACCGACTCTAAGCTGAGCACTGAGCCGAATGCCGGGCTTGATCTTATGACCCTGAGATCACGACCTGAGCCTAAACCAAATGTACCAGCCAGGTGCTGCCAGTTCTTCTTCGAAGACAGAAATTTGTATCATTCCTTTTCTTTTTAAGACCCTTTCCATTCCACCACCCCTGCAGATTTTTACCCTAGTATGTTTTTATACCTGAAAGTATTTTTAAGCATTTTGTTATTTCTATGCATCAAAATTAGGTATATAAATGGAAATTTTCAGGGCGCCTGGGTGGCTCAGTCGGTTAAGTGTCCACCTTTGGCTCAGGTCATGATCTCAGGCTCCTGGGATCGAGTCCCACATCAGGGTCCCTGCTCAGCAGGGAGTCTGCTTCTCCCTCTGTCTGCTCATGCTCTCTCTCTCTCTGCCTCTCTCAAATAAATAAATAAAATCTTTAAATGGAAATTTCAAAATGTTCAATTGCCTGTGATCAAAACAACATAAACATAGAGGCTGCTTTTAGGCAACAGGCTTGAGGGATAGAAACTTGAGCAAGGCCAAAGGGCCCATAGTGACCAAGGAGCTGATGCATACAGGTTCATTAAGCCATACCAGTGGGCTACTTCTAACCAAGCACAATTCCTGAGATTACAAAAAAAAAAAAAAAAAAAAAGGAAACTTCCATCCATCCCCGTATGCCCTCACTGTGTCCTGTAACTATAGCCCCTCACCACCACCTCATGGCAGAGTATCTCTTTTGCTGTCCTGTCTCTGGCTCCCTTGCAGTGTATTCAATAAACTTCTATTTCTTTTGTTCTGCCTTGGGGGAATTCTTTCACCTCCTACACCCCACAATAAATATATTACAATTTCTGATAGTTATTCCATTTTGAAAGTAATTTGACTGGAAAGACGTCTCTGAATGAGGTGGATCAGGCTATTTTTCCCCCCATATAACCTTGAATGAATAATATTCATTGCAAGAAGGAGGCATTTATATATGTAAGTGCTAAGAAATATTGTTTATATGAACAAGTAGATGGGAATGGATGGAGTTTTGTTAATGTCACTCAATTTGTAAAATTCCTTGTGAGTTATAGGTCAAAAATGATTTTATGACTGATTAAAATTATACTTTTTTTAGATTTATTTATTTTATTTGAGAGAGAGAGAGAACATGAGTGGAGAGGGGCAAAAGGAGAGAGAGAGGATCCCAAGCAGACTCCTTGTTGAGCACAGAGCCCGATGCGGGGCTCGATCTCATGCCCTGAGATCACGACCTGAGCCAAAACCAAGAGTCAGACACTTAACGGATTGTGCTACCCAGGTGCCCCAAAATTACACTTAATAAGGTGTTGGCTGGCAACTTGGTTATAACCTCCTCCAATTTAGTTAAAAGCAAAAGATTGGAAAGGAGGGTTGTTAGGGACCAAATGTCTGTATCCTCCCCCCCCTTCATATGTAGAGATCCTAATCCCCAATGAGATGGTGTTTGGAGGTGGGGCCTTTGGAGATGATCAGGTAATGGGATTAGTGCTCTTATAAAGGACACCCAGAGAGCACCCTCACTCCTTCATCCATGTGGGGATACAGCAAGAAGATGGCTGGCTCATCTATGAACCAGAAAGTGGGCTCTCATCTCATCCAGGAATCTCCTGGAGCCTTGATCTTAGATTTAGTCCCAGAACTGTCAGAAATAAATGTTATTGTTTATAAGCCACCCAGTTTACAGTATTCTGTTACAGCATCTCAGACTGGCTAAGACAAGTATCTAGCATTACAGGTGGGTCCCTTAACATGGAATTTAATGCCCAGATATCCCTTGGAATGTCTTGGTGTGTCCCCGGGGGTTCGCGTACCCTGGGTGGCCCTGGGCAGGCAAGCTAGATGGAGCAGCTGCTGCAGCTTCAAACACCAAGTAAAGATAACCTTGACCACCCACTGGGAGGTGAAAGCCGCTGCCTCTCACGGTGTGGCTCCTGACGCATCACCCTCAGGGCTGCCTGCGCCTGGCCTCACCTTCCCTCTCTTGTGACAGAGTGTTTTCTGAAACTCCTCTCTCTTTCTCTTTTTTAAGCAGGCTCCACACCCGGCATGAAGCCCAATGTGGGGCTTGAACTCACGACCCTGAGATCAAGACATGAGCTGAAATCAAGAGTCCGGACGCTGAACCGACTGAGCCACCCAGGTGCCCCTGAAACATCTCTGGTCCTTACGTTGTCCTTGCATGCTTACCCAGTATTTATTTTTCATCACGGCAGTGTCACTTAGAGCCTTTGAGATAACCGGCTTGGGTCCCCATGCTCGCTTTGCTGTGTGACCCCTGGAAGTGACTTCCTCTGGGTCTCCATCTCAGTCACCTCTAATGAAAACTCGGTTTGTTTTCAGGTTTAAGTGATTGAATGCACACACGGACTGGGCAGCCATGTCAGGAACAGTAAGCACTCAATACATGTAAGCTGTTAGTATTATTATTGGCATTGCCCTAAATTTGGCCTCTTTCAAACCTTCCTGGGATAGGCAATACTCGTAAAATGCTTTGAGACTCAAAAGAGAAATCACTGCGCAGAATCTCAAGCCCTGCTGTTAGCATCATATTAGTGTGCTCCTCGTTAGCCCCATTTTCTTGGAGGAGGTTGGGTTGAGGAGGCAGTGTGCTGCGCGAGGGCTGTGGGGAGCACAGCACGGCCCCTGAGTCAGAGCTCCATTCTGCTCTCAGCCTCTGTTTTCCAGGGCTCCACTCTGCCCACCTCGCCATTCCATACTGAAATTGGCCTTGGCCAATTTCTTTCTCTTTCAATGGAAAGAGCAAATGGGCTTTGAGTTTAGACAGACTTGGGTTTGAATCCCGCACTGTCATAGTTATGGACCTTGGAAAATAGACCTCTAAAAAGAATGTATTTCCTCTTCCATAAAATGGGATTAGCAATACCCATATTTGGTGTTGAGAGGGTCAAATGAGCTAAGTCTACAAAACCCCTTGCACGGGACTTGGCACAGAGGAGGCCTCCGACTATTCTTGAATGTTACAAGGTACAGTAGGTAATTATTAGCGTAACTTCCTACATCAGACCTAGTGAGAAAAATAAGTATGACTCAGGCCAATAAGGTGGTTTCACACATCTTTGCCAAAGCAGAGCCTATACAGGAAGACAGATAAGCCTGTTCAGCCTGCCCAGTAGAAGGGGGTTGGGTGGTTGTAAGTTGGACCTAAGGCAGACTGGGCCATTTTGAAGTTGAGCGGCTCATTTGTTCAACATTTAGGCAGCCAGCCTAGTTGATGATGACCCTGTTACACTTCATCCTCGTCTATGAGGTAGGCTCCCTATGTTTATACCATGTGACCTGATCTCCTCTGATGGAACGAAAAGAGACACCTTGCCTAAACCGGACTAATCAGATTTTCCGTCCAGGGAACTTGGATCGGGACTAAGAGATTTCACTTTCATTCTGGGATCTGCTTTGGAGGGAGAAGATATAAAAACTGGGGGACGTGGTGTGGCCAACTTCTGCCATATGGACCAAGAGGCAGGGCAAGCCAGTCTGCAGGGAGCAAGCAAGTGAAATTAGAGAGAGAGAGAGAGGAGAGGGAGAGGAAGACTATATTTCTATATTCTTGACAGTTCCCACTTCCTGTTTCCAGACTCCTTCTCAGGCCTGGATCCATTCTTGCCCTTGGATTTCCTTAGACATTTCTGAGTGCTTGCTTAATGATAAATACATCTTGTGTTCCTTGCACTGGATGATGTGTGTGAAGCTATTTTGCGCTGAAGTTACAGAAGCCAGCTGAAGTAAAAAGAAGAAATTAGTGGAAGGTCCCAGGGCTCTCATGAGGTTGAGGAGGTTTGAACAACTCAGTTTCAGGAGGAGGCAGCATTAGGGCCATTCTGAGTACTTTGGCCACAGACTGGGAAGCAGACTTCCTTCTGGCATGTGTGCCATTAAGATGCCTCCATGTTGTGTCTCTCAGTTCCAAACTCAAAATTCCTGAGGTAAAGAGAATCTCATTGACCCATGATGAGCAATTACTCATGGCTGTGGGGTAGCTCCAGGCAGCGGAGGGTCTAACCAGGAGGGCAGGACATACCGCTCCTCAAGAACAAGGAGTGGGCATTGGTCAGCCAGCCCGGGGGTGTTGCGTATGGGCTGGTTTATGTGGCTGCCTATAGGGCAAGGGGAATTGTCTTCTTGCTGAGAAGGAAACAAGATTTATAAAATAAGGTTTCTGACATCAAGAAGTTTATAGTCTGCTCACAAATAATCCTACTCCAAGGCAGCTGTGGCAATTGCTAGAGGAGATGTAAAGCATGAACACTACAGGAATTTAAAGAAAGGCAAGTTGCCTTGCAGGTGTGGGTACTACAGCCCAGATTCTAGGCAAGGTCAAGGTTGACAAATGACTTATTGAACAAAACACTAAAAATGCACTCGACATGCCTTATAATCATAACCAGAAGGAACATCTATTTAAAATCAAATGTTAAATGCAATAGAGTATGAATGTGTTTTTTGGTGCACTAATCCGGAGTGTGTGAGCCACGTTGTCATACAAATAGGCACCAAGTGAAGCGTAGATACACATGATTGTGTCCTGCCCAAAAGTAAGGTAAGTTACTCATATTCCTGGAACCCTTGGTCCTGCCCAGATTGTAAGCCTCTGGTCAGCCAATCTCCCCCCAACTCTTGTCCCCATAGTGTTTGTGCTTGGGATCTCCTGGACCCTTCCTCCACTAGTCACTGGAAGCCTCCTTCCAAGGCAAATACAGTTTTAAAATATTTATTTTTATTGATATATAACTGACATTCAACATTATATGAGTTTCAGGTGTGTAATGTAATGATTCAATATTTGTATATATTGCTAAATGATCACAATTCATCTGCTCACCGCACATAGAATTTTTTTCCTTGTGATGAAAACTTTTAAAATCTGCTCTCCTAGCAACTTTCAAATATGCAATAACTGTGTTTTTAACTGTAGTCACCATGCAGTACATGACATCTGCAGAATTGACTTATTTTATGGCAAATACATTCTTTTTCTTTAAAGATTTTATTTATTTATTTGAGAGAGAGAGAGAGAGAGAGAGAGAGAGACAGTGGGGGGAGGATCAGAGGGAGAGGAACAAGCAGACTCCCTGCTGCTGAGCAGGGAGCCTGACGAAGCCATCCCAGGACCCTGGGATCATGACCTGAGCCAAAGGCAGACGCTTAACCGACTGAGTCACCCAGGTGCCCCATGGCGAATACATTCTTAATCTGTCCTCAGAATACTCTCTCCCCATCTTGGCCTCTAACAAAAACCTGGGTGACTTCATCTATTTTCACTGTCTAGCTGCCACATCTCTCGGGATCTCTTTCAACTGTATCTTCAAAACTGTTCTGGAGGTGCCTGACTGGCTCAGTCAGAAGGGCTTGCAACTCTTGATCTCGAGGCCATGAGTTCGAGCTCCACGTTGAGTGTAGAGATAACTAAACAAAATAATAAAATAAACTTAAAAAAAAAAAAAAAACCCCAAACACCAAAACCTGCTCTGGCCTGCACTGTCTCCCACGCTTCAGACCCTATGCACCCGCTGCCTGCTGGCATCTCCTCCTAGACATTCCAGGACGTGGCTGTCCCACGTACTTTCAACTCAGAGAACCTGAGGGAATTCATGGGCACTACCCCCTCATCCTGTGTTCTCTGTGCACTCATACTAGGGCCTGGAGGTGAAATTTGATTCTTGCTTCCCCCTTACCCACCCTGCCACATCTATTACCAACGTGTTATAATTTACCTTCTCAGCATTTCTCTAATTTGTCCCCTGCCTTTACCATTGCCCTAGCAATCCCATGATTGACTGAATTAATGCACAATTGTCATTGCTTTGCCATCTCTCTTAGTGACCTATTGCTGTGTGGCAAATTACCCCACAACTTAACAGTTGGAAACAAGTATGTATTGTGTCCCACGGTTTCTGAGGGTTAGGAATCTGGGAGTGGCTTAGCTGGGTGGTTCTGGCTCAGCATCACTTAGGGGGCTGCAATCCTGCTGTCGGTGAGGGCTGTGGTTATCTCAAGACTCAATGGGGCTGGAGAATCTGCTTCAAGCCTGCTCACGTCGTTGTTGGCTGGTCTCCCTTCCTTGCCGGCTGTTGGCTGGAGGCTTCAGTCAGCCTCTCCTTAGGTTACCTGAGTGTCACCGCCCTGCAGCTGGCTTTTCTCTGAGGTAATGGTGTGTTTGTGTGTGTGACAGAGAGAGAGAGAGAGAGAGAGAGAGGGAGAGAGATATTACTTAATATGGAATCCACAGTCTTTTTAAACCTAATTTCCAACGTTTTCACTTCTGCTGTATTCTACTGGTCGCATAGACCAAACCTCGTGTACATGTAGGGAGAGTGTGAAAACTAAAATGTGAGGATCCTTGGGGGTCATCTTGGGAGTTGGCTACCACAACATCAATTTATCCCTTTCTTTGATAAAAACATCCCTTGATTGTCACTTGGGAAACCACCCCTACCCCACTATTAAGTTATGGTATAAATGGGGCTGCTCCTTTTCCATTTCTGATATGTGTCCCCATTTGCAGAATGGGTCTTGATTAGCTAAGGCCCATATCAATATATTTTGCTATGAATTGAATGTTTGTGTCCCTCTAAGATTCATATGTTGAAACCCTAATTTCCAATGTGACGGTATTTGGAAGGTAATTAGGGTTAGATTAGGTCATGAGGATGGGGCCTTCATGATGAGATTAACACCTTTATAGAAAGAGGAGAAGAAATGTGATTTCTCTCTTTTCATATTTGCCCCAAGGAAGGCCATATGAGGACACAACCAGGAAGAGGGCCCTTTCAAGAATCTGACCATACTGGCACCTTGGTCCTGGACTTCCAGCTTCCAGAAGTGTGAGAAGCAAATGTTTATTGTTTAAGCCCCCCAGTCTATGGTATTCTGTTATAGCAGTCTGAATAGACTAAGACACAGTTTTTCTGGCCATAGCGATAGTTCTTGAATGAGCAGATAACCTGGTTGAAAGCCAATGAGACATTAGGAAATATTTGCTAGAGCTTCTAAGAAGGATCAAAGAAGCTTCATTGGAAGCTCCTGGAAGTGATGTTCTCTCTTCCTCTGGATTTGGTGGCATGAGGTTCTGAGGCTAGGGGTGCTAACATCTTGCTAACACAAGCTGAGCCGGCCTGGGAATGAAGCTGACTCTCTGGGGAAGTAGAGCCAAATATGGATACTGGAGATGCTCCTTGAGCTCTAGATCAAGCCAAGCCTACAGCTGGGCCTGTCTGTAAATTTCTCAGTTATATATATACTTTTTAAAGATTTATTTATTTATTTTGAGAGAGAGAGAGTACGTGAGAGCGGGGAAGGTTAGAGGGAGAAGCAGGGCCCTTGCCGAGCAGGGAGCCCAATGCGGGACTCGATCCCAGGACTCCAGGATCATGACCTGAGCCGAAGGCAGTTGCTTAACCAACTGAGCCACCCAGGCGCCCTAAATTTCTCAGTTATATTAACCAATAGATAAACTTATTTTCTTAAGATGGTTATACTAGAAATTCTGTTCCTTGCCATATAGAGTCCCAACTGATTTTGGCCTCTTACAAACTTCCCCCTCTAAAACATAAATCTGATCATGTTATCTCCTGGCATAAAATCTTACAACATCTACTCAGTGTTCACTGGATAAAGTCTGAGCTCATTAACATGGTGGTTGAGGCTTACCATAGTCCTCTCTATCTCCACAACCAGCCTCTTCTTTCCATGCTTCTATTTTGAGCAACACTCAACTATTTATACCATATACCCTACTGTTCTGAAGAGGGTCCCTGGCTGGGAGCATATGAGCCTTAATCAGGAATTAAGGTGGTAGAAAACATAAGCGAGAACTAGAGTCAGCCTAATCAAATTAGCCTGGAAGTCCCAGACCTAGATCCACAAGCTACACTCGTTCTGTGTTAACCCTGGAGATCCTGGGCTTCTGGTTTTCCATCAGGCTCCCCGTTTCTGCAGCTCTGAATTCCTCACAGTGTCTTACTGTGCATTCAGCCACATCTCTACAGAGCTCAATAGGACAACATAATTGCACCCTCAGGATATCTTGTTCCACTTCTCCTTAACCCAAGCCATTTGAATTAAGTACTCGATACCCAAGCTCTTAAAATGGGACACTGTTTATTTGAGGTACAATGATGAGGAATAAACACACAGCAGAACTTCTCATTCCCTTCCACCGCTCTTTATCCAAAGTATCCAGTTTTCTTCTGGGCTAAACTTGGCCATTAGTGGGTACTCTGATTTATCAGACAGATGTCAAGTGTTCTGCACTGGATTGGTCCTGTGTGTCTTGACCCTAATTATTGTATTAGAGAAGGAATAATTTCCAGTATTGGAGATGATCTTTTTTTTTTCTTTCAAGATTTTATTTAAATTCAAGTTAGTTAACAGTATTGGAGCTGATCTTGCGGTGGGGGGCTCTCTTTGGGAGATCTCACATGTGTGTCCCACCACAATGGCTCTAAGTTGGTATAAGGAGTTAATACCTTTGAGGCTTCCCACTCAATGTTAAAGAGCTCAGTAATTGGAAAGATGGAAAGAGCTCAGTAATTGTTTGTTCCCAGTTCCTGACAGCTTGAAGGATGGAGTAGGTATAGAAGTCAACAAGCATTGGTAGGCTCTTGTCCAGTTCTCTTTCGTAAACCCCTTGAATAGTTTGGTCTTTGGAATGCTGCAGTCTGTTATCTTGTACCTATAGAGGACTTGGGGGCGTGAGAAAGAAGCTTTTGTGTTCTTCATGGAAGAAGAACATGGGTTCTCCCTGTTACAGCAGCCTAACCTCCACTACGATTTCTGTCTTTTCTTTTTTTAAAAAAAGATTTTATTTATTTATTTAACAGAGAGAGAGAGCACAAGCAGGGGGAGTGGGAGAGGGAGAAGCAGGCTCCCCGCTAAGAACGGAGCCTGATGCAGGACCTGATCCCAGGACCCTGGGATCATGACCTGAGCCGAAGGCAGACACTTTAACCATCTGAGCCACCCAGGCTTTCTGTCTTTTCTGAATGGAGAGCCAAGGCAGCCTGTCTCAGTTGGTACAGCTGCAATGTGCTGAGCAAACCAGGCACTGGGTCAAATACATTCCACGCACTGCCTCACTTAATCCTTATAACAACCCTATGAAGTAAGTACTATTATTGACTGATTTCTGACATGGGGAAGTGAGGCCTAGAAAGATCCGCAACACGCTGAAGATCATAGCGTCACTACTTAACGAAGATCGTCCAAGTGCCTATGAGGTGCCAGGCCCTACTTCAGCCTCTGGAGCTACCAGGGTGGATGTTGGGGCTGAAATTCCAGCACACACGACTCCAGGTCCTTCAGCCTTAGCTGATGGGCTCAGCTGCTTCCCCTGTATGTTCAGCCCACTGTTCTTTGCGATACCAACTGGATGCTTCTGTCCTTGTCCTAATGCTTATGCTGAAACCATTTACACATTCTAGCTCACACATTTCTAACACAGAGACAAAGATGCAGCTAAGGTTACTTAGCTGTGATGTGAAATGTTGTCTCCTGATTTAATAAACGCTATAAGGTTTTGGATTTCCCTTTTGGATAAACTTTGGAATGAAAATCCTTTGGAACCACTGAGGTGGAAGAGACATGCTGGGCTTCACTGCTTCCAGCTGTGTGACTTTGAGTTTTGGTGTCAACATTTTTTTTTTTAAGGAGTATGAATTGATTTTAGAGAGTTGTATGAGGGCTGACTTGGCTACTAAATCCAAAGCCCTGAACGCTATGCCTGGCACACAGTGAGGGGAAGATGAATGCAGCTTTTATTGAGGAGGATGAGAATTGCTTAGAGGCCACTGGATTTTGCAATCAGGTGGATGATGAACAGTGAGAGCAGTTTCAATGGAGAGGTGGGGGTGGAGAAGAGGAAGTCTGCTGCAGATGAGTGAGAGCTTGAGAAAGTGGCATCTCAGTGTGTAAAGACTACCTGCTCTGTTAAGAAATAAGTTGGCTTAAAACTGTGGAAGGAGCCGCGATGTCCTTCGACAGATGAATGGATAAAGAAGATGTGGTTGATATATACCATGGAATATTACTCAGCCATCAGAAAGGATGAATACTTACTGTTCACATCGACATGGATGGAACTGGAGGGGATTATGCTAAGCGAAATAAGTCAATTGGAGAAAGACAATTATCATATGGTTTCACTCATATGTGGAATATAACAAATAGTGCAGAGGACCATAAGGGAAGGGAGGGAAAACTGGATGGGAAGAAATCAGAGAGAGAGACAAACCATGAGAGACTCTTAACTATGGGAAACAAACTGAGAGTTGCTGAAGGGGAGATGGGTAAAGGGATGGGGCAACTGGGGAATGGGCATTAAGGAGGGCACATGATGTGATGAGCACTGGGTGTTACATGCAACTGATGAACTGTTGAACACTACATCTGAAACTAATGGTGTACTGTGTGTTGGCTAACTGAATTTAAAAAAAAAAAGAACTATGTTGGCTTAGGAAAGGCAAGATGGGGCAGTTTGACAAGTGACAGAGGCTAAGAGAAGAATTTCTTTAAAAAAAGTTTTAAGGCGCCTGGGTGGTCCAGTTGGTTAAGCATCTGCCTTTGGCTCAGGTCATGATCCTAAGGTCCTTGGATGGAGCCTCGCATTGGGCTCCCTGCTTGGCGGGAAGTCTGCTTCTCTCTTTCCATCTGCCCCTCCCCCCTGCTTGCTCTCTCTCTCTCTCTCTCTCTCTCTCTCTCATGCTCTCTCTCAAATAAATAAAATCTTTTTTTTTTTAAAGATTTTTTTTTATTTATTTATTTGAGACAGAGAGAATGAGAGAAAGAGAGAGAGCACATGAGGGGGGGGAGGGTCAGAGGGAGAAGCAGACTCTCTGCCGAGCAGGGAGCCCGATGTGGGACTCAATCCAGGGACTCCTGGATCATGACCTGAGCTGAAGGCAGTCGCTTAACCAACTGAGCCACCCAGGCGCCCTCAAATAAATAAAATCTTTTTAAAAAAGTTTTAAAGGGGGAAGCAAAGCAGGTTGGACAGTTAAGGATCAAAGAGGTAGTGGAGAGGATGGAACTTTAGAAAAAAAGGAGAGAGAGAAAAATAATCAATGGAGCAAGGTCTGGAATCTGGTGCACAAAGAACCAAAGGTTTGAACAGAAATTGCACCCCTTGTTTCTCTGGGACAGATGAGAAGAAGATGGGTGAAGACATAGGTAATCTGAAGATGGAGGGGTGAGAGATGGAAGCAGTGGCAGCCTGATAACTTCGATTCTTTTTTCTTTATTCCCAGACAATAGAAGATAATGTCTATTTTCTGTGTAATGTAGGAAGCACTGTGGTAGTTAGCCTTCAATGACCCCTGTCATGCCCTCCTCCTGGTTCTCATGGCCTGTGCAGCTCCCTCCCACACTGTCCACACCGTACCCGGGTTGGCCTCTGTGACCAATAGCATACAGCAGAAGCTCTGTGCTCTGGGTTGAATTGTGTCTTCTGCAGAAAGGTGTGTTGAAGTTCTAACCTCCAGTGCCTCAGGATGTGACCTTAGTTGGAAATAGGGTCTTTATAGACGTAATTAAGGTAAAATGAGATCGTTAGGGCAGGCTGTAATCCAATACGATTGGTGTCCTTATCAAAAAGGGGAAACTCAGACAGAAATTCAAACAAAGACAAACATGTGCAGAGGGACAATGAAGACACACAGGAGGAGACAGCCATGTGACTGGAGTGGTGCATCTGCAAGCCAAGAACACCAAGGATGGCTGACAAACACCAGACACTAGGAAGAGGCAAAAAGGATCCTCCCCTAGAGCTGTTGGAGGAAGCACAGGACTAGATACCTCTGCTGTTGGAGGAAGCACAGGACTAGATACCTCTGCTGATACCTTGATTTGGGACTTCTAGCTTCCCGAACTGTGACACAATACATTTCTATTGTTGTAACCCACCCAATTTTTGGTATTTTGTGATGGCAGCCCTAGCAAACTAATACACTATGGTATGTCATTTCCAAGATCAGTTTATAAAAAGACTGTAACTTCTTCTTCGGTGCACTCTCTTAGATCGCCCCTCTTGGGATAGTCAGCTGCCATGTCATGAGGACATTCGGGCAGCCTATGGAGAGACCGGCACGGGAAAGAACCAAAGTCTCCAGTCAACAGCCAACAAGGGCCTGAGGTATTTCAAAGTTGTGGGAGTGAACTTGGAAGTAGATCCCCCCAGTTGAGGCCTCAGATAAGACCGCAGCTCCAGCCGACAGCTTGACTGCAGTTTCATGAGAGACTCTAAGCTGAACCACCCAGGCAAGCCATTCCTGAATTCCCAAATCACAGAAACTATGAGATAATAAATGCTGTTGTTTCAGGTTGTTAACTTTAGGGGTACTTTGTTACACAGTAACAGATAATACACCTGCTAACAATGAAGGAGACATTGTTGCTTAACAAGAGGAGAGAGAGTATGGAATGGCTGCTGAGATCATGAGAAAGGGAGCAGCAAACCAACGATACAGGTCTGATTAGTGGATGCAAATTGTAGATCAGAACCACTTGGTGAGGGTGCCAGTTAGATATTCAGATGCCTGAGCATCACATTTCTGAATCAGGCTTTTCTCTGGGAAAATGGCACTGGGGATCTACTCTTGGAAAAGTGCCCAAATGATTCTTTTTAAAGAACCATTGAGTTAGGAGTGCCTAGGTGGCTCAGTCGGTTAAGCGTCGGCCTTCAGTTCAGGTCATGATCCCAGGGTCCTGGGATTGAGCCCGGCATCAGGCTCCCTGCTCAGTGGGGAGTCTGTTTCTTCCTCTCCCTCCCCCCCACCTCATGCTCTCACTCTCTCTCTCCCAAATAAATAAATAAAATCTAAAAAAAAAAAACCAAACAAAAAAACCAAACATTGAGTTAGAGGATAATTGAGAGCAGAGGTAAAAGTGGGACAGGACTAGAATTTAAACTGGGTGTTAATTCATAGCACAACTGGCATCAATACGCACTATGCTATGGACATATAAAGAATTTCTAAGTTTTGTCAATAATTCAATAAATTCTGAGTTAGTGGGAATTACTTTGTATCCCTAAGAAAATATTCTCAGGAGCCCTTATGCTAATCTCCCCTTCTCTTTGTTTCTAAAGATACTGCCCTATTTCTCCTTCAGCTCAATCCCTGTGCAGAGAAGCTCTGCCTATTCTGATTTCTACCTCACTCCAACCTTCTCTAGCCTTGGTGGTCAGGACTCCTCAAAGTCAGGAGAAGTGCTTCTGGGATTTCTGGGGCCACCCTAATGCACAGAAAGGCATCCCATGAAGGTCATGCTTTTGTGAAGAGGACCTTGACAGGAAAATCAGGAAGTGGGATGTTCTGGGCAGAATAGATGGTTAAATTCTGTAAGCCTCAGCTTCTTCATTTAAAAAATGCTATATACCTAACATGGAAGGGTTGTGTAAGGATTGACTGAGTTGATGTGTGCAGTGTCCTTAGACAATGCCTGGCACACAATAGTGGCTCGGGAAAGAGGAGCTGTCAATATTAAGAAGTATGGTAAGGGGGGTGTGTTTAGGTGCTCTGAACTTAAGTTTATCTGCTTCCCCATGACTGTCCCAATCAGGGTTCCAGCCATAACCTGAGTGAGATATGGGTATTTGGAGGAGGGAAGATGGAGCTAGATGATAGGTGGATTTTATGGGGAACAAAAAAGTGAGTTCCTAGATCTAGGTCAGCATTCCTCTCAGACTCCTGGTTGAGTATTAGAACGACCTGCAGCCTTTACTAACAAACTAGGGTTCCAGCCCAGACAATTAAATTAGAATTTCAGCCAGTAGGGACCCAAGCAGCAGAACATTACAAACACTTCCCAGATGATTTTAGTTTATGGCTGGTGTTGAGAAACACTGATGTAGGCACTAAAATTAAAGTAGTGGGTTCACAGGTCTTTTAATTATTATGCACTAAATTAACGATTAAAAAAAATCACAATGTAGCAATAGAAAGAAGTCAAATAGGGCTGTAGGGGTAAATCCGTCAAAAAATGGAACATTTTAAAAAACCATATATTTCCAAGAGAAATTAAGAATACCCTTTCAAAAAATCTTTAGAATTATTAGCTACAAGCAAGGAAGTAGCACTTTTTCTTTGTGTTGGAAGATTTGGATAGGAATTTTTAAGCATCTGGTGGTTTTTAGGGCATTTTCAGAAAAACAGAGTTACTGATTGGGATGAGTACTTTCCCTGGTCATGTGTTTGTATCATGTTAAGTGGAAAAACAGACACAAATTTGAATATACACTTTTGAAGAAACATGGCAAATGCCCATGACTATGTTTTTTTTTTTTAAAGATTTATTTATTATTTATTTTGAGAGAGTGAGAATGAGAGAGAGAGAGCACATGAGAAGGGGGAGGGTCAGAGGGAGAAGCAGACTCCCTGCCGAGCAGGGAGCCCGATGCGGGACCTGATCCCGGGACTCCAGGATCATGACCCGAGCCGAAGGCAGTCGCTTA
>NW_027397070.1:42403277-42414131 GCF_003265705.2 Callorhinus ursinus
TAAGCGACTGCCTTCGGCTCGGGTCATGATCCTGGAGTCCCGGGATCGGGTCCCGCATCGGGCTCCCTGCTCGGCAGGGAGTCTGCTTCTCCCTCTGACCCTCCCCCTTCTCATGTGCTCTCTCTCTCTCATTCTCTGTCTTTCAAATAAATAAATAAAATCTTTAAAAAAAATACCTCTCATGAAACCAAATTCTATATATGAGGATGATTCATATTTTCGAAATGCAATTGTGCTTTTTAGAAGAACCCTACAGAGAAATTATTAAAAAAGCCAAATAGGTATCCTTCAGGGTTGGGAATAAGAATAGACTTTAAACATCTTTTTAAAAAAATCTATGTTTTTGAAAATGGTGATGTATTATTTTTGAATTGGAAAATAAAACATATATTAAACACTCAGGAAAGAAAACAGAAGGAGAAACAGCGAACCATGACCTGAGGTTCATTTGGTGAGCTGGGATCACGAATGTTCTCCTCTTGTTTCAGTTATTTTCCCTGTTGTACATTTTTGTGATAATGAGCATACAGATATTTTTATAATTGGGACACGATGAACTCTTTACAAATAAAGCTCGAACCCTCTATCCTTGTTTACAATTTTATCTGACAAAGGGAGTTGGGTGGAGCTTTCACAAAACAGTTTAAAATTTAGGAATCAGTTAGCTCAGGGGTTGGCAAATGTTTTCTGTAAAGAGCCAGATAGTCAATATTTTAGGTATTGTGGTTCATAAGGTCTCTATCGCAACTCTGCAGCCCTGCTTCTGTGGCAGGACAACAGATATAGGCAGTAAGTAAAAGAACAGGAGTGGCTGTGTTAAAAAAAAATTATGGATGGATACCAACCTTTGAATTTCATCTAATTTTCATGTGTCACGAAATCTTCTTTTGATCACCTTCCCCCAACCCCAACCATTAAAAATGTAAAACCACCCTCAGGCCATACAAAAACAAGTGGCAGGCTGGATTAGGCCCACAGGCCATAATTTGCTGATCCCTGTGTTCAGTGAAATCAGGAACGTGATGAATGAAACCTCCCATGGTTATGCTGAAAGACCCCAACAGAGATGGCCAATAAACTGTGTTAACTTTTTAATTTCATTTTATTGTTTATTATATTTTAAGGGAAAAGCCATTGTTTTTTTTTTTTTTAAGATTATATTTATTTGTCAGAGAGAGAGAGAGAGACAGCACAAGCAGGGGGAGTGGCAGGCAAAGGGAGAAGCAGGCTCCCCACTGAGCAAGGAGCCTGAGCAGGGAGTCTGCTTGGGATTCTCCCCCACTGCCTCTGTGCCCCCGCCCCCCACATGCTCTCTCTCTTTCTCTTAAATAAATAAATAAATCTTAAAAAAAAAAAATGACTACCCCCGTACCCCCGTGCTCAACCAATGAGAAAACACACTTTTCTCCAAAGACCTTTGGACTTCCCTTCAAAACAATCCCTCCAACTTCCTCCTTCTCCATAACATGTTCTTCTTGCTGGACTTGCCTATGGTTTTTCTGCTGCTTATATATCTCGAGTTACAATTCTCTACTATTCCTGAATAAACTCATTTTGCTGGTGAAATAATGGTTTTATTTTTAAGATTAATAGGCTTTATAAAAAAAAAATTACTCCTGAAGAAAATCACAATGCTGTGTGAAGACTGCAACTTTTTTCATGATGTACACAGCACCAATGGTCTTGTCTTTCACTCCCAGAAAACCTTTAGATTACTTTGTTATTGCAGCAAAAATAACATTTAGTGAGTGAAATCACAAGTGATTGCTTCTATTACAGTCAATAGAAAATGTAGAAAATAATTGGAAGACCATTTTTTAAAAAAAATTATGCAGAAAGCAAACAAACGTAGCTAAATTAAGTACTGGTTTCGGACAATTTGTACATTATGAGATGCCAGTGTTTATTAGGCTAGTGGCTAAAGGTGTTTTCTTTTAACAAATGCTTATTTTCTTTTAAATCCACCTTCATTCCCCACACCATAGATGACTAAATTCACAATTTTGCTACATACCTACTGAGGCTCTTCTTAAAGTAAACAAATATATAGGGGCCCCCCGGGTGGCTCAGTCCATTGAGCATCTGCCTTTGGCTCAGGTCACATCCCAGAGTCCTGGGATGGAGCCCCATGACGGGCTCCCTGCTCAGCAAGGGTGAGGTGGTGGTGGTGGTGGTGGTGGTGGTGGTGGTGGTGGTGGTGGCGGCGGTGGCGGTGGTGGTGGCGGTGGCGGTGGCGGCGGCGGCGGCGGCGGCGGCTGCTTCTCCCTCCTCTGCCCCTCCCCCATGCTGTCTCTCAAATAAAATCTTTTAAAAAAAATTTTAAAAATAAATGTATGAATGGACGAGCTCATTCCATACAAATTATTCAAATTCTAACCTAGGGTTTCTAAGGGCTGGAAGGTCAGAGCAAGGGTCTGTAGCTCTGCTGCTTCTTGAACTACCGTATCTCTGTGTAACTTTAGTTGCAAACAGCAACCCTTGATTCTGGGCACCTCTGAAAAATGGGGTGCCTTGAGTTCCACCTAAAAGCATTAAAGAAAAGTAACATTTTCACAATCATTCTCTTTATGCCTGGATTGCTAAGCCTGCCACCCTTGCTGGGAAAACGTGGAGCTAAGGATGTGGAAGGCTGTTTCACCCTCATTTTGAAACATAGACTTTGTTTTTGATGAATGCTCTACTTTTATGTGTTACATTACAGAAACTTGAACAAGGAGGGTTAACCAAATACCATTTGGACTTTAAAAGTAGCTTGAAACCTCTTTCAACCAGATCAGCCCTAGTGCAGAAATCTGCGTTCTGGCTTCAATTCACGATGGCCTGCTAGCTGCAGTCCCGATTTGACTGTTTCATCATGCAAGAAGGTTCCATGTAAAAAATACTGCAGTTCCTTATCCTTCTTAGTATAAACCACACGTCCATGGTATGATAGTATGGTTAAAATATTCACTTGTGCATTAGGGAGCGTCCCCCAAAATACAACCATAAACTGCAAGAAGCAAGGGGTCATGTGTGGCCAAATATTTTGCAAAGCCTGAGTTTCTTTTACCCAGTACTTTTCGGGATATCTAAAAAAATACGTCAGATAAAAACGAAGTGCCATTTGCTCTAGCGTATCTCCACGGGAGAAACAATGATGAACAGCACTTCGCGGCCTAGTTGGAGCACACACGCAACCGCGGCCCTTCCAGCGTCGGGCCCCTGGCGGCCACAACCACGCCAATTCCCGCCCCTCGGCTCCGCCCATCGCGGGTGGAGGTCGCTTGGGCGGTTACGGTAAAGAGGCTCCAGCCCCGCGTAAACTTCCGGCTCCGCGGAAATTTCCGTCGCTGGATCCAGCAGGGAGGTCCCAGGGGCGGTACCGGAAGTGATGCAAGGGCGCGCCCTCCATTTTGTGAAACGCAGGAGCAGCTAAGTGCGTCAGTTGTGGAGAGGCGTAGACGAGTTTAGTCCTGGTCTGCGGGGAGGCAGACGGCTCCGTCGCAGACTACGGACCTCTCTGGTCTCAGCTGCCAAAGATCCTGTCCGGTAGGTGAGTGGCTCACTTTGAGGGAAAGGCTTCTCGGATCGAGGCTTCTTCATGGCCGCTCAGATCGTGAGTGGCCAGGGCTGCTCTTTTTGCGGAGGACGGCGTCCAAAGAGCGCAGTATATTCGAGGTGGGCGCTGGGGCACGTCTCCCTTTGGGTATTGTTTGAGGGGAACTGACGGTGGAAGGGCGGTCGTGGTTATGGTCGTTTTTACACGGGGTCGTGTGCCCCTCCCTGCCTCCTTACCTCTTCACTACCCGGACCCCCCCGAGTATTGGGCCGAGACCTTTGCTCGGGGTGTGGTTAGGGCTTTCTGCGGGCGGGCACAGTGACTCCGGAACTGTGGAGTCCCGGGGAGGGGGAGGGAGAAGGGCGTTTGGCACGCGCGGCTCACCCCACCGCTGTCTCCGCCGCCGCCATTTTGTGGCTGCCGGCGTCCGCCCGCCGCCGTCTGGGCAGGCGCGGCGGTGGCGTCGCGAGATTCCGGCTTCCACCCGCTGTGACGCTCCTGGGAGGCGGCGACGTGCGCGCGGCCCGTCGCCATTGGGCTGGCCTTGCGGAGGGCGGGGTCGGCTCCGCCCGCACTTCTCGGCCTTTCCTAACTGCGGCAGATGGGAGGGGGCCAGAAGAGCCGGGGAGAGAGTGCGGCTGCGCAGTTCCAGAGGCGGCAGTGGGCGTTGCGGTTGCTGCGGTCTGGGCCCAGGGAAGGATCGTGTTGGGAGCCGAGTTTTAATTTTGTCTGCAAGGGACCTGGCCTAATAAGAGGCAACTCTTGGCAATCTTGTTTATAACATCACCGGGTAAACATTTTATTTTATGCCGTTTATGTTTTTGATCCCTTGACCAGGCATCCTTCTGACATTCACTGGTATTGTCTTAATTGAATTATTTTGTGACAGGAAATACTAGCCGGACACCATGAGTGGTTGTCGAGTATTCATCGGGAGGCTAAATCCAGCGGCCAGGGAAAAAGACGTGGAAAGATTCTTCAAGGGGTATGGACGAATAAGAGATATTGATCTGAAAAGAGGTTTTGGTTTTGTGGTAAGTACTTAAAACTGGTTGTTTAGAGCTACTGTTAAGTCGGTGAAGATTTTGATAAGCAGTGGTTTTGATTTTACTGAGTTGAGGGTATTTTTAAGGGATAAAAGAACCTCGCGGTTAGTTGGAGGGAAACCACTCCTCACTTTTCCATTGAGCTTATGTGTATGGCACTGTCATTAAGATACCCGTGCTGTCACACGGTTTTAGTGATTTTTAATGTGGTGTAGAATACACTTAAAAAACATGTTAAGCACTGGCTTTTTTTTTTTCCATGTTTACATTTTAGGAATTTGAGGATCCCAGGGATGCAGATGATGCTGTATATGAACTCGATGGAAAAGAACTGTGCAGTGAAAGGTGAGAATGTTAGTTTTGTAACTAGTTAGCACTGTAAGATAGACTAGGTTAGCTGGGATATTCAAAGTAAATGATAGGTAGCTTGTGTGGGTAACAAAGCCTTTTTTTCCCTTCCTGTAGGGTTACTATTGAACATGCTAGGGCTCGGTCTCGAGGTGGACGAGGTAGAGGACGCTATTCTGACCGTTTTAGTAGTCGCAGACCTCGAAATGATAGACGGTATGTGATGGATCATGAATGGCTGCTTTGAACAATCATTACTGCAGGAGGAGTTTTTAATGCTTAAGAACCATTAGCAATAAGTGATTTTGGTACTTAACATATAATCATTTTTATTATTTCTGTGTTAGTCCATTGTTGCTGATGAGTGTGTGTAATAAGTCTTATATAAAATAATTCAGAAACTCGATGGGAGTCATTTGAATGACTTGTTCTGATTGTTTGAATTTGCCCACAGTCGAACACAGTAGGTACACACTGCTGCATTTCTTCCATTGTGAGTACTCATTTTCTTCCTCAGAAATGCTCCACCTGTAAGAACAGAAAATCGGCTTATAGTTGAGAATTTATCTTCAAGAGTCAGCTGGCAGGTTTGTTGAAATACAGTTTTGAGCTATTTTAATGTGGCTTTTTAAAAGTTAATGGGTAGTTAATGTTTTATTATGTTTTATTAAAAGTAACTTTATCTTTAATTAAATTAATGGAATTAATTGTAATTTTAAAATTTTCATTAAACGTAATTGGGGGATGTTTGAAATTTTAATATTAGTGATCAAATGTTTTTAATGTTTTGAGGATATTTTTTCTTGTTTTTTAAAATCAATTTTAACCAAATATTAAACCCTTTATTTGCCAGCCTATCTGTGTCGTTGGCCTTATGACGAGGAGTGCCTGTGGGTTATCCTAATCGTTGTCTTGGTCACTCTTGGTTGGGCCTGGTTGACTTTGCCAGTCAGCTCCTACAGTGATCAATTGGCCACCTCTAGATCTGTGTTTGCCGGTCTAGACGTAATCGGTGCACTTACTTGAAGTGCCAGGTTGCAGCGATCCCAGAGCGTTGATAACGTGATCTGATCCCTAAGTTGAGAGCTGTCTTCCTGTAACGCTTCCGAATAAGAGGTCCTGGTCGAAAAGAGTTGAAAGATACGAAATTAGGTGGTCGTTGGAATCCTGATCGCAGTAAAGTGGTCCTTGGTAACTGCACAAGAGTAGAACATGTCTGCATCCGCCAGTAGTCTGCTAATAGGGAGGGCTGTGCGATTAAAGGCTTCCATCGATTGGGTAGTGTCCTTCAAGTGGGTGGCGAAGAGCCAGTCGGGCATATGTCATGAAGGTTTCTCCGACCGATTAATGGTTTGCTGCTTGACTAGCCTAGGGAAATAATAATAAAGGTAAAGTAAACTTTTTTAATGACATATGGGGCACAAAATAACTGGTGTCTTGTAAATGTTCTGTTTTTTTTTTTTAATATAAAATTCCTACTTTAGTCTTTACTTTAAAAATATGTACTGTTTCTTTTTGTTTTGTTTTTTTTGTTTTGTTTTGTTTTTTTCCTTTTGTATTGAGCTCAGTATAAACTAATACTACTTTAATGTTAAAATCTGAATTTCCTCTAGCATTTTGCTTAAAAGCAATAATGCTTTTTGCTTATTTCGTGCCCTGGCATAGATAATTTTTTGAATTCTGATAGAATACAAGTGTGGTAAATGCCATGTTTGTACTTTATCTAACATCTTCTCTTCCAGTAGTCTTGTTTTTTATACCATGTGGTTGTTTGTGTGTCAAGTAGCCTTTTCTTTGCTTGACACAATTGTCTTGTGTTAAGGATCTCAAAGATTTCATGAGACAAGCTGGGGAAGTAACCTTTGCGGATGCACATCGACCTAAATTAAATGAAGGGTGAGTGTGTATTGAAGGTCATAACAGCCTTTTAAAACCTACTGAAATTTTTACTGTGAATGTTCCTGAAAACTTAGAATTTGGATATGCTGGAGTGCAGTGTTTCTCCATTGAGGATGAATTTGCTCTGTAGGGGGTATTGGACCACATTTTTGGTGGTTGTGATGGGTCGAGGGTGCTACTGGCATCTTGTGTGGGTGGGTAGAGGCCAGGGATACTGCTAAACATGGCCACCAAGCATAGGAAAAGCCCTCCGCTACAAAGAACTGTCTAGCTTAAAGTGTCAATGGTTTGGAGCTCGAGAAACCTTGTAATGCGGTTCTCAAGCTCTAAGATTCTTAATACAGCAGTAGCAAAAGTATCTGGGAAAGGTAATCTAGATACTCTGGATTGCTATATGTAGTTTGAGACCAAACTACCAGATGTATATAATTTTACAAATGGCTTTTTTTTCATCGTAGGGTGGTTGAGTTTGCCTCTTATGGTGATTTAAAGAATGCTATTGAAAAACTTTCTGGAAAGGAAATAAATGGGAGAAAAATCAAATTAATCGAAGGCAGCAAAAGGCACAGGTATCTCTCTCAGCATTTAAGACAAAGTTTTAGTTGGTGAGTTTGTAGGGCCTGCCACTTATGTTGTATTTTTGTTTTTTTGTTTTCCTTCCTAGTAGGTCACGAAGCAGGTCTCGTTCCAGGACCAGGAGTTCCTCTAGGTCTCGTAGCCGGTCTCGTTCCCGGAGTCGCAAGTCTTACAGCCGGTCTAGGAGCAGGAGCAGGAGCCGGAGCAAATCCCGTTCTGTTAGTAGGTCTCCTGTGCCTGAGAAGAGCCAGAAACGTGGTTCTTCAAGTAGATCTAAGTCTCCAGCATCTGTGGATCGCCAGAGGTCCAGGTCCCGATCCCGGTCAAGGTCCAGATCAGTTGACAGTGGCAATTAAACTGTAAATAACTTGCCCTGGGGGCCTTTTTTTAAAAAACAAATTCCCAAACCATACTTGCTAAAAATTCTGGTAAGTATGTGCTTTTCTGTGGGGGGGTGGGGTTTGGAGGGGGGTTTGGGTTGGGCTGGATATCTTTGTAGATGTGGACCACCAAGGGGTTGTTGAAAACTAATTGTATTAAATGTCTTTTGATAAGCCTTCCGCTCACATTTTTGTGAATGTCTGAAGTGTATAGTTTGTGTATATTGAGAGAGCTCTTTTATAACTAAAGCAAATTTAATTTTTTTGTACTAGAAAAGATTTGAACATTTTAGTTCTTGGTTATTCAAATATGTTAATTCAGAATTAGTTTAATGCCTCAATTAAACTAATTAATAGCTTTGGACATTTAAAAGAGCTCTAAATTTGCTTGTACATAAAGGCTTGCGTTTTCCTTGTTAGGGTCAAGGGTGTCCTCCCACCCACCCTTTAACAGCTGCCTGACAAAGACACGTTAAAGCAGCTGTTGTTATTGATAATAAAAGATTATAAAACTGCTTTTGTCTGTTTGTCTGAAGGTTGTATGCTATTACTTCTTCCTCCCCATCTATGTTTACGCTTGAAATGCCATGTAGAGAATCCTGGAGTTTGGTGGTGGATTTTTAAAGGTTTTTTTGTTTGTTTTTTTAATTTAAATCTTACCCTTGCCATTTCTGGGCTAGTCAAAACAAAGGCAGACAAGTTGCATACTGTCCAAAACAATGACAGTTAAGTTTCTTGTGTGTGATCCCTCTCCCATGCTCTTTCCCTTCACCGCTTTATGAAATTGGTATCAATCAGGTTATATAGGTTTCCGTAGCCAAGAGGAGAAAAATTGGGAAAGCAAATTGTAAAAATGTTTTATGCTTATTTTAAAGGTAACATAATTTTGACAGATTACCATACAAAGTTTAAGTCCGTGCACAAGAATGCTTTAAGGGGTTTCACATGTTTTTTCTTTCAGTGATGAGCTGTGGATATGGCAGTATGTTAAAAGGAAAATTTAATAGAGAAGAAAACTGCTTAAGGTTCTACATCCATCTTTGTTTTGAGAGTCCTATACCTTTAGATAATGAGCTTTATTGTCTCCTAGTAATCTCAGAGACTTAGATTTTCTTAGTCCTCTGTAGGAGTGCTTGGTTGGATAAATGTTTGGCTATGGTGAATGGCATGTAGTAGCCAGATAACATTACAAATATCTTCCCTTTTATGTCCACTGAATCCTAACAGCTACTTCGTACGTAATAACCATTTTACAGGAGGTAATTCAGGGACAGAGAAGAGCCAAGTAAATGGTGGACTGGTACTGGAATTGAGCAAGTCTAGTTCCCCAGAACCTGAAAAGCACATTTTCTTTTCGTGGATACTCATCTGCCTTAGCCTTGCAGGGGTTTTTGAGGAAAGCCGAAGTACCAGAAGGATTGCTTTTGGCTTCCCAAAGTATGGGGATTGGGTAGTAGGAATCTCTTTGGGGGTAGGTTTGAAAAGTTGTTTGTATACATTTGTCATACCCAAAACTATAGAAACTCATGCCACAAAATGGGGAAGCTGATCCTTCTACCATGAATGAGGCGGATTCTAGGCAGAGTTTGAGTGTTGTACTTATTAATTTACTCAGGTGGAGGCTTAATGTAAAGCCAGCGGAACCTAGGTTTTTATCTTTATTAGGTTGTTTGGAAGGCTGGAAGTGAGCCAATACCATATGGAAAGAGGCAATTTTTTTTCCCTTAGGCTTTTATATATAACTGGGTAGTACAATGTATGTACTTTTTGGTGTTTTACCAGTTGACTTTATTCTGTTTGTAGTTTTTCACCTTCTTTACTCCTAAAATGTCAGTGGCTTACCAATTTACTATTACAAATATTTGTTAAAGAGTGAAGCAATAAAACAAGGCCCCTTGAGCAAGTGGCAGAGATGACTGGGAGTTGGCTTGAAACAACAAATTAACCTTAATTCCCAGATCCCAGGATCTGAGAAATAGGAGTCTGAGTATAATCCTAAGCAAAGTTTTAAGGCCAGCTTTTGTGTGACATAGTGTAACTTTTTTTCTTTATATATTTCTTTTATCTAGTTCTCTGTTGAAGGATAATTTGGGAGTATACTAGATCTCAGATCTACTCCTACCTTCCTGTTGGTTCTGCTTAACCAAGTTTCTTGGCAGGTGATGACTGCTAGATGGTAGAACAATTTGAACAGATTCGTAAAGGGTATAATGTGTAAAAATAGTAGGTGGGTAGATCTTTTCACAGATCTTTTTTTTAAGAGTGTTAGTGACCCAGATTGGTAATTTTTTTTTTTTTTTAAGTAGGCTCCACACCCACCCTAGAGTCCAATGCAGGGCTTGAACTGAACCCACAGATAAAAGACCTGAGCTGAGATCAAAAGTTGGATGGATGTTTACCCGACTGAGCCACCCAGGCGCCCCCTCCTCCCCCCAGTTGGTGATTCTTGCTCTGGTATCAGGAGTATTGGTGGCCCTGAACGTCAGGCGACTGATGCCCTAAAATTGTCCTTAGGGTTTCAGTTGAACTTAATCATACTAAACGGTACAAAAATCACAAGTAATTAGCCACAGTTTGTTATTTGCAAGTATTGTTTATTCTACCTAATGCTTATCTGTATATGAGCAATATGTATGTTTCATTGGAGAAAATTAGAAATTTTAGAATTAACGTATTTTGCAGTAGCTTGTAATACTTTTTTCTTTAAATTTTTTATCATGTTAATCACCATACATTACATCATTAGTTTTTGATGTAGTGTTCCATGATTCATTGTTTGTGCATAATACCCAGTGCTCCACGCAGAACGTGCCCTCTTTAATACCCATCACCAGGCTAACCCATCCCCCCACTCCCCTCCCCTCTAGAACCCTCAGTTTGTTTTTCAGAGTCCATTGTCTCATGGTTCGTCTCCTCCCGATTTACTCCCCTTCATCCTTCCCCTCCTGCTATCTTCTTTTTTTTCCTTAACATACATCACATTATTTGTTTCAGAGGTACAGATCTGTGATTCAACAGTCTTGCACAATTCACAGCGCTCACCATAGCACATACCCTCCCCAATGTC
>NW_027397070.1:42414231-42553267 GCF_003265705.2 Callorhinus ursinus
TGTGTGTGTGTGTGTGTGTGTGTATAGAAATGTCAAGGGAATTTTAAGGTTAGTAAAGGACTTTGGAAGTTTAAAATCTGGCAGCTCTCTGAGCATTTATTTCCCCTTCTCTGTCACAAAGGCTGGAATAGGATTTGGATAGTTGATTTTAAGGTAAAAGCCCCTATTTATTGGCTAGTTCAGAAGCTGAGTGCCTCTTATATGCCTATGGAACACTGTTCTGGAAATTCAGGGACAAAAAGGCAGTTTGGTTTCTGTTTTCATAGGGCTGTCCTTGAACAAGTCTTTATTTTTTAAACAAGTATCAACTCCTGAGCTGGGGATAGGTGAGGCTCTTGAGGTAGACCGACTGTCCTCCCTTCAGGCAAGGTTTGTCAGTTCTGATAGTTCCTGCTGGCAGTGCTCGAGAAACTCGACTCACGGCTCTGGTTCTTTCATCTTTTGCTCTCTAGTTGGTTGCACTGAATTGCCCTCTGACCAGAATCCAGGCCACTGGGGGAAGGCTAGGCTGTGCAAGGGGAGTACTCCTCCCCTTTGTGGGTGCCATTTCCTAGAGTTCCTGGAATGGTTTCTTCAGTTGCAGCAGCTGTGTAGGTCATTTTTGTTTTATCTGGAAAGTTGAAAAGGGTCAAGGGTGGAGAAGGAGAGCAACTAGTTAATAACAAAGCTTGTTCAAAGACAGCAAGCACATCCTAGGTGGTGTATTCTGCGGGGTTTTGTGGGTTATTTCCCCATCTCTTTACCACCTAGCTTCCCGTGACTTAAACTCAAGGGGAAAGATTTGTTTTCCCTTCAACATTCCTAATGGTAATACTACTAATAAATCTAGTATTTATTGACTCTTAATCACTTCCTCTCCAACTTCTTGGTACAGACAATGCAGTGGGAGAGTTACATGTTCCACAGGGTTGACTTGGAAGGGGCAGGGAGGAAAGAGCTTTTAGGAGGTCTTCTAAGTGTAGTTTCCATGCCCCCCTCTTACATGTGGACACTGATTTTCCCGCCTATATGGAGGTGAGTGGTTATAGGACTCAGGGTTTACCTATCTAGATTGTTGCCATTTTTGTAGAAGGGTACAGGGCTCAGAAAACCCTGTCTTCACCCTGAGCACAGCTGCTTCAGCCCTTACAGTGCATTAGCTCCAAAGAAGGTCTTCTGAGGTGCATTGTAGCCCTGCAAACTTGGGAACCTGGTTGGTTGGTTTAGAAGCTTCCACCTCACACTACTTTTGCAAGACAGTGGAGACTATAAAGACTTAAATGTGCAGCAAATTTGAGTTGCTCTCAGGTAAGCATCAGACTAGATTCTTTTCACAACTGTAATGTGATTTTGTTTTTTAAAGATTTTGCCAGCACACAAAAACGGGGAGCAGCAGACCGAGGAAGAAGAAGATTCCCCCGCTGGGCAAGGAGCCCAATGTGGGACTTGATCCCAGGACCCTGGGATCACCCTGAGTGGAAGGCAGATGCTTAACCAACTGAGCCACCCAGGCGTCCCTTAAGATTCATTTTCGAGCATGTGCTTGCGAGCAGGGGGAGAGAATCTCAAGCGGATTCTACTGAGCACGGAGCCTGAGACGGGCTCGATCTCATGACCCTGAGATCATGACTTGAGCCAAAGTCAAGAGTTGGATACGATATAACCAACTGAGCCACCCAGGCCCCTTTCCACTGTAGTTTTAAACCAATGCTTACAAAGTTCTGAAGTACGGTCAGCTACTTACTGGTTTCTTTTTGGCTGCTTGATAAGATGATATTAATTGTAAATCCACATTTGCTACCAAGAGATAATGAATTCCCCCCCCGGGAAGGTTGTCTTCCTAGGGTCTGAGTCAATTCCCAGGGTCTAGAAAACATCGTGAAGGAGCCCCTCAAGTGCATGGGAAACAAGATCGAGTTGAAGGATTTGAGTGATTATACTGATGTTTAGAATTCTACTGAAATACCTTACTGAGTAAGGTTTCCTGATTTGGAAAGTGACATTTGCAGTTGAAGCCCACCTAGAGGAAGGGTCTTAGTGGGTTTCCTTGAGGTTTATTATAAAGAGAATTAAAAAAAAATGCTCTGAACATCTTAGAAAAGAGGTGCTGTGCTGTTTAGAAAGTAATTCAATAGTGATCAGACCAAACAAACTAGATTATTGTGATCCTGTAATAAACTTAACCTTTGTTTACTGTGTAACCAGAATTGGGAGTCTTGGCTCCTGGCTTATTAGGCTGCATTGCTTTAATGTTTTTTCATAAAGGAGTGCCAGTGGTGTTTGGGGCTAACCTGGTTCTAAGAAGAACTAGTCCTAAAGAAAACTGAATTTTCCAGATTTTGAATAGGCGGCCTTCACACTACTACTTCACAGCTATTAAATATCCAAGACATACTGAGTTTTCCATGGTCTCCCCAGTTAGTCAAAATTGCCTTATTCCAACGAGGGCAAAGTCTCTCCACAGTTGATTTTTCCAACTAGAAGACCGGCTGGAGTGCAGTTCCTGGAAATAGCCCTGGCTCTCTGAAGTCCTTTCCTACTTCTGGTGCTACCTGGTTTCTAGTGACGTGGTAAGAGTTGAAGCCCCATCTAAAAGGTCCCTGCCAGAGATTTGTTTGCTGGCAAGGGTCAGGTCCAATATGGGAGAACGCAAAGGAGAATGTCAATACTCACCCTTGGAAGGCTTGATTTTCTCATAGCACCGAAAAATGAAGATGAGAAGAACCCCTTCTCCAAGCTGGAAAATCATGTAGAGGAGAGGGAAGAAAAAGAGTGGTCCAATGTCTTCAGGGGGGAATGTCACATTGAGAATGGTGGAACAAAGCTGAACGTTTTGGCATCCGGTTTCCATGCTGACAGTGCGGCTGCACCTGTGTAGGTTAAAGAAACCAACCTAGCCATTATTTCCTCAGAAGGGACATGAAGGTGTGAATTCGCTTGTCCATCTCCCTCCCTCCTCCAAATTACCCAAGACCCATTGAATGAAGGTGGAAGTGCATGGTGACTGGTAGGTTCATGGCAGGGAGTTTTTATGAGAGAGTTGAGTAGCTTAAAGATTTACAGTTTGTCTGCTTCTGCAGGCAAATTAAAATTCGGAGAGACGTCTGATGAGGGATGAAAGTGTGAGCCAGTATCGTTCATTGGCTTGTTCTATAGAGTTTACATATGGGACAGTTGCAGTATGAACATAAGTAGAAGATGGTCTGAAATGCCTGGGGACCTTGTCCTGTTTCCTAGTTTCTGGTTTGAAGATCTTTAATTCCAAAACCATAATGATTAAAAAACAAACTTGAGGGGGCGCCTGGATGGCTCGGTTGAGCATCCGACTCTTGGTTATGGCTCAGGTCATGATCTCAGGGTTGTGAGATCGAGCCCCACATGGGGGCCTTCATTCAGTGGGGAGTCTGAGATCCTCTCCCTGCCCACCCCCCACTCGCTTGCTCACTCAGATCTTTAAAAAAAAAATTTGATTCAGCCCCATTATCTATCTTTGGAATATGCTCTTAGTTTTGCTCTCGTTTTGTGGACTGAGGAATAGGATGTTTACATTTACTGAATACACATTTATTGAGTTGTGATAGTAGTGTTTTAAAATAGTTAACTAAAATTTCTGAAAGCTGTCTCAGCACATTTATTATGGGGGAACTAATTTCCCTGATGACCCTTGATTATGTGGCCATTTATCACTGAAAATTGACATCTAGTGGTCATTGAAAGCCTTTTAACTCTAATCAGGTGCTACAGCCTATAGTAATTTCTATATTAGTGTGGTTCTTAAAATGGGTAACTTTTTAAGTTCTATTTTTAAAGCAATTCAGTTTGGGGGGGCAAGTGGAAGGGCACTAGGGTGCTACTAGTGTTTAGACTTATGCACAAGTATTTGTTTATGGCTGAAAAGAGGCAAAGTTTCTGAAATATACTGCACTATGTAGAGAGTGTGTCTGATAATCCTACACCGGATTGCCAGGCTGACTGTCTCTGAAAAGAGCCCCTGAGTTTGTGAATTGGATTAAAGTACAGCAGAGGTCCATAGGCACTTCAGCTCTTAGTACCACTTAGCAGAGCTGTCACCCAGTGGTGCCCTTGTCAAGACGGAAGCCTCGGCAGGCAGGGTAGAAGAGTGGAAAAGGAAGATGCTCAACACCATGATTGCATGGAGCTACTCCAGAGTTGTTTAGCTACCAGATTTCAGCAGGAGATGGAATCTAGACTCAGGAGGGAGCACTTCGCCATGAGCTGTTGCTCTTTGGGTTATTAGATGTTTTTGTTCCTAAACCATTTAGTAACTTACTCCAATGTTTCTCACTGCCCAAAGTTGACGCATTCGTACACACTGCCAGGAAATGCCTCCCCCAGGTTTTGGATCTTACCCTTTTCCTGAGAGACCAGGACAAGAATGAGGCCCGTAGGACCTTGAGATCTAAAATAATACCTACTGAGGGAGAGAGGCAGAGGGGGAATCTGCCTCTCTCCCTGTCTCTTAGGAATAAATAAATCTTTAAAAAATAATACCTACTGTGCACTGAGTTGGAAAAGCATAGAGAGGATGTAGCCCAGCAGGAAGCCGACGAAAGGCATCAGGGAGGAGGTAGCCAGCAAGTGTGGTGTCAGGACAAACGTGATACTGTTGCCCACATTGATGACAGAGAGTGCTATGATGGCCACGCTTAACAAAAGCATGATGATCGTCCCCCCCTGTAAATGAGGATCGGAAGAAAAGGCAGTTAGAAGGGTGGTAGGGGATAGGGAGGAGCAGAGAGTCTTCGAGGAAGCATGGGTGGGTATCAAAGGTGGGAAACAATGAAGAAACGGTATTTGAAGAGGGAGTGCAAAAAAACCTTTATCTTCCATCTTTTTGGAATTCTTAGGGGTAGCTAGGAAGCTTCTTGGACAACAGAGACTTCATATTTTTGTTACTGTTGACTGTTAACAAGAGAGCCAGATCTTTACCAGCAAAATGAATTCTGGAAATCGAAGTGCAGTTTGGGACAAGCAAGCTATGGTGAACCAGAGCCAGGTGCTGAGAACAGGCCACTAGGCTTTTAGAGAGGACAAGCTGGGAGGGGCTGTTTCGCTGAGTCCTCATTGGCAGGGCTGTTGCTAGGCCAGGAGAAATTCTTCCTCCTGGGGTATGTAAAGTAAGCTTTCTGTTGGGTAATGCAAGGTATGCTGCTTTTGGCCATTGGCGGTGCAGAAGAGCTCTCCCTTCCGGGCTTCTGGACTCCGTTTTAAATGAGGTTTTCTTTATTTTCACATTTCTCCCTTTGGATCAAGTTCTTTCTTCAAAAACATTGCTGATCAAGAGTCAGGTCTTTTATATTTAGTACTTGCATCTGCTAAAGTGGCTTTGTCCCTCGGTGCCAGGAAGGACACTTCCTGGTTGGTGTGTCCCATGTTGGAAAGGGCTACATTGGACTAAGAACGAAGGGTGTGAGGGAGAACTCTTAGCATTTCCCATTTGAGGTCTCTGTCTTGCCAAGATTGTAAGCATTGGAGATCATCTTGAAGTCTTTGAGTTAACATCTCCCTATTGGTGTCACTTTTGTAGAGATTTGACAGGCAGTAAGTACGAAGTTTAAAAATGATTATATAGCAGAATAATGAGTTTGTACATTTGATAGTCCTAAAATAGGATCCCAAAACTAAAGACATCCAGCTAAAGAGGTCATAGGATTGGGGTGCCTGGGTGGCTCAGTCGGTTGGGCGTCTGCCTTCAGCTCAGGTCATAATCCCAGGGACCTGGGATCGAGTCCTGCATCAGGCTCCTTGCTCAGTGGGGAGCCTGCTTCTCCCTCCGCCCGCCACTCCCCCTGCTCGCGCACACGCTCTCTCTCTCTCTCTGACAAAATCTTTAAAAAAAAGGTCAAAAGATGGATGGTTATGGTTGGAGAAAGGTTGAAACAAGGTATGAGGACACTTGGCCATAAGAGCCTAACCTGAGAGATCTTGCAGTTATAATTTGGGATAAAAAAGAAATTGGTTACAGGGAAGGGATCTCTGACCTCATGAACAGATTGCAATTTCTGGTGACAGATCCAACAGGAAGTTTTCCCCCTTTTACAATAGATTGGGCCAAGAAAGGGAGGAAATGAGGTTAAGAAGCAACATTGAGAAAAAAGAATACAGGCCTAATCTCATCATCTTGGGAAAGCTGTCTCCTTCAAGTGTCATGTCCTTCAATTCCTGGAAATCATTATTTTTAGGTCACGAATTGGTATGCAGGTCCAGTCAGGGTTGGTGCTTTCTTTAGATGATCCAAAAGCCTGTTTCTTAGTTTGGTGGCACAAGAGTTTGTTAACAGTACCTGATAGGGGCATTTTCAGCGGGGTTGAAGAGAATCTTGAGCTGTCTTTTCCAGTAGATGAAATCTTTGGATGGCAAGGTGTGATAGTTAAAATCTTCCTCTCCTGGGATCCCACTGTGGGAAGATTACTAAAGCACGGCAAACAATAGACTATAGATTTAGAAGGATTAATGGCAGTGCCTTTGGCCATGGTATTTGAAGGGTCTCTACAAATTTTGCCAGTTGAGTCTTAATGATGATGTTTGTTGAGTCTTAATGATGCTGTTCACGTGTTCAACTAGCCCTGAAGATGGACGGTGGTAAGCACAGTGAAAGTGTTGTAAAAGTAGCTGAACGGCACAGACTTGTCAAAGTCCTTGACTGGTGGAGTGAATTTCCTGGTCACTATGAAGTTCGAGGGAGGTTGATGATCTTTAGTAGGATTTTAGCCATAGAAGTAGCAGTAGCCTATCTACAAGGGAAGGCTTCAGTCCAGTGAAGAAACATACAAACCATTACCAAGACATATTTATATCTGTGAGATGGAAGAAGCTGTATAAAATCCATTTATCAAACCCTCAAATAGTCCATTAGGCAGTTTGAAGTGTTGGGGAGCAGTGTGGACAGGTTTTCTTGAATTCTATTTTGGGCAGGTGGGTCAAGCAAAATAGGCACTCTTTGGGACCTTGTTACTATTTCCCCACTAGTATTGGTTCATGAAGACTTTCCAGTAGTCAGTAATGGGAACTTTGAGTCCCTAGCAGTACTAGATTATTATTTGGCCAAGCCAGAGTTTGTTTGTTTGTTTTTTAACCGAGCTATCAGTTAATAGATTTCTAAAACTGTTTTTCCTTTTCTGGGGCCAGTTGTTGAGCATCTCTAGGCAGTTTTTCTAGATTATCATTTGGACCATGACAGAGGTTTGGTTGTTGGTTCCTTTGAGAGCAGCATTCTTTGCAGAAATATCAGTGAGGTGGTTTCCTTTAGGTTCCAGGGAATCAGGTTTAGAATTCCCAGGGAACTTGATAATGGCCAAGTGGCTGGCAAGAGTATGGCATCTAATAATTCCTGAACATAAAGGCCATTTTTAATTTTGTTCTTGTTAGAAATGAGGAAGCCTTGCTGGTTCCATGGCATTCCAAAGTCACGAGCTACTCAAAAGGCATACCTACTCTCAGGTGAGTGGTAGTCCCTTCAGGGCTTCCCAACTGTATTTTGAATGAGATTTCCTTTATTTTCACATTACTAAGCCAGCATGGCTTCTGGTTGACATCTCTGGATCACGGATTTTTCAGTAAATGCTGTGACTCGGAAGGAATGAGATTATTCCGTCCTCGCACGAGTTTTTAGTTACAAATTAAAAGTTTTCATACAAAGTCATTATCTCTGGAGCCTGTATACACATATCTACCATATTACCATCACTCACTCCAAATATTTTGGAACTCAGAAGTTATTCTTGGAACCTGTCATATGCATAATGGAGGTCTCAAATACCTCCATTATGCATAGGGACTGCATCCATTTTAGGATGAATTTGATTTCTGGAAGTTGCCAAGATCATTTGAAGTGAAGCTGGTAAAGGTGGGTGATCAGGCCAGGTAATGTGATTTTAGACCCCAAATGATTTATAACCATAAAGGGGCAAGCCTACTTTCTTAAGTGACCTGCAGATTGGATATGAAGGAAGTTACCAACAGAAATTTCAGAAATGTTCTGGGTAATAAGGCAACATCAGAAACAATACAGGTTCACCCTGCCCCAGGTGAGTGGCTATGAAAGCAATATTTATTGGGAACGATGGTACGTTTTCATTTATTTTAGAATTTGCTTTATTTTAAAATTTGCTGCATCTTACATACCATTTCATTTTTTAAAAGATTTTATTCATTTATTTGAGAGAGAGAGAGAGAGAAAGACCAGAGCATGAGCTAGGGAAGGAGGCGGGGAGCAGGGGGAGCGGCAGAGGGAGAAGCAGACTCCCCGCCGAGCAGGGAGCCCGATGTGGGTCTCGATCCCAGGACCCTGGGATCATGACCTGAGCCGAAGGCAGACGCTTAACCCACTGAGCCACCCAGGCGCCCCCATCTTACGTACCATTTTAAATTTTCAGTAGGTGAATTTATGATAAAATCAACAAGACTTTTTAGCGTGTAACATAAGAATAAAAGCTTTCAAAGTGCACTCACATGTCTATGCATTTTAGAGAATGACACACCAAAGTGATAAAGTATATGCATAAATTCAAGGCTCTTTATCCCTCTAATCTTTTGAATAAAGGAATATATAGCAAACTTTTGTTGAACTTACCATGTTATTTTCTTTTCTTTTTTTTTTTTACCAGGTTATTTTCTAATTATTAGGTATATTGCTTCCAGTTTCCAGTACATTCATGTGACATGTTTCCTAGTAACATTTTAAAAATTGTGATAAAGGGCACCTGGGTGGCTTAGTCGGTTAAGCCCCTACCTTCGACTCAGGTCTTGTGATCTCTCAAGGTCCCTTCTCAAAGGGAAGTCTGATTCTCCCTCTCCCTCTGCCCCCTACCCCCCCCCTTTGTGTTCTCACATACTCTCTCCCTCTCTCTCAAATAAGTAAAGTCTTAAAAAATAAAAATTGTGGTAAAATGTATATAATACAAGTTGCCATTTTAACTATTTTTAAGTGTACAATTCAGTGGCATTAATTACGTTCACAAAGTTGTCTTGGTAACATTTTAACATTTATATTGCTCAAATTTCAGCTGCACTGCTTGTTTTGCGTTTCTATGTTTGAATCCATGTTGCAGCTGATGTAATCTTTTAAAGATTTTTATTTTTTATTTGAGAGAGCATGAACGAGGGGGAGGGGTAGAGGGAGAGGGAGAAGCAGACTCCCTGATGAGCAGGGAGCCCGATGCAGGGTTGAGTCCCAGGACCCTGAGATCATGACCTGAGCTGAAGTCAGATGCTTAACCGACTGAGCCACCCAGGTGCCCCCTGATGTGACCATTTAAATGTCACCTGTACTAACCGGTGGTTCTACCCCAGGATAGGAAGGACTTTCACAGACCTCATTGATAACCACATGTTTCAAGTTGTATTGGAAGACTTAACTGATGAATTGTCCAGTTGGCATTTGGATTGATTTCTCCTTTTGGATTTTTCCTCTACTCAATGACCAAATAGATTTTGTCCCCATCAGGAATGTAATGGGTAATGTAGGGATCACTGGGCTACAGAAATTGTCCATGAGCCCAGAAATCCTCTTCTTTGTGGGCAGCTGCTCTATTCCCTCACTCTTGTTCTTTCACTCTTTGGGGTTGTAGAGTGGTTTTGAGCACAGACGTTGGTGTGACCCCGGTGTGAAGGCTGGCTCTGCCAGTCTGTAGGAGCGTAAACTTCGCTCAGTCGCTCAACTTTCTGAGTGAGGTGGATAGCTCAGCACCTGGCATATAAGAACTGACTCACTAAATTGTACCTCCTCTTATTTTTCACGGCTAAAGGAGAGGAATTGAACATCCCAAAGCTTCCTGTCACTCTCAGTCCTGCCATTTGTCCACAACCTCCTGCTGAGACAAGAGGCCATAGGTAGTTGCTTCTCCACAGGTCACCATGTTTTTTGCACCAGCTGGCTTCACTGCTCTGTTAAAGCTGACTGAAGCTGTGAGGAGAGTCCATTCACAGGCAGCCAACCCATCCACATGCCGGTGGCCCAGGACATGATCTGGCTCACTCTTCCCACAAAGGTGGCCTACACAGGTTGCTGAATGGCCAAACTAAGAAGATCATCTCATTTAGAGAGTTTGCAGAACTACAGAGAAGGCAGCAGGAGCAGAAGCAAGTGTTAAAAGACACAGCAGCCTGGGCGCCTGGGTGGCTCAGTTGGTTAAGCGACTGCCTTCGGCTCAGGTCATGATCCTGGAGTCCCAGGATCAAGCCCCACATCGGGCTCCCTGCTCAGCAGGGAGTCTGCTTCTCCCTCTGACCCTCTTCCCTCTCGTGCTCTCTATCTCTCATTCTCTCTCTCTCTCAAATAAATAAAATCTTTAAAAAAAAAGAAAAAAAATGAAAGACACAGCAGCCTGACAGTGCGGGGGGCGGTGGGGTGGGGGGCAGCCGCAAGTTGGCAGACACGTGAGACGGAGGTGGGGCGGTTCTCCGGTAGCAGCAGGGAGGGGAAAAGCATAGGGGGAGTGGCTGAGTCACTGTAACAGCAAGACCCTTATTTAAGGGTGGTGGACGGCTTGGGGTAAAAGAGGACCATGTCATGCTGAGGTTCATCAACCGTCTGACCGCATAGACTTAAAAATAAACCCCGCACGGGTAAGTTAAAGTATTACTTGAATTGCCATCCCAAATAGAGCATCCTTGAAATTGTATCTTGGCCTATCTAAATGTGACCTCCCACAAAATAATGCAAGGGATGGAGTAGTTTGAGCAGATGCCTTCTGCCGAGAGCCAGTTATCAGAATTTGGGTAATTGTGATTTGAAAGTCTCTAGAAGGATTAAGTGTGGAAAAAGGTGGGGATGAGTGATTGCTCATTTTTCAACTTATTGTTCACTATATCTTATGCAAGAAGGAGATCTCACTGGACTCCATTTCTGCTGTTGAATTGAGTGGCAGGCGTGTAGTGCAACAGGAATAGGAACCTGACTGATAGTCCTGTCTCTGCCATGTAAGTTCCCTGGGCCTCAGTCATTCCATCTATAAAATTGGAATAAGGCAGGAGACTGAACTTTATTTTGAAAGCCCTTCCAGCTCTAATCTGAGATTGTTTCTGCATCCTCAGATGAATACTTTAAAGTTACGCTGAGTTAAAAAGGAGACATACATTCTTATATTAGTTTTGACTGGCAGTATAGTCCTTGGCTTTGTCACCTATAAAATGGGGAAGAGCAGAGTTGCATTAAATGATACCAGGGGTCATTTCACATAAAAAAAAAAATTTTTTTTTTTTTTTTGCATTCCTATACCTCCACAGACTATCTTGAATAAAGTTACATGATAGACACCAATGTTTCTGGGGTATTTTCCCCTGCTAATGTGGGGATTGTCCCAGGTGGAGGGAAGGACATGTGCAAAGAGAAAAGAGCTGGGACTGGGGAGCCTGGGGATAGCAAACCAAGAAGGGCCTGGAAAGCCACATTGGGGAGTTTAAATAAAGTTTATCCTGGATAGCGTACAGAACTGATGAGGTGTTTTAAACACAGTAAGAGAGACACAGTAAGAGTTTGTACTTTCCGTCTCCATCCTCAGGTTAAAACTGGATCAGGGAGCCAGGTTAGAAGGCTGTTTCAGTTGTCTTGTGAGAGAGGATAGTGGCCCAAGTGGATGATAGCATTCTCAGAGATGGGGAGGAGTGGATGGATCCAAGTGACGCAGGCAGAATAGACGATCTCCTATTTAGGTGAATGTCCGAGGGGATGGAGAGGGGACACTGAAAACGATTTAACGGTTTTGTGGCTCAGGCAGCTAGGCACATGGAACGCCATTCCTTGAGATAATCACATGGGGAGGAGCAGGGTTGGAGAGGAGATGGTTTTAATTTAAGACACTGAGTTTTAAATGCCTGACGCATATTCAGGTAGAACGATTGGGCAGTTAATAGATGGATTCTGGAGTCAGAGGAGAGTTGAGGGCTGAAGATGGCATTCTGGAAGTCATCAGCTTGTGGATGGTCAATGAGGTGGACTAGATCTCATGGTGGGGAGATCCTGGGCTTAGGGAAATCTGGCAAGAAAAGCAGAAAGCCTGGGCTGAAGGCAGAGAAGTAACTTTTACCAGATGAACTCATTAGAGAGTCAAAAAGAAGTGCCAGAGAGGTGATAGGAAAGCAGGAGTGCCTGGGTCACCACAGCTGAGGGAGAAGGCTTCTGAGAGGGAGGCGATGGTCAACCATACCAATGGTTACTAAAAAGTTAAGGATGAACTTAGAGATGTCTGTTGGATTTGGCAGAGAAAGTAGAACAGGTGGTCATCGTCCTGCTGAGTGGATGGGAGACCAAGGAGGAGAGAAGAGAGGGATTCAAGTAGCTGAGACTAATTGTTGAGGGCCTGTCACTTGTGAGAGCGGCCCTGGCAGGTGTGGTGGGAGTGGAAGGTGTGGGGGGGATGCAGGTGCAGGGAGGGATGTTTCCTGAAGCATGGGTAGGGGAGGAAGGGCAGGTGTTGGAGATCAGTAGGGGTTGTTTTTGTTTTTGTTTTTATAGATAGGAAAGAGGCGAACCTGTTATCAGTATTGATTGTGAAGAACCAACCAATACAGAGACTTAAGAAATGAGAGCAGAGGTGGGGGAGGCTGGGGGACTTGGGGGCCATCATCAATAAAAGCAGATCTCTGAGAAGCAAGAGTGGAGAGAACGGATACTGCCCTTCAGAGCTGAGGAGGGGTGACCAAACATGGACAGGAGGAGGAATGACTTGACCAGGTCTTCCAACAGGGTGGGAAGGGGAGCTGTAGCCACTGTATCAGGACTGGGCCAGGACAGGGACAAACCTACCCCGGACGAGGGGAGTGTGAAAATTGAAAAGTCCTGAAAACTTGACTTACAGCTTCTTTATCTCAGGCCCAAAGCTGCTGCCAAGACTTGAGCTTCCAAGCAGCAGGCCTTGTAGGCTGGCCTGAGGCAGAATCCTTCCTGAGGACAATCTTGGAGCTCCGGCCCTAGGGGATGAGCAGTGAGCTGGAGGGGGAGACTGACAGGAACTGAGCTCCAGGGTTACAAAGTTGGTAGATGGTCCATCACAGCACTCTCAAGAGTCAATGATTCTTCTGAGGTCAGGGAAGTGGCATAATGTCCTGTGTGTGACCACAGTGCTCCTCCAAGCCCCCTCTACTCCTCTCTCCCTCCCGTCCCACACCTCAAATGCTGAGAGTGCATACACTACCTCTTCCCCTGTTTTCCTCTGGCTTCTCATCAAGTCAGCCAAGTTTGCCCTCGTTCCCCCTGAGTTCCTTTATTCAGGTTTCCCCCCAAGGCTGACCCAAATCCTACCCTTTCTTCATGGTCTACCCTCACCTGATCTTCTTGCATTCAGCCAGTACTTAATTGTACACTGTATTTGATCTTATTTGTCATGTGTTAGATCACTTCACTTTTGCTAATATCAGACTCATTGATGACAATTGAAACCTCAAGAGTATAGCATAAAACTTAGCATCTAGTAGGTACATAATACAAGTTTTTTATTATGAAAATAATGATCATATAATTGTGTGTGGTGTTTTCCTTCTTTCTCCTAACTTTTCAAAAGTACTCTCATGTACATTACAATCCCATGAAGTAGGTGTACCAATAGTAGACCCTTTTCTTTTTCCAATAAGGAAGGAAACACACAGAGAAAGCCCAATGACTCTCCTCGGGCAATACACTGAGATAATAGTGGTGTTCTTGCTCCCTGCACAGGTCCCCAGGTTCTTACCTTGTTGACATAGCGTACATATTGTGGCCGTTTGGCACTGAGGAAGATCCCAATGGTGCAGGGAATGAGAATCAGCATTAGTGATATCACAATGCTTCCATAGGGTATCTTGCTCTTCAGATCCCCATCATAGATTCCCCTGGAGTAGACATACAGGAGGAAGGGCATCAAGCCCAGGGCAAAGAAGGTGGAGCAGGTGGTCATCACGATGCTGGGTGGGAGAAGCAGGAAGAGTACAGAGAGAGCCCATTAACAAAGACTATTCTGTTGATTACCTGCTATGTGTCAGGCACTGTGCTAAGCATTTTACATACATTAATTTCTTTTTTCCAGTAGGCTTAGGAGATACAGGCTACAGGTTGATATTCTCACGTTCTTTACTTTTTGGTTTACCTTTACATTATTTACGATAAATAGAGTGTGAATCCCAGAGCCTGGATGATACATCTTCTCAGCTCTAATCTGTATCCTAATTGTACTATTACCATTTCCATTTTGACTCTAGTAGATGTTAGTCCTGTATAGGGAGAGGACTTCCAGAAAGGCTGACTGAAAGAATGAAGCAGCTAGGGAACATTGTTGTATTTGTGAATATTCATGTGACAATATATGGCTCTGGCTTCCATTCTTGTGGGAAGGTTGGGCATGAGGGGTTGGCAAGACCCCAGGAAAGCCCCACTAAGTGTGTGTCTCTCCTCCCCACAGCCCCATTATCTATCTATACTTCTTCATTGTTTCCATAGAGGTGAAATATAGCTTCAGTGAACATCAAGCATGGCCTAGGTCAAAGGGTCCAGAGTATAGCCATAAAGGACAGCAACAGGTAGAGGTATCACTAGGAATAAGTAGATGTCAGAGGTTGAGGAGAGACCCTCAAAGAATATTGTGAACTAAATAATGGGAAAATCCTTCTTCCATGAATATCTAAAACATCTAAACACATATTTGAGCTTGTAGGAAAGTTAGGGAGGTTTCCAGGTGCCAGCAACAGAATGTAAAGGAGTTGGTGGGTGAGCTCATGCTGAAGCCACACTGTGTGGAGTGGGTAGGGGGTGGAGTTTAGTCTTGGTAATCTGGAGGCTTAGGCTTTCATGATAAAGGGAGGGACCAGAACTGAGGTCTATATTTGTGAAAAGAGGAGAGTTGAAACCAAGAAATCAATAATAAAATAACTATTGGAAAAATAAAGTAATAATTTCATGTGTCAAATATAAAATCATAATGGAGAAAATATTTGGGACAGAATAATAATGCAACACATATTTTAAAACACATGGGAGATGACCTTGGATTACACAATAGTTTCTTAGAAAATGACATCTAATACACAAAAATAGACTCAAAATGGATGAAAAACCTAAATGTGAGACAGGAATCCATCAGAATCCTCAAGGAGAACATAAGCAGCAATCCCTTCGACCTCGGCTGCAGCAACTTCTTGCTAGACACATCTCCAAAGGCAAGGGAAACAAAGGCAAAAATGAACTATTGGGACTTCATCAGGATAAAAAGCTTCTGCACAGCAAATGACAGATGACAAAACCAAAAGACAACCGACAGCATGGGAGAAGATATTTGCAAATACATATCAGATAAAGGGGTAGGATCCAAAATCTATAAAGAACTTGTCAAACTCAACACCCAAAGAACAAGTACTCCAATCAAGAAATGGGCAGAAGACATGAACAGACATTTTTCCACAGAAGACATCCAAATGGCCAACAGATACAAGAAAAAGTGCTCAACATGACTCGGCATCAGGGAAATCCAAATCAAAACCACAATGAGATACCACCTCACACCAGTCAGAATGGCTAAAATTAACAAGTCAGGAAACGACAGATGTTGGCGAGGATGCAGAGAAAGGGGAACCCTCCTACACTGTTGGTGGGAAGGCAAGCTGGTGCAGCCACTCTGGAAAACAGTATGGAGGTTCCTCAAAAAGTTGAAAATAGAGCTACCCTATGACCCAGCAATTGCACTACTGGGTATTTACCCCAAAGACACAAATGTAGTAATCTGAAGGGGCATGTGCACCCCAATGTTTATAGCAGCAATGTCCAGAATAGCTAAACTATGGAAAGAACCCAGATGTCCCTCAACAGATGAATGGATAAAGAAGATGTGGTATACATATACAATGGAATATTATGCAGCCATCAAAAAAGAAATTTTGCCATTTGCAACAACATGGTTGGAACTAGAGGGTATTATGCTAAGTGAAATAATCAGAGAAAGACAATTACCATATGATCTCACTGATATATGGAATTTAAGAAATAAGGCAGAGGATCATAGGGGAAGAGAGGAAAAAAATGAAACAAGATGAAACCAGAGATGGAGACAAACCATAAGAGACTCTTAATCTTAGGAAACAAACTGAGGGTTGCTGGGGGAAGGGGGCGGGAGGATGGGGCAGCTGGGTGGTGGACATTGGGGAGGGTATGTGTTATGGTGAGCATTGGGTGTTGTGTAAGACTGATGAATCACAGACCTGTACCCCTGTGGGGGGAAAATAAGTGTCATGAAACAATAGTTAGCCTTACTACAGAGGATGCACTCTGATATTTTTCTCCTCTTCTAGTTTTAAATCTTTTTAAAATAAAATAAAATGGTGGTAGAGATTCCCCCCCAAAAGAAAGAAAATGACATCTAGAGCACACACACACACAAAATAAATTTGATTTCATCAGAATTAAAAACGTTTGTGCTTCAAAGGACACTATCCAAAAAGGTATACCAATGGCCAATAAGCATATGAAAAGAGGCTCCACATCATTAGTCATTAGAGAAATATAAATCAAAACTGGAATGAGATCACCATACTTACTAGTATGGCTACAATAAAAGTGATGGATAATAAGTCTTGGAGACGATGCGGAGAAATAGGAATCTTCCTGTGTTGTTGCTGGGATGGACAGTAACCATATGACCCAGCAATTCTACTAGATACATAGTCAAGAGAATTGAGCACATATGTTGACACAAAAACTTCTATACTTAAATTCAGAGCAGCATTATTCATAATAAGCAAGACGTGTAAAACAATAAAAATATCGACAGATGAATGGATAAGTAAAATATGTGGCTGAATATTATTCAGCCACAAAAAGCAATGTATTAAGTATGGGCACATGTTACCACATGGGTGAAACCTTTTTTTTTTTTAAAGATTTTATTTATTGGGGCACCTGGGTGGCTCAGTTGTTAAGCATCTGCTTTCGGCTCAGGTCGTGATCCCAGGGTCCTGGGATCGAGCCCCGCATCGGGTCTCCCTGCTCAGCTGGAAACCTGCTTCTCTCTCTCCCACTCCCCCTGCTTGTGTTCCCTCTCTCGCTGTGTCTTTCTCTGTCAAATAAAAAAAAAAAAAAAAGATTTTATTTATTTGACAGAGAGTGAGAGTACCAGCAGGGGGAGCGACAGGCAGAGGGAGAAGCAGGCTCTCTGCTGAGCAGGGAGCCCGATGCGGGGCTCAATCCCAGGACCCTGGGATCATGACCTGAGCTGAAGGCAGACGCTTAACCGACAGCCAGCCAGGAGCCCCTCACATGGGTGAACCTTGAAAACAATATGCTATGTGAAAGAAGGAGAAATATGAAAGGCCACATATTGTATGATCCCACTTCTATAAAGTCTATGGAGACATGAGATAGATCAGTGGTTGCCAGGGGCTCGAGTGAGAGAGAAATATGTATAGTGACTGCTAACTGGTTTCTTTTTGGGATGATTAAAATGTTCTGGAATTAAATACTGGTGATAGTTGTACAACCTTGTAAATATACTGAAAACTACTGAATTATACACTTTAAAAGGGTGAACTTTATGGTATGTGAATTATATCTTAATAAAAAAATAATTAAATCTGGGGAGCAACTAAAATCATTCTTAGAGGAAAATTTTTATAGCCTCAAATGTTTATATAGAAAAGCAGAAGACTAAAAATGAACTAAGTATCTTACTCAGAAAATTAGAGAGAAACAAAGTAAACTCAATGAAAATGGAAGAATATATTAAAGTTGAGAGAATAAATTTAAAAATTTATATAAATTGAGAGGATCACTTAAACCAAGAGCAGCTTTTTTTTTCCAAGTCCAAGAAAAGACACCTCTGGCATGACTAATCAAGGAAAAAGAAGGCACAGATTGATTATATTGGGAATGAAAAAGGGTACATAATTACAGACACATTAAAGATTTTAGGGAGTTATAGAAGAAACCAAGGCCAGTTTTGTACTTTTCATTTTTCAGCTTGGATTGAATGGACAATTTCCTGGGAAATATAATCTATAGAAACCAACTCAAAATGAAGCTGAAAACCTGAATCAACTTAGAATCATTGAGGACATGAAGTAAGTAGTGAAAACCTATCCTCCAAACCCCACACAATGTGTATAGTTTTACAGCAGAGTTTGATTAGACATTCAAAGTATAGGTAGTCTCAATATTATAAAGAGAATACAAAAAGGGAAATTGCCCCAGTTATTGTATGTAAATAGTATAACTTTATTAAGGTTAAATTTTTTATTTAAATTCAATTAACATACAATGTATTATTAGTTTCAGAGGTAGAGGTCAGTGATTCATCAGTCTTTTTTTTTTTTAAAGATTTTATTTATTTATTTATTTGAGAGAGCGAGAATGAGAGAGAGAGAGAGAGAAAGAGAGAGCACATGAGAGGTGGAAGGGTCAGAGGGAGAAGCAGACTCCCCGCTGAGCAGGGAGCCTGATGCGGGACTCGATCCTGGGACTCCAGGATCATGACCTGAGCTGAAGGCAGTCGCCCAACCAACTGAGCCACGCAGGCGCCCCGTGATTCATCAGTCTTATATAATACCCAGTGTTCATTATATCACATGCCCTCCTTAATGTCCACCCAGTTACCTTATTCCCCCCCACCCCCTTCCCTCCATAATAGTATAATTTTATTTTATTTTATTTCAAGATATTTATTTATTTGAGAGAGAGTAAGAGTGAGAGATCACAAGCGGTGGGGGGGGAGGGACAGAGAGGGAGGGAGAAGCAGACTGCCCCCTGAGTAGGGAGCCTCATGCGAGATTCCATCCCAGGACCCTGGGACCATGACCTGAGCTGAAGGCAGATGCTTAACCGATTTAGCCACCCAAGCGCCCTGAATAGTATAATTTTAAAATCAAAGCTGCAAAAGGACATTATGAGGAAGGAAGTTAGGGGCCATTCTCACCCATGAACAAAGAAGAAAAAATCTTAAATAAAATATTAGCAAACAAATCTAGCAATGCCTTTACAAAATAATATGAAGAATAAGATGGGTTTATCCCAGCCATGTAAAAATGGGTTAACATCAGACAATCTACTGACAAATATAGCTGTATTATCACATTAAAGAAAAATGGTATGATCGTTTCATAGCTAAGAAAATTGTCATTCCACAAAATTCAGTGTTCATGAATTAAAAAAAACTAGCACAGTAGCAACTGAACAGAATTCCATAACCTGAAAAGGGTATCTATCAAAAATCTACAGCAAACAGTACATTTTATGGTAAAAATTAGAAAGTTTCCTCTAAGAAGAAATATAAAGGAAGGATACCTGTTACCCACCTCTATTGTAAATCATACTATATATATATATATATATATATATATATATGTATACTTTGCTACCACAGCAAAACAAGAAATAAAAACTGTATAGGGCTGGGGGGAAAGAAAAAGAAATTAAACTTTCACGACATGCCAATGATTGGACTGTCCACAGAGGAAATCCAAGTGAAATTCTACTACAACTAGAAAGTAAGAGAATCCATGAGTTTTTGAATACATCAGCAATATGAAAAAATCAGTTGTGTCCTGATACTCTAGGAAAAATAACTACGACATGGTTTTTCTGCCCCCCATCCCACCACACGCCAGGACATGGATTTTTAAAAAGAGACACCATTTAGCAGATGTAACTACACTTATGGTGGTGAGCATTTTATCATGTATATAATTGTCAAATCACTATGCTGTACACCTAAAGTTAATATTGTCTGTCAACTATATTGCAATTAAAAAAAAATGCCATAATATTCATAAAATCTATAAAGTGTTCAGAAACAAATCTAACAGAGACATGCAGGATCTTTATAGAAGAAATTATAAAACTCCACAGAAAGGTATAAAATAAGGTCCTGCCCCCAAAAAGAAAAGCTATATCATTTTCATGGATGGGAAGACACAATATTATAAAGATAGCATCTAAATTTTTAATCTATTAATCAAAATTCCAGAAATATTTTTTGTAGACTTGAGACCTAATCCCCAAAATCAAATGAAGAGTTAAAGGTGAAGTGTAGCTAACAATTTTCTTTCTGTCTTTTTTTTTTTTTTTTTAAGATTTTATTTATTTGTCAGAGAGAGAGCACAAGCAGGGGGAATGGCAGGCAGAGGGAGAAGCAGGCTCCCCGCTGAGCGAGGAGCCCGATGCTGGGCTCCATCCCAGGACCCTGGGATCATGACCTGAACGAAACCAAGAGTTGGACGCTTAACCGACTGGGCCACCTAGGAGCCCCTTAGCTAACATAATTTTCAAGAAGAACCAGGTGTGGGGACTTTCAGATATCAAGACTTATAAAGTCACCGTAATTAAAAACTGGTACTGGTGGTACTGGTGCAAGGTAGCCACACAGACCAATAGAAGAGAGAGCTCAGACAAAACCCATGCATATTGGTGAATTTTATCTATGTGAGAGATGGAATTACAAATTACCAGAGAAAAATTCACTCAGTGGTACTAGGAATTCTCTCTTCATTTGGAAAAGATAAAATTAGGCCACACTATACATAAAAATAAGTTCTAGGTTGAAAATCTCCATGTGAAAAGCATAATTTTAAAACTTTTCAAAGAAAATGTAGGGGAATATCATCATTACCTTGAGCATAGTCAATGATTTCTTAAAGGAGCCCTCCCAAAACACAAACTGTCAAGGAAAAATATTGGTAAATTTGACTAAATTAAAATAAGCACTCTGTATTATAAGAAATCATCATCAAGGTATAAAGATCAGCCCCAAACTGTGAGTAGACCACTGCAACACACAAAGACAACAAATAACTAGAAATCAATGAGAAAAAACACAACAGTCCCATAGAAAAATCGGCAAAGGACATTTTTCTAGAAGAAGACCAATGGTGAAACAGTCATTGGCCAAATGGCCAATAAACATATGAGAAGGTGCTAAACCTCCCTTGAAATCACATTTACAACTGCTGTGACTCATTTCACTCTCACCAGATGGCGCACATTACAAAGTCTGACATGGGTCTTCATACACTGCTGGGGAAAGTGTGAAGTGCAAGGACTACTCTGGAGACTTATATGTAGGTGTGTGGACCCCACCACCTAGCAGTCCTGCTTTGATTATAGGCACTCTCACACGGGAGCATGGGGCACAGTTACAAGAATGTTCAAAGCAGCAGAACATGAAATCCACATAAATAAATGTCTGCCAAGAGAACAGATGCATTCAAGCAAACTGCACTGGAGCTCAAATGCACCGAAGTAGCTATTCTACTCATATGCCTGTGTCCCCAAAAAGCAAGTTGTCAAGTGATCTGGCCAGTATGGTACTGTTTATATACAATTTAAGAACATGCAAGTACAAAAATGTGTCTTGCTTATGGATATATACAAATAGGTAGTAATAGTGTAAAAGGGTCTGTGCTCCCTTGGGGTGGGTAGCGGGGCACCAGATTGGGGAGGAACGCACGGGGGCTACAGTGCTAGCTATTGATCTCTTCTTGGGAGAAAAGCCACACACAACTTCTGTGCTTGTTTTGATGCCCTTGAGCAGAGGAGTCATGCTTACTTTGGCTTGGCACGTCAGAAGTTCTGGAATTTGCTCTGGGACATGGTGTGCCTTGTGAACTCAGGGGGATGGAAACCATGCTCCAAGACCTCCAGGTACCTCCAGGATCACTGTCGTGATCCTCCCTTTACCATGAGGATCAGGGAGGGGAGGGGACTTGCCCAGACTCTAGCTCTGAGATCCGAGCTTGTTCTGGAAGAACAGCGTGGGCCTGGCTGCCTCTCGGGGGGCCAGAGGACCAGAAGGAAAGGAGCACGTGTGGTTTTTTTTATTTCTCTTTCCTGCTTCTCAGAGCACTGCACATGCCCAACTTTTGGACATCTGTATACCCTGTGGGGAGGACCGGTTTGGAGCCGTTGTCAATAAAGGCACTGGAGGGGGCGCCTGGGTGGCTCAGTCGTTAAGCATCTGCCTTCGGCTCAGGTCATGATCCCAGGGTCCTGGGATCGAGCCCCGCATCCGGCTCCCTGCTCCGCGGGAAGCCTGCTTCTCCCTCTCCCGCTCCCCCTGCTTGTGTTCCCTCCCTCGCTGTGTCTCTCTCTCTGTCAAATAAATAAATAAAATCTTAAAGTAAATAAATAAAGGCACTGGAGGCTGAAGCTGTGGGCGTGTGGGGGAACCTGACAGCCTCTGGTGAAGTGTGAAATTCCTGGTTAGGCTTCCTATGTGGGGGGTAGGGGGAGGCCTGCAGGCTGGTTGAACGTGAGGGGCAGCAAAGGTGGTCAGAAGAGCTCATGGCCCTCTGGCACTCCCCTCTGTCTCTGAATAGCCAAGCTCACTTCAACTTTGAGGGCATTTTCCCTTGCCTGTGGGCCACCTGCATTTTTGGGAGCTGGTGTGTGGTGGCACCCTCGAGGAAGGAGCTGCCGTGGCTGCCCTATGGGCAGCTCAGCCTCCCGGAAGGTGGCCTCCGGCCTGTGATGGCAGCTGCCGCAGACTCACCCCAGCTGTGAGGAGCAATACCCGCAGGAGAGCCTGGGACTGGCTCCAGATGTGACTTTCCCGCAAATTCTGGGAAACCTCTGGCAAGTCTCTGGACTTCAGCTCTCCTCATCTATAAAACGGAATCGGGGTCGTCAGATTCGCCCCAACTCTACATGGGAAATCGTCTAGTGTTGTGCTTAAAGAGAGGTCCTGACTGGTAGCCTCTGAGCTGCAGCTGGCCCAGCACATACTCCGTTTGGCTTGCACAGGGCTTAAAAAAAAAAAAATATTAATGAGTGGCTAATATTGAAAACTTTGGAGTTTTCATGTAAAAAGGGAGATTCTACCTTCTCTTGAAAAGTAGGAAGCGGGCGGCGGTGGCTCCACGCTCCCACAGAACACCCACGGCAGAGACCCGTGGCATCCGCCCTGCTCAGGGGGCCTGTGCCCCACGGCTGGCGGGCCACCTCCAGCCACTTTGTTCCTTTATATTCATGCCTGGCCCTGGAGGTATCTGAGTGAAAGGACAGGATTTGGAACCTCCCAGACCTTGGACAGATGTATTAGCTTCTCTGTGGCTCAGTTTCCTCATCTTTAAAATGGGACTCTGCACAGCACCTCCTCCCAGGAGGCTGTATGAGGATTTCACGTGAGGTGCTTGCTGCAGGGCTTGGCTTTTGTATGTTTGGTTTTTTGTTTTTTTTTTTTTAAAGATTGATTGATTTATTTATTTATTCATGAGAGACAGAGAGAGAGAGAGAGAGAGAGAGAGAGAGAGAGAGAGAGAGAGGCAGAGGGAGAAGCAGGCTCCCAAGGAGCAGGGAGCCCGATGCGGGACTCGATCCCAGGACCCTGGGATCATGACCTGAGCCGAAGGCAGACGCTTAACCATCTGAGCCACCCAGGCGCCCTGGCTTTTGTGTGTTTTGTATTATCAGTATCATTTCATCATAATACATGTAAAGAGTTGTCCCAGATGAACTCCAATTGTAAGTTAAAGTCTGGCAGCCTGTGATGGGAGATGAAGAGATACATGCTCTGCTGCTGGGGTCTGAGGCATGGGTTAATGTGCGTGGAGGCTTGTCTGTGCGAAGGGCCTTTATGGCAAAAGGTGGGCATCCCAGCATTTTCTCTGTGGGGTCTTCGTAGAAGTGAGCGTCCCCAGAAGCCCAGGCAAGGAGGCTGAGCAGGAGAGCATGAGGGCTCGTGTTCCTCAGTGGCTGGAGGCTGGGCTGGTGGTGTGCTTAAACCTGGCAGAGGCAGGCATGCTGCAGGCACCTCACCGGCACCCACGGGCTGATGAGGCAGGGACACCTGGTCACTCACACTTACAAACACCCCTTCTACACTGGAATGAAGCTACAGTCCGGGTTTCTCAGGACACAGAGGCTGCAGTGAGCCTTGTCCACAGGGCAGATTGAAGACGGAGGGCTTGCTTTGCAGCAGGAAGGATTTGGATCAGATAGAGGGAAGAATTTCCTCACAGGTAGCTGAACATTGAACATGTTCCCATGGGAGACTGTACAAGCTAAACCCCGTTTTTGTGCCTGTCTTCCCATCAACTACCTCAGTGAGGGCTGAGTCACATGGGTAGAGAGTCCGGAGCTCAGAAGGTGGGTCCCATTGAAGACCCACTCACTCTTGGTCTTTCATTTAAAGATCGGTGGCCTTACTCCGCATCACCTTACTTGGCTGGTGTGCTTAGCAGTGTGTGGCAGGGTGCCAGCCAGCACAAGCAGCCGCACTGTCTGAACCCACTGCCCTGCCTGGCATGGAATGGGGTCTCCCCTGGGGACTGAACCTCGGAGGGGGCAGGCTGGAGACGGAAGTCCACAGAGAGGCAAGGGCTTTTGCTGGTGATTTTCTCTCAGCCAGAGTGAGCTGCTGCTGAGGCTGGAGCAGGTCTGAAATGGCCTCACTGTGGTGGGCGTTCTAGGTGAGAGTCCCAAGTGTTTGGAAGGACAGGTGTTCAGCCGGCCCCTACAGAAGCAAGCCCTGATTTCTGCTGTGATGCTTTGGGTGAGGGGTTTTACCCCTACCAGTTTGGCTGAGGTGCATGCAGCCCAACATGGCCTGTGCCAGTACTGGGAAACTGTAGAATCTGCCTGGTTATGTCTTTGCATGGATGTGTTCCTGTGTCTGACGGGCCCATGGGGGAAGTTAAGAGAAGCCATCCCATACGCCTGGATACCTGGAAGGATCTTTGAAAAGTCTTGCCTGTTCTACAGGGATTGGAAGGGTCTCTGGTTCTAAGCCACCTTGATCTCCCTGAAGAAGTCTGGAACCCCTGTGCACTCCCTTTCAGATCTCTGGCCTCAAAGCAGACAACTTGCCTACCACGGTAAGGGGGCAGAGTTCCCCAGAGGCCTCTCGGGTTTAAATAGTACTCCTTCAGGTCAGTTCTTGTGGCCCATCTGAGACACCTCTGGAAGAAAGGGGGTTTTCAAGAGGCCTCTGGACCAGCTGGGCCCCTTTGACTTGGTGCTTAAACCAAGATGTACCCCAACTCCTGTCTCCAGCCCAGCATAAGCTCTGGTCGCAATGCCCGCCACCCCCAGCCCTAGTATCCACCTGGCCCCCACGCACTCCTTATCCTGACTTTGGCCCTGCTCTTTCCAGAGACTGTGACATCTCCAGTGCAGCTTCCATCCCCAGGAGGCTCCCTCCTCACCTCCAGTCCTACCTGAGGTTCATGTCCCCCTTCACGGCCAGACTGAAGATGTTGGACAGGGTACCGCCTGGGGAGCAGCCACAGACGAGGATGGCCAGTGCCTCAATGTTGTTTAGCTGGAAGACCTTGCCCAGAATGAAGGCAGTGAGGGGCATGATGCCGTACTGCGCGATCAGGGCGATGGCCAGCCCCTTGGGCTTCCAGAAGTGAGCCTTGATCTTGCCAAATTCCATGGTGCAGCCCAGCGAGAGCATGATAATGAGCAGCAAGAACACCAGGGTGACGCTCAGTGCCTTGTCGGTGGGGCGCTTGCCGAAGTTGGGTGGGAGGGTGAAGTTGAGTGGGGCAGTCACATTGTGGGTCTCCATCTTCCTGTGTGGCCGCCGAAGGCCAGGGGACCCCGCACACCTCTTGTTCTCCGCTGACTCCCTTCCCTGCCCAGTCTTTGCTAGGTGTCTTCTTCAGTCCCCTCCCAGGGCAGCAAGCTTCGGGACAAAATGTGGCTCTGGGCAAATAGAAGGATTATGCAACTGGTGGTGCTGTTTCTCTGGCTGCGGCTCCAAAGGGGAGAGAACCCAGAGCCTTATCTGCCTGGCCTTCCCTGCCCTCCACCTCCTGCGCCTCTGCAGCCTTCCCAGCTGTCACTCACACTTCCCTCGCAACAGTTTGCTACCGCTGGGACAGGCGAACCACTTCTCTCCTTCGCCGCCCACTGAGCGCACTCCACAGGCCTTCTGTCCCGGGGGACCTGTCCAGGGCCTGCACCGATCCGGTTCTGGTCCTTCCTGTTCTCTGTTCAGTCCCTGATGCCTCAGTTCTCATTCAGGGGAAGGTGCCCTTCCCACGCCCAGCGGGTCACCTCCATTTGCCCCCAAACCCGGGTAGTGAAACAGCTGAGCGTCATGGTTCCTTGCTGGACAGAGGTAGCCGATCTCAAAGGGGAGGGGCAGGTGTGCTGCTGGCTTCCAGGAGGCGATGTGTCCATGGCTCTTCTGGAAGATGACGGGGGCTCGTGTCCTTCTCGCCTGTTCTGGGGAAACTCTTATCTTATTCCATACCTGGACAGAACAGGTCCCAGGGGGAAGAATATGCTCTGCAGAGGGTAAACCCTGCTGGGATGGTGAAGGGCTTTCAAGAAGCTTGGGGGGCTTTTTCCTTAAAAGGCAGCTCTCAGGGAACCCTTGCAGCAGAGATGTTTGTGTCCTGATTTCCCAGCCACCAGCAGCCTGAGTCGCCCCATTGCTTGGGAAACTTGCTGAGAAGGAAGCAGGAATGCACAAGCTTTTCTCTGATTTCCTGACTGCTCTCCTTGCACTCTGCCCTTGCGTCTCAGGCTGGGAGCCTGGCTCTGGGCGGGCAGCAGAAGTAGAAAAAGGCGCGCACATAGGGCAGGGCCTGCCGTGTGTGTGAGTGTGAGTGCGTGCGTGTGTGTGGCAGTGTGTGTGGCAGGCTAGCTGCAGACAAAGCACAAGCTGACACCATGCAACCTCCCCCCACTCCTGGGTGGGACACGTGTGACATCTTCCAGGGAATCTCCCAACTATCTTAATGTTAATACCTTGCTAGAGGGGAAAACAACCTTAACTTGACAGTGGCCAGGCTTCATTATCTTGTATGTAGGTCCTCTTTAGCATATGAAAGTTCTTTTGAAACCTCCCTTTTCCTTGCCTCCCCCAACTCCTGAGGATATATATAACCAGCCACTGCTCAGGACCCCGCAGCCGCTCTTTCTGCCCTGGGTCAAGTTCCTGTGCTTTAATAAAAGCACCATTTCGCACCAAAGATGTCTCAAGAAGTCTTGGTGGTGGGCTCCGGACCTCACCCCACCGAAACTCACCTGTATTCCAGAACCACATCACCTCCATCCCAGTGGCAGGCGTAGGACAAAGAATCAGTCTTCAGAAGAACAGACACCTCTTAGCCGGGTTGGAACCCACGAGGCCTGAGTGGGGTCTCATAGTTCCACATTTGCTGAAACAGGATGTTAGGCTTTGGTGGAGGGAGGGCCCCAGAAGGCAGGACCAGGACCGGGGTGTGAACCACTGTGGGTTGGGGGTGGGGACAGATTTTGGTTTGGAATGAGGAACCACCTGAAAATGAGCACTCTCCAAGAATGGCCCCTGGGGCCCCTGGAATCCTGCATAGATTAAAGGCTGGGTGACTCGGTCCACGGATCCACCCCTTCACCACACGCCTGAAAAGGCTGCTGCTGGAGTTGAGAAGAGCACAGTGTGGAGGGCCGAATGCTGTGACCCTGGGGCGGGAACTTGGAGCTGAAAGAGGACGTCAACCACCTTCACTTTGACCTCAAACTTTCCGATTAAGATCTTCCTTCCGGCTGACCTCGGGCAAAAGACCCTGTGGGGAAGGCCTCCCCTGCCGGGAACGAAACTGCCCCCTCGAGCAGTAAGGGCTGCCCTGGGCGGGCAAGTCCCCACCCATGACAGTGACGACCTGACTGTCTACTGCCCACCTGCACGCACCCACCGACCTTTGCCCCACATTTTCCTCGCATAAACCTGGAAGTCTTTTCGGCACTTTGGAGACTGTCTTTGAGACGCTAGTGCGCTGTCCTCCCGGGGTTGGCCCCACTGACATAAACTCCTTTCTCGTGTCACTACCACTCATCTCTCTGCCTTCGGATTTTGTCAAGGGCAGGTGGCCGAACCTGGTCTGTTTGGGACCCCTCTCGCACCCTTGCGCCCTGGCTAGGATGTGGAGAACAAAGGCAAGATAAATACAGATAAAATTAAATTTCCTTACAACCTGCAGCCCGTTGACAAATACTGCGACAGGCAGAGGAGGACATTGTTCCAGGAACTCCCAACTGTCTTAATCTTAATGCCTTGCTGGAGGGAAGAACAACCTGAGCTTGACAATAGCCAGGCCTCCAGGATCCTGTGAGTCTTCTTTGCATATGAAAGTCCTTTTGGAAACTTCCCTGGTCTTCAACCTCCCCCAACTCCCAAGTATATAATCAACTGTCCTGCCCCTGTGCTTTAATAAAACCACCTTTTTTTGCACCAAAAACGTCTCACGAACTCTTTCTTGGCTCACGAACTCTTTCTTGGCTCACGAACCCTACTCCAAAGCACATCAGCCCTTTCCTTCTTGATGTAGGAAAGATACTAGGGTTTGAAGCCGACGGCCAAGAAAGAATTCTTGAGACATCTTTGGTGCAAAACGGTGGTTTTCTTAAAGCACGGGGACGGGACCCGTGGGCAGAGGAAGCTGCGCCGGGGTCGCGAGGAGTGGCTGATTATATCCCAACTTCCAAGTTGGGAGGGGGTTCGGGATAGTGTTAAGTCTCTAAGGAATTTTGGGAGCAAGTTTTCCAGGACCTTGAGGGGGGCTAGCTATTGTTGGGAAAAGGTCATTCATTACTGTCTAATAAAACCTGAATCATGAGACCCGTCCGATGTATATCGGTGGGTCATATGCTTGGGGGAGGATTGCTAACACGTATCTTGGGGGGTAGAGATAAAGGAAATTTCCAAAGGAATTTTTATGTTAAAGTAAGCTTAGGATCCTGGGGGTCGGGCTAAGAATGCCTTTTGCCCTTAGCAAAGTATTAACATGGAGACAGCCGAGTTCCTGGAGGAATGTCACCTGGCCTGTTTCAAGGACTTGTCAGTGGGCTGTAGGTAGTAAGGACATTTAATAATTTTTCTTCTTCTGGCTTTGCTTCCCACATCACTTGGATTGAGTGTACCCAGAGGGTCAGGTACAGGCCAAAAGAAGGCTGCTTCCTCTCACTGGAGCTGGTCAGAAGAGGCCGCCTACCAGAGTACTAGGGCAGCATGATCACCCTCTAATACATGTTCCTGCCCTCAGGGACTTTATAGTCCAGAGGAGACCATATGTGACCAGATGGTAACAATGCAAAGCGGAAAGCAAAAAATGTCCTAGGCCCAGAATGTCACTTGGGCCAGACCAAGTCAGGAAACTGGGGCTTCCTACCTGATCTAACTGCAGTTTCAACCTCCCCTACAAATGTAGTCTTAACTGATCAGTCAGGAATTTTCTGACAAGCATCAGTGAGGTCAACTGTCACAAGGGCCTCCTCCACCCCCACCCCCCAGAGGTCGATGAAGTAATCTGCATAATAAGACCCCCTGCCCATCCCCTTAAGGAAAGGTCATCTTGCCCGAAACAATCTCCGGCTAATAACTCTCTTATCTCGCTCTCCTTCCTATAAAAACCTTACATTTTGTACAGCTTCTTGGAGGGCCCCCCCCACTTGCTACACGGGGTGCTGCCTGATTCATGAATCACCATTTAATAAAGCCAGTCAGATCTTCAAAATCACTTGGTTGAAATTTTTTTTTTTAACATGTGCAACCATACCTGGGACACTGAAGCCAAAACAAGACATTACTTTTTACACATCTGTCTGATGCCCAAGGGGGTGAGGAGTCATCAGTCAGTATGTGTTAGAAGATCGGTTAAACCCCCCCCAGGGCCTGGGAAGGTGTCGACTGATCGGGCACGGAGAAAGGGCAGAGCTCCCACCAACGCTGTAAACTGGACACTAATTCAGCAGCTCCTCACTTCTCAGAAAACCGAAGTTCTCCTCCCACTGTGGACTTTTCCCTTTGGGAAAACACACTTTCTTGCCCTGGCCACGCCTCCCTCCCCACTCTTCACCCCTCCCCACCCCAATCCATTTTGTTTGCTCTCAGCTATGTGCCTTTGCACCAAAAAGAAAAAATCTCTTCCAGGAGGCTGACCACCTCCATGCTTTTCTCCATGTCTTCTCTGTACCTCTAATGATGCCATAAAATTTGGGGGACGGAAGGATCTTTTGTGTTATATTAAGATAATGTACAGTCACTGTGCATGTACTCTGCAATAGATACTGTGATTGAAATTATGTTTCTTATTTTTTATTAAAGATTTTATTTATTTGAGAGAGAGAGAAAGCACATGAGTAGGGGAGGGGCAGAGGGCGAGGGAGAAGCAGACTCCCTGCTGATCAGGGAGCCTGGGGGGCTTGATCCCAGGACCCTGGGATCATGACCTGAGCCAAAGGCAGACGCTTAATGACTGAGCCACTCAGGTACCCCAAAATCCTTCTTCCACCTCTGCCTTTTGAGATCACGAAGGTTTGAATGGAAAAGCTCTTTGATGACGTAGTTTTTCCAAACTGGACTGGTCCAGTTCTTTCACAAGCTCGTTATAGCCAGCAACACAACACTGGAATGATCTACTAGGGGTAGTGGAAGCCAGGTGAATTTACTTAAGGGGCCCTATAGCTTTAGCTCCAGCAAAACGGAGCTATTTCCCCATATTCTGATGTTGCATAAAAAGCCCTGCATCAGCCATTGCCCTTGCGCTCCCAAATCCTAGTTGTAGAAAATTCTGCAGAAATACTTGTTTGAGTGCACAAAGGATCTAGGTAAAGGGATCCTCACTGCAGCATTGCTTAGACAGCAAACTATTGGAAGCAACCTGAGTGTCTGTTAGCAGGTGAGAGGTGATGGTGCATTTGAAAGAATGTAGCCATTGAAAATCTAGTAGTGACTCATGATAGGAAAGTGTTTGTGGAATATGGTGCCTAAATGGGGTGTCTCCTATCAGATGGGGGGCCCGCAAGTGTGGGACGATGATCGGGTGGAGGCCGGTGGGTGATAGAATTCACCTGAGGTAGGACAAAGGCGATAGAAATTTATTGGATCCCCCCCTCGAGGAAGTGCGCACAGGACAGAGAAGAGAGACTGCCTCCAGGCAGTGGGTGGGGGCTGTTCAAAGGGGGAATATAAGGTGGTCTGGTACGCTATGGGATCTCCCCTTGTTTGGTACCTGTGCCTGCTTGTAAGTAGCCCATTGGTCAGTTAGGGCCTGTGGCTATTTGAGGTGGGTCACCAGCTGGGCCTGTGTGTATTCAGTGGGGGTGGGGGTGGGGTCACTGTGGTCCTTTATTCCATTTTTCAAGCCTGTTTGCCTAAAAGCGGCCTCTACACAGAAACCCCAATTTCCCTCTCTTTTATTGGAAATTACTCAAAAGCAACAAGAAAAATGGAAGGAAAATCCCATAGACAATATATATAAATATATTTTTAAGTTTCATTTATTCATTTATTTAAGTAATCTCTACACCCCAACATGGGGCTTGAATTTACAACCCCGAGATTGAGAGTTGCATGCTATTCTGACTGAGCCAGCCAGGTGTTTCCCCCACAAGCAATAGTTTTTGTTTGTTTGTTTGTTTTTAAGATTTTATGTATTTATTTGAGAGAGAGAGAGGGAGCATGAGTGGGTTAGGTAGGGGGCGAGGAGCGGCAGAGGGAGAGGGAGAAGCTGACTCCCCTCTCAGCAGGGAGCCCGATGCGGGGCTCGATCCCTGGACCCTGAGATCATGACCCGAATCAAAGTCAGATGCTTAACTGAGCCACCCAGGCAGCCCCAGACAATAGTTTTTAATGAAGGTAGGGGACAAATATAATTTGCAGACTCCAAACTATAGGAAAAGACTGCCCAAGTGCCTGATGGCAGGCAGAAGTCACAAAGGAGAATGTGAAGGGAAAAGGGATGAAGAGGGACAGACAGGGGTGCTCAAAGGAGATAGATGTGAGAAAGTTCCAGAAAAATATGTGCCTCCTGAAGGTGAAGAAGGCAATTTCAAGTCACATCGCTTCTTTGTAACAGCAGTTCTGGGGACTGGGTGAGCAAGGCTGACAGCAGAAGACATTTTAGACCCCAATTAGGTCCCTGGCAACCAGTAGAAGTGGATGTTTCTGTTACCCACTGCTGCGTAACAAACCCCCTCCAAACTTGATGCCTTAAAACACCAATTTACCATCTTTCACAATTCTGAGATGTGCCAGTCTCAACTGGTAGCATTTGCTTGGGGTTCCTTATTACGGTTGCTGTCAGAGGGTGGCTAAGGTAAGCCACCCGAGCCTCCTTCACTCACACGTCTGCTGCTTCGATTTGTCACGCTCCTCTTTCTCCATGAAGTCTCTCCATGTGGCCAGAATGGGTCTCCTCAGAGCTTAGTGGTCTCTGGATAGTCCAACTTCTTACGTGGTTGCTGACTTCCATCAGAAGCAATTGCTCCAAGGGGCCTGAGCCAAAGCAACAAGGGAAGCCCCACACTGTCACTTTCACCACATCCTATTTGTGGTAGAGTAGCAAAGAACTTGTGGCCATCTTGAATCCTTCGTGTAAGGCTATACAAGGCAACAGATAGATGAGCAGTGATTGTAGGAAGCAGCCTGTGTCTCTAGTTGATGGTGTTGGGGAAAACTAGCTAGCCTGGAAAGCTTCCCTGGCCTCCTTTGCAGGAGCCTCAAGCAAATTACGAGCCCATTCAACGGTGAGTTATACCCAGCAGCAAATTAAATCCACCATAAAATGAAAGAGGAAGAGAGTAGGAAAAATTTCCAACAATTGAAGAATACTCATCAGGAAAACATTGCCATACAGCAGATGAAGACAGTCCAAACATTATGCTGCTGAATTCTAAAAAGTGTATCTAGTCATTGCTTCTATGAAGGAAAACCACCAAACAGAAACACAAGATCACAATTTTTTTTTGAGTCACATTCTGATTCTGGAATCCTTAATGTAATAATTGATTCAGGTTCTCAGTAGATGCTAAAGCCTTTGGGTAAGAGGTAATTGGGCAACAAGATATTCATATGGTGTGGGCACCTGGGTGGCTCAGTCATTAAGCGTCTGCCTTCCGCTCAGCTCATGATCCCAGGGTCCTGGGATCGAGTCCCACATCGGGCTCCCTGCTCTGCGGGAAGCCTGCTTCTCCCGCTCCTACTCCCCCTGCTTGTGTTCCTGCTCTCGCTATGTCTCTCTCTGTCAAATAAATAAATAAAATCTTAAAAAAAAAAAGATATTCATATGGTGATAAAGTATCACCATACAGATTAATTAGTAATTATAGAGGGAAGATATGTACCTTTACCTTGGTAAAACTTGGCAGTTACCCACCTTAACCAGTGATCAAACTGTGAATTACTAATAATGAGACAGTGTGACATCATATGCCTCCTGATGGAATGCAATATGAAATGCACAATATAATTACAGCCAAATATGTCTAATATGAATCTAATTAAATTTTTAGACCTAGCTGATAGCTTATTGAAAATATAAGCGTTACAAAACAAATGAAATATAAAGAACTAACAAGACGAATCTAGAATATGGGACACTAGCATACGGGTGTATTTTTAAAAAAGTAAATATAACAAAAGTCGGGGGCTGTTCTACATTAAAAGAAAATGAAGAGACATAACCAAATGCAATGTATGATTGGATACTGCTTAAAAAATATCTAACATTTGGAGGGTGATTGAGGAAATTTTACTATGGATTATATATTAGATGATATGAAATTATTGGGTTTTTTTAAAGATTTTATTCATTTATTTGTTAGAGAGAGAGAGAGAAAGAGCACAAGCAGAGGGAGAAGCAGGCTCCCCACTGAGCAAGGAGCCTGACTCAGGACTCGATCCCAGGACCCCAGGACCATGACCTGAGCCAAAGGCAGATGCTTAACCGACTGAGCCACCCAGGCACCCCTTATTGTTAAATTAGTATTGTAGTTATGTATGCAGGCTGATGTTTTTGTGGATAGAGTGTCATGATATCTGCAGTTTATTTTGAAATGGTTTGGAAAAATGTGTTTGTGTATTGTGTGTGTGTAAAGAGAAGGCAAAAGCTCAAAAAGATATGGTGCAATGCTCACAGCTGGTGAATCTATGGGAAGGATCTATGGATGCTCATTGTATTATTTTTCCAACATATCTGTCAGTTTGCAATTTTTCAAAATAAAAAGTTAAGAGAGAAAGAACACAGGGAAGAGATGTTGAGGTAACAGGAGGAGAGGAAGCAAGGGCAGGTAGAACTCAGAGAAAACAAAGTATCAGAGAAAGAAAGATGAAATGGAAGGAGGTACAGGGGCACCTGGGTGGCTCAGTTGGTTAAGCATCTGCCCTTGGCTCAGGTCATGATCCCAGCGTCCTGGGATCGAGCCCCGCATCAAGCTCCCCGCTCAGCTGGGAGTCTGCTCCTCACTCTCCCGCTGCCCCTCCCACCCGCTCGTCTCTCTCTCTCTCTCTTTTGCTCAAATAAATGAATAAAATATTTAAAAAACTTTGCTTAGAAATGGAAGGAGGTACAAATAATGGGCAATTAAAAAAACCATGGTAAGGGATGTGGAGGAGAGACATCAGAAAGGCAATAAAATTGAGTGGAAATAGAGAATTTAAAAAAAAGAGTAGAGAGAAATGATAGATCTAGAATACAGGCAAACAAGCGTCAGTAGACACATCATTGGAGCCTCCGAAGAAGAACACCAAAACAATGGAATAGATTGAATAGAAATCTGATTTTCTGAAGTGAAGGAGACTTTAGTTTATACCATCTGTAAGGGGAGATTAGCCCAGGAGAGTCACCCTAGAGATATAACCTAGTAAAGGTGTTAGACCTTTAAAGACGACCGATTAAGCAAAACCATCAAGATACTTGGAGGGAGGAAAAATCGGGCTGGCCTCTACTCTCCAGCAACGTTCAAGGCCAGAAGTGGTGTTGCAATACTTATAAGATCATCAAGGGGAAAGAAAAGTGTTACCTAAGGATTTTATATCCAGCCAAACAACCCTTCAACTGTAAAGACTACAGATAGTCTTGAATATGAAAAAATTCAGAAAATATTGACTCTATGGCCCTTTCTTGAGAAAACTCCCAGAGGATGAACGTCAGCCAAGTCAGAGATAATCAGGGAAAATATGGAAGGAAGGTTGGCAGCAAGCCTTGAACACATTTGCTGGGGACCAAGCTAACAATCCTATACAGTACTGTGATTGAAAAGGGTGTAAGAATTACGTGTCCTGACAATATTAAATCATGTAACAAATGTTGGCAGAGGAAGGGGGAAAGTAGGTGATGGGTAGACTCTGTTTCCTGATTGCTATGTCTCTAATAACTGGGGACCAAAGAACATTCCTCAAAGCTGACAAAAAACACCCAACCTCTGAGAAGGCTATTATGGACTACAACGGGGTAGAAGAAGAAAAAAAGGGAAGAAGAGAAATGTGCTCATTTTTCGTTGTCTATAGAAAGGTAATTGTTAGATAATAGAAAACCAGAGGTATTATTTAAGATTGTCATTATAAAAGTAAAAGCTAGGGACGCCTGGGTGGCTCAGTTAGTTAAGCATCTGCCTTTGGCCCAGGTCATGATCCTGGAGTCCTGGGATCGAGCCCCACATCGGGCTCCCTGCTCAGCAGGGAGTCTGCTTCTCCCTCTCCCTCTGTTCCTTCCCCTACTTGTGCTCTCTCTCTCAAATAAATAAATAAAATCTTTAAAGAAATAATAAAACTAAAAACTAGCGCAAAAATGAAAACCTGAAATTTGAGAGGACTTACAGCAACAAAGATGACAGATTAGTGAATGCTTTTTAAAACTATAAAGTGTAACATATTAATATGATAGAACTAAGGCTAACATGTGGCATATCAACAAATGTTGAAACAGGCTTAACTCACCTACAAAAAAAAAAAAGATTCAGACTGTTCTTTAGGCAAGATCCATTTTTTTTTAAAGATTTTTTTATTCATTTGAGAGAGAGAGAGAGAGAGAGAGAGAGACAGAGACAGAGCATGAGCAGCAGGGAGGGTCAGAGGGAGAGGGAGAAGCAGGCTCCCCACGGAGCAGGGAGCCCGATGCAGGGCTCGATCCCAGGACCCTGGGACCATGACCTGAGCCGAAGGCAGACGCTTAACTGACTAAGCCACCCAGGTGCCCCAAGACCCACCTTTATACTGTAAATCAAACAAATGACCCATCTAGGACAAAGTGTCTTCTGAAAGGTTGAAAAGGAAAGTATGTACAAAAGTACATGAGGCAAATACAAAGAAAACAGAGCACCAGTCATAATCTTTTTTTTTTTTTTTTAAGATTTTACTTATTTATTAGAGAGAGAGAGTGAGCGAGCATGGGAGGGGAGGGGGCAGAAGGAGAAGCAGACCCTCTGCTGAGCAGAGGGCCTGACTCGGGACTCGATTCCAGGATCCTGAGATACGACCTGAGCCGAAGGCAGACGCTTAACTGACTGAGCCACCCAGGCGCCCCGCAGGTCATAATCTTAATATCAAAAGATACTTTATATGCTCAAAGATGCAATTCACAGTGACTACAGTGATTATAAATATGTGCCAAATAACAAAGCACAATATTCCTAAAGCTACAATTATAGGAGATACAAGTTAAAAAACAAAGAAGCAAGCAAGTAGCAGGGGACTAGAATGCATCCCTCTCAATCAGTTATAAATCATCTAGAAAAAATAAATTGGGTTATAGAAGACCAAATGTTATATTTAGAGAAGCAGATTCAGGTTCATAATTTCTTATCCAAAACTTCCCATGACTTTTCAAAGTTTGGAAAGATGATATAGTGCATGGACTGCATGCTACGTGACATCCCACTTGGGGTCTGGGGCAGTATCGTAATGAAACACATCAGTATTCCTGATATTCTGGTATTTCTGCCATGGATCATACAATGGGATAAAGAAAGATCATAAATAGCTTCACACCAGTTCAGGATAGGGTTTGTTATTAAAAGAATCAACAAAAAAACTTTTAGATGGCAGAGCATTTTGGATTAGGAAATTGCCGATTTGGGAAGGTGAATGTATCTTTGATATTAACCTATAACTGTTATCTTGGAAAGGAATGAAGGACCTTGAAAGTACCTGTCACTGGAGCTGGGTGGGTGGGAGAGGTTCAAGCAGAGAGGACTTTTTCAGGAGACTCATATATCAAGGATCGATCTAACCCGAGACTCTGGGGTTAAGACCAGCTGGGAGGGGAAAGACAGGTTAGTGGAGGGGGGATGAATGGAAGGCGTTCACATAGTCCTCAGCATGGTCTTTTACACGTCTATTGAGATTAAAGCAAAATGGTACTGTCCAATGTTCTAGCATGTTGTTGGGAAATGTGTGTACAAGCTACTAAATCAGCAAAGATGGCAAACACCCTCTTTCCCACACTTTTAGAGGACTGAACCCATTCCAAAATAAATATAAAACATGCTGAAATGGGGGATAGCAAAGTGGGCATTGACACATCGGCTGGCTTGTCCTGGAGCTTCCTGTGGCTGGAGATGGTGACCCACCCCTGGAGTCCTTTTGAACTGCTTCTGTTCCACGAGTCACTTCTGTCAGTGTCTGAAGTGGATGCTGCATAGCTGGAGGCCTCAGGTGGTCCTGGGGAGACCAATAATAGAGAGCTTGGCCCACCTCTAAGAGCTGATGGGTCAGGTGGATGCTGAGCAGATGTGGCGTGGGCAGAGGGCATTAGGCCTGTGGCGGACCATGCTCGGCTGACCTGATAATGATGAACTAGCGCTGGGGGCTGGGGAGACGGCTCCCAGGGTCTTACCACTTTTCCTGAAGAAGTTCTTCAGTAATCCTCCGGAATCACTCAGGCTATGATTATTGCCAGGCTCCCTATGGTTTCTATACTGCTCAGCCTGGAAAATGGTGAGACTGGTGGACAGGTAAGCCTCACCCCTTAAGCATTTCTTACCTGCTTGTAGATGTGAGCAAATATTCATTCCATGGCCAGGAGAGAGCGAGATGCAGGGGAGGCTAAAGTCCCACGGGCAGACAGTTGTGGGACTCACTGGGTCAGGGGTCCTTTATAACATTGATTTCTTTTTGGCTTAAACAAAATTACACAAGTCACCTGGGTGTATTTTAGAGGAGGGAGAAAATAAAGATAAGCGCAAAGGACAAAACAAAAATCTCACCAGAGATAAGCATGGTTAATATTTTAGCGGCTTCCATCTGGGTTCCAGAGGACCCAAGACTCTGTGGAGGTGCTTCTAAGATTCCATAAACGCTAGTTAAAATTTAATCAAGAAAGGGTACATGATCTGGGCCATAGAAAAACTGTAGGGAGCAAATGTGCAGGTGAGCTTGGATGAGCAGTCCCCTGGTGGCGACCACCAGCACAGGAACCTGTCTCTGGGCCAACCTTGCACCCAGCCCCGTCCAGTGCCCCTGGGTGCTTACTTGCGCCTGTCCTGCCTGCGCCTTGTGGGCAGGTTGGAGCCCTGCAGCCCCGCAGGGGGACCCACGGGAAATCCTAGGGGAGCCACACGAAGGCAGCACCCAGTGCGGATGGATTAAAGACCCAGAAGGCTCACGGCCTTCCCTTATGTTCATCTCACAGGGAAGTCATGGGCTGTGCTAACAAGAGGGGAATTTGTAACGTGGTGGTGGTACATCATCCAAAGGATCATTTTGGCATTGGTCTTTTATTATTGAAGTATGGCAAATATCTTTTCATAGAAATACCTTTTTTTTAAAGGTATTATTTATTTGACGGAGAGAGAGGCAGGCAGAGGGAGAGGGAGAAGCAGGCTCCCCACTGAGCAAGGAGCCCGATGTGGGGCTCGATCCCAGGGCCCTGAGATCATGACCTGAGCCGAAGGCAGATGCTTAACCAACTGAGCCACCCAGGCACCCCCTAGAAATACCTTTTGATAAGTGGCAGGATGATAATGCTAAATATTAACCTTCCCTGTTCCTAAACCCAACTGTCCTGCATTCTGTGACCCCTTGGCTGCCCGGCTGGTGAGTTCTCAGGCCTTTAGAGGAGGATTTCAGAAATGCAGAGAGAAAAAAGCATGTGGATACTCAGCTTTTTATTTGAAACTCAAAACAGAGAGAAGGGTCTTGATCATTTTTTTAAAAATTTTGTCTATTTATTTGACTCACAGAGAGAGAGCACAAGCAGTGGGGAGCGGCAGGCAGAGGCAGAGGGAGAAGCAGGCCTCCCACTGAGCAGGGAGCCCGATGCAGGACTCGATCCCAGGACCCTGGGATCATGACCCAAGCCGAAGGCAGATGCACAACAGACTGAGCCATCCAGGCGCCCCAGATCTTGATCATTTTTAAGACCAAGGTCTAAACAGTAGTTTCAGAAGACCTGGGGCAGGGAGAGAAGAGAATCTGGGGGAAGAGAAGCCGCTCAGGAAGGGCTTGCACCCTGCCCCGCTATCTCATTCAGTGTCACAAGCCCAGGTTGGGGGCAGTCACCTGAATACATTTGGGGGCTCTGAGGGCAGAGAGGACTTGTGCTCCTTCCCACATAGGGCCTGGGGGAATCCACAGATCGTGAGCCCCCTGCTGTGGCCAGCCTCAGTCCTGTGGAGGTGGCAGGTTGGCACCTCTGGGCAGAGAGGGTCCAAACTGGTGAACTCCTCCTCTCTGAGACTCCGGCTGCCCAAAGGGCATGCGGCTGGCTGGGTCTGGGGAAGGGGGAAGCAGGACGCATGGACGGACCATGATGGGGAAGAGTGTCCTGGGCGGAGGGAACAGCCTGTGGGGAGGGCCGGGGCTGGGGGCTTGTGGGACAGGCTTGGAGAGCAGCACGGAGGGTCAGGTAGTGAAGTGGCCAAGGGAGGGAGCCAGGAGTGGGTGATGAGGAAAGAGAGAGAGCCTGCAGCTAGATCCTGCTGGTGTTTGTGGTGGGAAACCACTGAGGGCTTTAAAAAGGGAAGTGACCCGATCTGACAGATCTGGCTACTTTGTGGAAAAATGCCTTCAGGAAAGCAAGCGTGGAAGCCGGAAGACTATGGCAATAACCCAGACCAGATCCAAAAGTTGCTTAGGCTCTCACTGGACTGTCCAGTATGGAAGCCATGAGCCACAGTTTGGCTGCGAGGACTTGAAATATGGCTGGTCTGAACTGACATGCACTCTTGTTAAATACATGCTCAAGTTCAAAGACTTACCACAAAAATGAAATATTGCATTGGTTATTTATTTTTATAGATTTTATTTATTTATTTATTTGACAGAGGGAGACACAGTGAGAGAGGGAACACAAGCAGGGGGAGTGGGAGAGGGAGAAGCAGGCTTCCCGCCGAGCAGGGAATCTGATGTGCGGGCTCGATCCCAGGACCCTGGGATCATGACCCGAGCCGAAGGCAGACGCTTAACCAACTGAGCCACCCAGGCGCCCCATCCCTGGACCACCCAGGCGCCTTCGCATTGATAATTTAAAAAAAAAAAAACAACATTTATCACACGTTGAAATGATAATATGTTGATCATGTTGGATTACATAACATATATTATTAAAATTAATCCGAGCTGCTTCATTTTACCTTCTAAATCCGGTGTCTAGGAAATCTAAAATTACACACGGGGCTCGCATTTGCGCCTCGCCCTCTATCTCCGCCGGGCGCGCCGAGCAAGCGCGTGCTGTCAGTGCAGGGCATGGTTGAACCTGTGCAGCTGTGGAAGCAGAGCATGACAGTGAAGATGTGAGGGCCGAGCAACTGGTTTATCCACGATGAGGAAGGAACGGGTCTGGCGAAGGGACATTCATGAATACCTTTTGGAAATGTGTGAGAGGTCAGTTCGTCCTCCGAAGAGCTGGAATCTAGGTGAGGAGTCAGGGCAGACGTTTGGCAGTCCTCAGTGTCTGGGTGCTGCGCACGGTGCTGACATCAGAGCAGGTGAACCTGGATTCGGACAAGAGGTCTGCAGTCGGAGACCAGAGGCATCCTAGCCTTCACCATGAGGGACCCGGAGGAAGACCCGGCAAAGCAGCCTGAGAAAGCAGGAGTAGGGAGGCGCAGAGACTCAGCAAAGTGTGCTGTCCAAACTCCTGGAGAACTCACTGCCTGGAGGTCAGACTTGGATGCCCTGTGCTTGTCGGAAGCTGGCCCCTCCAAGGAGGAGGAGGCCCGGAGAGGCTGCATGGCCTCACTTGGCTCCTTACCCCAAGCTCCCCCTTCAGATCAGTCCCGTACATCCCCAGGGGAGAGGGGATGAGAGGAGAGAGCCTGGCCTGGAGAATTACACCAAAGCCAAGGGAATGGAGATGCCATCCCCATACCTCCCTTTACCTTTCTTTTCTGAGAATCCAAGGATTGGCCAAACTGAGCCAGTGCCACTCCCACAACTATCAGGTCTCCTTGAATGGAGTTTCGCCCTCAGCATCATCCTCCCAGAGCACAGCTCTGCTCAACACACACACCAGCCCTCCATGTCCTACAGGATTAAAATCCAAACTCTTTAGCAAGATGTCCAAGGCTTTCCATGACTTGACATGGTTTCAGAATCCTCCCTGTCCCGTCCTGTAGGGGCTCAGCTCTCATTGGAGGGGCATTGGTCACATTTGTGGGTCCTCGATGAAGGCACTCAATTAATGCCTGGGAACCTTTCAGGACACTTTCCATATACTCTTCAGTTCCTCATTTCCCTGCAAAGCTTCCTCTCAGATGGGAAGCTTCTGGAGGACGAGAGCAGACGACACATGTGGCGGGGGACAGCTGGCAGCTCTGGGGCACTCATCTGTGGTGGGCAGTTTTTAGTTTTTGAACATCCCAGAAGCCACCCTCCTGCCCGCTATGGGCACAGGACCCAGGCTTAAAAAGCCGTTTTATTGTGACTGAAGGATGCGAAGCAAAGGTAGGATGGATTCCTATCTGGGGGCAGTGTACCCAGTGTCCACGGTGGTTCCTATCTGGGGGGCAGTGTACCCAGTGTCCATGGTGGCAGGCCAGCCCCCGGCCTAGATGGTTCCTGCCAGTTCAAGTCTGATCTGATCTCCAGTCCCCTATGACTTCTGTGAGAATCCCTTCCTTCTTTCAACAATCCTCCTTTTTGTTTAAGACCATCAAAGTTGATTTCTATGGTTTTCAACCATATGTTCTGATGCAAAAACATTATTAGAGTAAAGCCCCCTGGGCTGGGGGAGAGGGATACAGCAAAAGGCACTCAGAAGTTACTCTCAATGCTCTCTTTCTGGATCTGGGTGATCTGTACTTAGATATATATTTTCTCATTGTTTTGTAACATATATATGTACATATGTATGTGTATGTGTCAATTAGATGTAGAAAATATTTCATAATAAATATAAGCATTAAAACGATCACTGGAATGAACTGGAACTCGAGTGCTAGTTCACATGCAACTCTATTCATATCCGGGGAGAAGTAAACAGGTCCCGCTTTCATGGATTTAGTGTTCTAGATCAGGAATAAAACACAGTCCCTGGCAGCACCAAACTGGATCTAGTAAGTATGTTTGCACCCTGGAAATGCAATCTGTTTAGTGCAATGCTGGGTCAGACTACCAGCCTGATGGGCGTGTGAAGTCAGCTGGAATTCTGAAATCAATCAATAGCAGGGTTAGCAACAAGGGGTGATTTATTATCTACATTTTAGATCCTTAAATTTGCCTTTCAAGAAGTAGCCCAAGTAGGAAAATTGTGAAAGAGAACGGAAGAGAGGGGAAGAAATACAGGAAAGTTTGAAAACATTTTGCTGATAGAGGCAGAAAAAGAGTTTTTAAGCACTTTTGGATGTTGTTTTATCTATATGATTACAAATGATCTCTTTCTTAAGTGTGAATGATTAAAGCTTTATATGAGCACATGTGGGAAATTCCTTATTTGAGCATAAGGAATTATATAATTTGTTTTTAATAACTAGAGCATCCCTACTCCAACTAAACATGTTAAAACAGATTTGAAGGGGGTCTCAAGTTATCATCAGTTGACCAAAACCCAAATGTCTCCCTCTGATTCTGGGAAGAGGTGCGTGTTTGTCCATCTTTACATTCCCCGCAGCTCCTGGGTGCTGTTAAATAAATGATTGCTTTGTGTGTGGTAAAATCACGTCCTGGGTTTGGTGGAAGAAATCGGTGGACAGAATCCTAGCCACTCTTACCCAATTCTGCCACCAGATGGCAGCAAGTCACCTCTGATGGGATCGCCCTACACCTCGGACTGCTGCTGGGTTGGGGGCTGGGGGAGTAAATTGGGATGGAGAGGCCATGGAAGGTGTAGAGACCATGGAAGATGTAGGGATGGTGTTCTGATATGGAGAATCCTTTGTAGAAAAGGGAACAACCTGCCAGAAGCATAACCCAGTTTTTCCCAGGTCACAGCTTCATAAAGCACTGTATATATTATACAGCTTTCTTATTAACACAATTTAAGAATATCTTTCTGCATATCCATATGTCCTCTTGACTTTTTATCCACAGTCGTTCTGAAATAATATAAGCTTCTTTGGCTTTTATGGCCCAACTCCTCTTCTAAACTTAGAGACTTCTAATCGGTTCACAAAAGGCATTTAAGAATATGAAGTCCGCTTCCCTCCTCATTGAAGGAACATCAATGACATTTATTGAGGACCTACTTTGTACCACGCATTTTACATGGCAAGTTCCTTTTCTTTCTTAAATGGCCTTATGAAATATTTTCCATTATCACCATTTTACAGGTGAGAAAACTGAGGTACAGAGAGCAAAATCACTGGTCCCCTAATGAGTCAGTAGCCAACTAAGGGTCTGAACCCTAAATCCGTTGTCCTCCACACTCATGCATGTGTCATAGGGGTCCTCAACATTGGCACTATTAACATTTTGGGCTGGATAATTTTTTGTCGCAGGGGTGGGAGGGCCGTTTTTATCCTGTATATTGCTGGATGTTCAGCAGCCGCGTTGGCCTCTACCCCCTAGATGCCAGTAGTAACCCTCTACCCTACTTGTGAGAACCAAAAATGTCTCCAGACTTTGCCAAATGACCCCTGGGAGGCAAATGCATCACCACTGAGAGCCACTGATATATCGGAAGCTTTGGCTGAGCTTCTGGTTGCTGTAGACCAGTGCTGCCTTAGAACAGGGAGACAGGGCTCTGCCAGGCACGGGCTTTTTGAGAGACCTGCTTTGCCTTGTTCCAGCTGCTGTCGTCTCTGTAGGGTGAGGAGTCCACAGAGTCAAGGAAATATGCCCACCTAGAGCAACCCCAACCTTCCGAAACATATTCCATTTTTCCAGGGCCTGAGTGGGTTTACTGCCGGTCCTCCTGGCTGATGGAATGTACACTCTGACCCCTGCAGGGTGGTCCAGGGTGTCTACTGAGGTGGGAGGAGGTGGGCAGAGCTGGCCAGGCCAACGAGGTTGTTTGGACACAAAGGTGTGTACAAGGAACTTCCGGTGAAGGGTGATGGTGTTGGAGATGGGAGGAGAAGGGTGGTGGGCTGTGGGCCAGGGCCTCCATTTGTATCTTTTTTTTTTTTTTTAAAGATTTTATTTCTTTATTTGAGAGAGAGAGAGAGAGCAGCAGAGGGAGAGGGAGCAGACTCCCACCGAGCAGGGAGCCTGATAGGGAACTGGATCCCAGGACCCCGGGATCATGACTCGAGCCGCAGTCAGATGCTTAATCGACTGAGCCACCCAGGCGCCTCTCCATTTGTATCTTGACTCAGTTTGCAAATACTAAGGCAGTCCTGTCCAGACCCCAGCTGTTGGCATAGCTGGTGGGAGATGGCGTTGTAGGTCACACATTCTGACGCGTCTGTTTGAAGATCTTAGATTCGCCATATTTGGCAACATAGAAAGGCTCTTAGGGTTCCAGGCTTTCTCCTGAATCTCATTTTCGGCAGGGAACTGTTCACTATATTTACATTTCACTTGGTGGTCATTTCCCATAAAGAAACAGTTACCATGTTTCTCCTGGAAAAGCAGAAAGAAGTCAAACCAATAAAGGCACTTGGAGAAGGGGGTGTATTCAGATCTGCAGTGGAGTAGTCAAAATCCTGGGCCCTCCCACCCCAGATGGAACAATCTTTACTATCTTCACATTGAAATGACCTCCAGGTATACATGGTCTCAAGTAATTTAGGTGTGGAAATGTTTTAATTCATTTGCAATTACTTAAAGCACGAAGTCTATCCATACTCTCTATTAATAGATATTTTAATGTTGTTTTCAGTTTTTTGAACAGTATAAGTAATACATGTCTGTCAGCGGAGGACCGGTTATTCATTTACCATGCATCCACATGCTGGAATCCAAAGCAAACATTACAATCAGTAGCAAGTTTAAGAAGATGAGCCAAGATTAATTTCCTTATTTATTCGTGTAACAAATAGGTGTTGGTGCAGGGTTAGACTACTGGATAATAAAAATATATGTTTTGACTTGCAAAGATGTCCATTATGGATCATCAAGCTTAAAAAACCATCTTACAGTGTGCAATACAATCATATACACGCTATTATGTATTTATATATAAATGTAATGTAACCATTTCCTGAATGCTGGGATTCACAATGCCTGAAAAATGAGGCTAAGCTCATACATGAGAATTTCACTTAATCCTTAGGTCTGTGAGGTGCGTATTGGCCTCTCCGTTTTGCAAGAGATGAGTCAGATTTAGGGAAGTTAAGTCATACACACACCCTTAAGCTGCACAGTTAGGATCAACTCTAACTACAGAGCCTGAGATCTCTGTCATTTTTATAGCTTTTCCAATATTTTTGTGAAAGATCACTACAAGAAAGTAGTGATATGTCCTGTTTAGGATTATGGGCAAATCACAGAGATTATTCTTTCTATTTTCTGAATTTTAAATGAACTATGTAGTAAATGTGTCAACTTCCAGAAAAAAATTTGTGGTTTTGATCAAGATTGCATTTAATTTGTAGAAGACGGTGGGTAGAATTACCATCTCTATAATTTTCAGAATTCTTGTCTAGGAATGTGGCAAATCTTTCCATATATATTCAAGTTATCTGCCCTGCCCTTAAATTAAATGCGGTAATTTTAAATGCATAGATTTCACACCTTTCTTGTTAAGTTTAATTTTAGTCCTGGTTGCTCCTTTAAAACAGACTTTCTTTCCAGTTTCTTTTTCTAACTGGATATTTCTGTTCTAAGTCAAGGTAATTGATTCTTGGGTATTAATTTTTATTCAGCCACTGCATCGAGTCGTCTTATTTGTTTTTGAATTGAGGTAAAATTCATATAACATTCAAGGAACCCATTTAAACGTTAACAATTCAGTGCTATACCCTGTCTAATTGCAAAATGTTGAATCACCCTGAAATAAAACCCCCGTCCGTTAAGCTATTGTTTCCCCACTAACTGTCTTTTTGTTTTGTTTTGTTTTTTTAATTGAATTTTAGAAGCCAGGGCTGTGAAGCCCATGCATATCTTCAGGTCACGTGGCTTTGCCACCCGCTGGAAGTGGTTGTGATGGTTCCATGACAAAGCAGGCTGTGGGTCTTCTCGTCTCCTCCATTGTGAGAAATCCCACAGATACGGGATTTTTCCATTGCAAGTTCTCGCTCAGATTCCAGCCTTCCTTCTTCGCGGCTCGCCTTCCCCACGAACTTGATAAGGCTGAGGCTTCTTGCTCAGTTGGGTTAGCTCAGTCAGTTAGGACTAACTCCTCAAATTTCCTGGATTTTGCATGGAAAGCCTCTGGATGTGTGTTTCGGGATGACCCAGGTAGAGAAATGAAACGGATCTAAGTTTTTGAAGTCTTTGACACATCTCCACCCCCATTCCCAGCCTGCTTGAAAATAAATAGTTTGAGATATTCATGCTGAAATGACCCTCAGACCTCCTTTGGCCGGTCACAAGCCTGGGTCTTGTTGCCAAGGATAATTGGTGTTTCCACACGGCTGGAGCCGAGCTACGTGCTGCCAGGCTGGCCAAGGAGCCCCTGGGGGCTTGGGGAAGGTGGCGGGCTGGGGGTGAGGGCAAACATGCGGGAGAGCCAGCTGGGTTTGTGGTTGTCCACACTCGGGGACATTTGCATAATATATGCATATTATTTGTATAAGCTGAAATGTATTCCCAATTAGATGTAGTTCAACTTCCTCATTCTTTAAAAAAAACGTATATTAACGCAAGTAACACATGAAAACCCTTGCAATGTTTTTACTGTTATTTTACATTTGTTTTTATTTCATTTCTCATGTCTGTCTCTGGGCCTGGGGTTGCTGTGTGTGTGTGTGTGTGTGTGTGTGTATTGATGTTGCTGTGTGTGTGTGTGTGTGTGTGTGTGTGTGTGTATCGATCTGGGTGCCATGACCTGCGCTCGGCATTGAAGACATTAGGACAATGTCTTTCATGTGTTCAATGAGCTCCCAGTAGGGAGGATTAAAAACCCAACTCTGTTGGTCCTCCACCTCCATCCCATGTGGTTTCTCTCTCTCTCTCCTCACATGCAGCCCCCGCCGGGGTTGTAGCCCTGGGTTAGTTACAGCTGGCAGAATGAAGTGTGGGGTGAAGTGGGCTCACAGATGAAGAGCCTGCTCTCAGTGGGTCACAGTGGTGGCGGGAGACTTGTGACTTCTGCTGTGTGTGTGTGTGTGTGTGTGTGTGTGTGTGTGTAAACCCTGCATCCTCTAAGCCCCTCCCTTGGGCTTTGGTATCTGTTCTACACTGAATGTTTGTGTCACTCCCAAATTCCCATGTTGAAGTCCTACCCCCAGGGTTGATGGTGTTCAGAGGTTCATAAAAATGTCATGATCTTCTATTGCCGTGGTCATATTTTTCCTTGCAAAAGCTACAGTTTCTCCTTTCTGAAAGTGGTTGCTGGTGAATTATAAGCTTTCTCATTTTAAAATACCCTTCTTTGTTTCTTTTAACGTCGCGTCGGGGGGTGATAACGATTGGATGAGGTCAAGAGGGTGCAGCCCCTAGGGTGGGATTAGTGCCCTTCGGTAGGAGTCACAAGAGAGGCTGCTTCCCACTCTGCTCTCTGCCATGTGAGGAAGTCCGCACCCCCGAAGAGTGCTCTCACCAGAACTCCCATGATCTTTGACTTGCAGCCTCCAGAACGGTGAGAAATAAATTTCTGTTGTTTGTAAGTCACCTATTTCTGTGATAATAGCCCCAATGGACTGAGATAGGGTCTAATGCTGGGGTTCCAGTACTGTGGTACTGTGGGCTTGTATCTAAGCTGCTGTGGGTGAGGGCAGGAGACTGATTTAGAAGACATTCTAGATGATGCCTGGACTGGTCCTTTTCATTCCCTCTCCAGGCAACCCCGGAGTCCATGCTGACGGCTCCTCCACCTGCTGGTTTCACACCCCCACCCTACCTCTGCCATCCCCTTGCTTGCTCTCTTTTGCAATTGCATGTTCTCCAGTGATCATTTAAATTAAAATTTCTGAAAGATTTAAGGTGTTAATTAAGTATTCCACAATTGGCCAAAGATCTTACTGTGTAAGTATACATCAATAGCAACAGTGCTGGTCATTGAAAATAGAGCGCCACAAGGTTTAAAGTGGAATCAAGCCACAGGGAGCTGCCACGCAGGCCAGATGGTCCCTCAAGGTGAGGACTGGAACCCAGGACCTGGGTCATGAGATCTTAGACATGTTATCTCATCTTCATGTGAAGTGTAGAGCTCTACCTACCTTCCTATTCTGGGAACTTTTTTTTTTTTTTTAAGATTTTATTTATTTATTTGAGAGAGAGTGAAAGAGAGAGAGAGAGCATGAGCAGGGGGGAGGGGCAGAGGGAAGAGGGAGAAGCAGGCAGCAGGGAGCCTGACGTGGGGCTCCATCCCAGGACCCCTGAGATCATGACCTGAGCCGAAGGCAGACGCTTAACCTACTGAGCCACCCAGGCGCCCTCTGGGAAACTTTTTGACCATGACTTTAACTGGAATAGATTAACCTCATATCATAGAAGTATGGTTGTCAGAGATCTTGGCAGATCAATGTTCTGTCCTTCCCCTCCATTTCGCTTCCTTTCTAAACTTTTAAAATGAAATTCTAACATTTCCCTGTAGCCTCACCAACAGAGTAGATGGTTATGGCAGAGTGCAATTTTCAAAGGTGGCTGCAACACTATTCCCCAACGCTTGTGCTCTTCTGAAACCTACTCCTCCAGCAAGAGATAAAGCCTGTCTCTTTGCTAGAAATGGTGTGGACCTTTGTCATTACCATGGCCCATAGCATATGGTGCAAATGGTGTAATGACATGTCATGATCTTCTATTGCTGCGTTCATATTTTTCCTTGCAAAAGCTACAGTTTCTCCTTTATGGAAGTATTAATAACTTTATATATAGCTTTATATATATGTATTCATATATTAATAATATATATTAGTAAAATACATACTAATAACTTTATATAAAGCTTTATAAGCTTTACCATTATAAAATGCCTTTCTTTGTTTCTTTTAATGTCACTTCTATTGTTTTTTTTTATGGATTTACATATTCCTGGTACACCTTTGTGCATTTAAAGATTGTTAACCTGTCTAAATCCCTGTTCAGGTATGTCTCTTACATACATAGCGTAGGTTTTTCATTTTGCTTTGTTGGCCAACCTAAACATTTCTTCTTTTATTAGGTGAGGTAAGCATATTTACACAATTGGTATGATCAGTGTTTGTCTCAGTTCTGTCATATGTTATATGTCATAAATCTGTTTTGTTATGCACGTGTTTTGTCATAATTCTTTCACTGTGTGGACTTTTTCATCTCTCAATATACTTTTTGGTATTTAGGAAGGTTTTACTTTTGTTCTAACAGCTGTCTTTATATTCATACCTTTCTTTTTTTTTTTTCTTAAAGATTCTATTTATTTATTTGAGAGACAGAATGAGAGAAAGAGAGCATGAGACGGGGGAGGGTCAGAGGGAGAAGCAGACTCCCTGCTGAGCAACGAGCCCGATGCGGGACTCGATCCCGGGACTCCAGGATCATGACCTGAGCCGAAGGCCGTCTCTTAACCAACTGACCACCCAGGTGTCCTATGTTCATACCTTTCTATCATGCATGTAGTACCCTCTCTTCCTCACCTTGGAGGTGGCCTATTGTCTTTTGGGGCCATAATAGGAACCATGTTAAAATTAGGTGGTAAACTCCTCTCCCTATCCCCTCCTTTTCCACTGGTATTTGACCTAATATTCTTATTCTCACATGATGCTTACAAAGCAGTCCGCATGCTTCTTCTATTTTCCCTACACATTCTCCATTCTGGCCTCATTTGTGATGTTTGCATTGTATTTATTTACCTTGTCCGAGCACATAAGCACCACATCCTATCTCGTCTCATTTATGACCATCACTGGGTCATCATTTTGTGGGTAAGTTTATATTGAGTGCCCACCACCAGTGCTCCTGTAGATACTTTCCAGTCATTTTTTGTTTTCGAAAACCTAATTTTCTAGTAGATTCGTCAGGAAGGGATTACAGAAAAAATATTCTTGAGTTCTTGCATGTTGTCACAGTTTACCGCAGCCTTTATACCGGAAGGTCAGTTTGGCTGGACACAGCATCCACAGCTCACATTTTCTTTTCCCGAGTATCTTAAATACGTCATTCCATTGTATTTTGGCAAAAAAAAAAAAGAAAGAAAAAACCCCAAAAAAACTGCTGCTGGAAGTTCCGATGACAACCTCATTTTCTTTCCCTTATAAGTGATCTGGTCTTTTTGCTCGGATGTTCAAGCGATCCTTTTCTGTTCCTACTTTTTTTAAGTGAGTGGAGTATTTTGGGGGAGAGGGCTGAGTGAGGAGAGTTTCTTCTTGGCTCTAGAACTCCTTCCTTGGTTGTTTTTGCAAAATGATTAAAAAAAAAAAAGATGACCTGCTGTTTTCTGAGACTTGTTTTCTTGGACTCCCTCTCCCTTTTTGACATTTTCTCTCCTTTGCTCCTTGTGTCCAGTCCTGTTCCAAGTCCATGCGTTTCCAGCACTTCCGGTTCCAGGTGGGGCTTTCTGTGGAAGGGGGTGTGGCTTGTTAGTTTTGGGAGGTTGTAGGACCCAGTGCATCAGTCAGCCGTGGTGCCCCATCCTGGCATGAATTGGGTCCCCTGCATTTCAGCTACTTAGCTTAGATTAAGTTGCCGCATTTCCAGTGAGTTTTGGGAATTTGGGAGGCACCTCCTGGCTTTTTGGGATACCTTGTTTAGTGCTGTTGCAGATGCTGTCTGTGGGTCTCTGACTTGGCCCTCCTGGTTATTCCATACGCTGCGGGGGGGCTCATGGGAGTTTCGACAACTGTGCTACTCCTACCATTTTCTCAGAAGCCCGTCCCTTTTACCCCCACTTTTGAAGAGTCAACTTTATTTTTTAAGAAAGTTTCAGATTTACAGAACTATTGCAAAGAGAGTACAGAGAGTTCCCATATACTGTGCGCCCAGGTTTCTCTGTTGTCCGCATCGTACATTTGTATGGTACATTAGTTATCATTATGAAACCAGTATCAGTATATCATTATTCATTAAAGTCAATATTTTATTCAGATTTCCTCAGTTTTTCCCTAGCATTCTTTTCCTGTTCCAGGATCCCATCTAGGATACTATATGACCTGTAGTCCTCACGTCTCCTTAGGCTTCCCTTGGCCGTGACACTGTCTCAGACTTCCCTTGTTTTTGAGGAGAATTGGTCAGATATTTTGTAGGCTGCCCCTTGCTTGGGATTTGTCTGTTGCTTTTCTCATGATTAGGTTGCATCTATGGTTTTTTGGGAGGAAGACCACAGAGGAAAAGTGCCGTTCTCCTCGCATCATCTCAAGGGTACCTGCTCCCCTTGTTTCCTTGCTCATTCTGATTCCTCTGCCCAGCTCAGAGAAGCCAAGACTCACCAAACTTGAATCAGATCCCAGAGGTAGAAAGTGATGGAGCCAGGAGTTGAACCCAAACTCTGTCTTACCTTGGAGCTTGTATCCTTAACCACTCTGCCATGCTAGAAATTGATTAATTAATTTAGCAAAGGCCTCACACCACCCTCTTCTTTCTAGTTCCACACTGTCTCTTCTCCCTAGAGCCCCTCTCACAAGGGGTCACGCATGCATCCCTTTTATCCTTGCTTTAAATGGAAGACGTCCACTCTTCCTCCCTGTCCAGGGGCCAGGCCATTTCCCCCTTGCCCACCTCCCCGCCATCAGGTCACAAAGAGGCCCCGTGATGAATGGGAAGGGAAAGCGGAAGGAGAGGGAGCGGGGCAAGAGAAGAAAGGGGAGGGGGAGGACCAGGGGGAGGTGGAGGGAGCGGGGGCCAGAGTGGCAGAGCCACAGACCTTAATTTAATCACAGGGCCCCATGCTCAATTTAACAGACACAAGGGCTCAGAATGGGGTCCCTGTGTGGCGGTGGGGCAATCAGCCTGCCGCAGTTCCTGGGAAAGCATTAATTGCGGATGACAATGTGTAAACAGTGGGGATGAATGGAGTGTGCAGGTGTGAGCGGCTGGGGCCAGCTGGGGCTGTTTTCACACGCGCGACTCCTTCACTGCTGACCTGTTCCCCAGAACCAGATGTGACAGCAGTTGGGAAACCGTTGAGGGTGTTGGAGTTTGGCGCAGAGCAAGTGGCCAAGAGCAGAGGGGAAGAAGCAGGGGAGGGGCTGGAAGGGCAGAGGCAGGGAGAACTGCGGAGGCTGTGAGCCAAGCCTCGCACAGGCTGCTGGCTCTCTGGGAAGCAAGGCTGGACTTCCGATGACAGCTTAGTGTGGTGGCCTTGGGTCTGGGCTTGGGGCTGCTGGCCACCTGGGTGAGGAAGCTGGACATGCCTCTTTGAGGTCTAGAGGTCCGAGGGTCTGAGGGCCCAGAGATGTTCTTGGGGAAGGGCTCTGAATCAGTATGGGACATCCAGCCTGATTTGGGCAGGAGGGCGGTGGTGGTTGTGAGGAATTGGACAGATGCTGAGAGGCAGATCCAGAGAAGCCTGGACATTCCAACACCTTTCATCTGAGCCTCCCAGGGCTTTTTTCCAAAGCTGTCCCTCCTGGCAAATGTCAAAACAGAGGCCTCTGGTGCATAGGATAGGGGTGAGGTCTCTGTGGGGACAGTAATGCGACTTACTAGTATGGATTCTACTTACTGAGCTCTACACACTGCGCTTCTATAAACCCGTGGGTCTACTTCACAAGCAGCTTCCTGTGTCTCTCTCGTCTTTCCAATTTTGTTGTGACTCTCTGGGGACAAAGGCAATGTCCCTCATCTCTCCTGTCTCACCCATGATTCATAGAACTCAGATGGGCCCTCAGGAATCCCAAGGGTTCAGCCTTTATTCTGTAGGCAGTGGGGGTCCCTGCCTGTTTTAGGAACTTGATTGTCCCTGGGTGTCACAGTGTGACAACTCAGTAGAGGAATGGCTTGGCAGAAGGTTTGAAGGAGTTGCTAGAAACCAGGTGAGGCATGAGGACAGGCAAGGCGGTGGAGCTGGGGAGGAGGGGCCTGAGTGGAGAGACCTCGAGGAGTTGAATTCCCAGGACTTATGGGGTGTGACGGCCTGGGGTTCTGATGTGAATGACTGGCCAGGTGGTGGCAGCGGTATCTGTGTCCCCAGCAGGGAATGAGTTTCGTAGTAGAAGATAATGAGATGAATTTTTTTTAATTTTTTATTTTTTAAGAAAGATTTTATTTATTTATTTGACAGAAAGAAGACACAGCGAGAGCAGGAAAACAAGCAGAGGGAGCGGGAGAGGGAGAAGCAGGCTTCCCGCGGAGCAGGGAGCCCCATGCGGGGCTCGATCCCAGGACCCTGGGCCCATGATCTGAACCGAAGGCAGACGCCTAACGACTGAGCCACCCAGGCGCCCCGAGATGAATTTGGAATGACTTTTTTTCTGATGGTCACTGTGGACAGTGAGGTAATAGTGAGGAACTGAGAGCCAAAAATCAGTCCCATGTGGATTTCTGAAGGAGGGTCAGCATGCAGGGTCCCCATGTCTAGTCTCAGCCAGAGGGCCCTGGGCCAGGCTGAGTCCCCAGCAGGGAGTGCCCCTGCTCAGGAGAGCCAAGCTCATTCTGAACACCTGCGGCAGCTGGGCCCAGAGCTAGGGAACGGGCAGGGTAAACTGGTGGTGCAAACTGACGACAGGCTCAGAAGAGGAGAAGAAAAATCAAGTTGGCATTAAAGTATCTCATGCATCAGCCAAGGAAAACAACACACAGATGCAGTGGAGTTGGGGAGTTCAATTCAACTCCACTGAATTGAACTCAGAATCTTAGATCTGTGTTTTCTTCAGGTAGCCTATTTAGTCCCTCCCTGCTGCTTGTTTTTATTGCCTTATTTTTTTGAGAGAGAAATTACTTGTTTCTCCTGCAAGGCCAGGCACCTGAAATGAGGTTAAAAACTGAAGGCACTCTCCAGCCAGAGGAAGGACAATGGTAACTCTCTGTATTTTGGGGTCATTTTCCTATTTTAGTTTTAAAATAATGGTTTCTAGTACTGTGGTTCCAGAACCAGTGCATGGGGTCAGATCCCAGCTCATCAACTGCCAGCTCTGGGCAAATTGACTTAAGCGCTTTCTGCCTTAGTTTCCGCACCTATAAAACGGGGATAATCCCTGCTGCATGGCACTACTGGGAAGACCACAGGAATTCCTGCATGGACTTGCTTAGGGGCGTGCTGGCTCATTGTGAGCATCACCAAATATTGTGACAACTGGGGGGTCTCCCAGCCTTTCCTGCATCAGTCCTACTGGGGGAACCCTCTGGCTTCTATGCTCCATTGGTCCTGGTACAGACTGTGACCGCAGTTCCTTGGGCTCTCAAGATGAAGTCCTAAAGAGAGGTCAGGATGGCCCCAAAATTCATTGCTCCTACTCTTTCATCTGAGATGCTTTATCTCTGTAGGTCAGACTTGAACAGTGGTTTCTCCATGTTGGGATTTCTTGAATCAGACAGAAAACACTGATGGACAGATATAGAGAAAACAATGACGGACAGATACAACTATTTTGGCAAGTAGGGGTATTAAAGAAAGAATCATCATCATTTCATATAGGGACATTTTAGCACCAAAAATGTTGGAAGGGGGCATTCGACATTGATGATTTTTGACCTTCAAACATCCATTCGCCTGCTGCAGGTAACAGCTCCCAAGTTTTTGCGGCCTTCCTCTCCTCCACAGTCAGCCCCTGACTCAGAGCTGAAGCCCGGTGGAAGCCCGTCATGGTTTCTCCTTCCTCCAACCCCAGTGATGGAACCCCGTGGCTTCACCAGACGCGGTGAGGTACAAAGAGAGTTCCTGGAATTCTGGGACAGGAGTGCCTGCTCCTTTCTGCTGAACTCTCATCTGAGAGGACATTGTGATGGAGGTGGTGCCGCCATATTGTTATCATGTGGAACATGAAGCCTACAGGGAGGAAGGGAGAGTCCAAAGATGAAGATGTTATTTGAACTCCAAGTCCAGCCATGCCTGAAGACTCTGGCTTTTTTTTAAAGATTTTATTTATTTATTTGACAGAGAGAGAGACAGCGAGAGCAGGAACACAAGCAGGGGGAGTGGGAGAGGGAGAAGCAGGCTTCCCGCGGAGCAGGGAGCCTGATGCGGGACTCGATCCCAGGACCCTGGGACCATGCATGACCTGAGCCGAAGGCAGACGCTTAACGACTGAGCCACCCAGGCGCCCCCCCCCCTTTTTAAGGAAACTTTTAATTTAAGGATAGTTTTGGATTTACAGAAAAATTATGATAATAATATAGAGAGTTCCCATAGACCTGGACCCAAGTTCTCCCATTATTAACATCCCGTATTAGTATGGCATACGTATTAGTTAATGAAGTGATACTGATACATTTTCATTAAATAAAGTCCATATTTTATTCAGGTGTTCCTACTTTTCCCATCATGCCCCTTTTTCTGTCCTAGGAGCCCATCCGGAACACCACACTACTTTTCGTCTTCATGTCCTCTTGGGCTTCTCTTGGCTGTGACATTTTCTCAGACTTTCCTTGTTTTTGGTGACCTCGACACTGGTGAGGAATACTGGTCAGGTATTTTGTAAAATGCCCCCCAGTTGGGGTTTGTCTGATGTTTTTCTCATAATTAAACTGGGTTATATGTTTTCAGAGGAAGACCATAGAAGTAAAGTGCCATTCTCATCACAACATATCAAAGGCACATACTGTTAATGTGCTTTATCACTGTTAATGTTGACCTTGATCACCTGGCTGAGGTTGGGTTGGTCAGGTTTCTCCGCTGTAAAGTTACTTTTTCAATCTCCCTTTTTCTATACTGCACTTTTGGGAAGGGAGTCAGCATGGGTAGCTCATGCTTAAGGAGTGGGGATTTATGTTCCTTCCCTTTGAGGATGGAGTATCTACATAAATTATTTGGAATCTTCTGTGTGGGAGAGTTGTCTCTTTCCCCCCATTTATTTATTCAATCATTTATTTATATAAATATAAATACTCTTGTATATTTATTTTATACTTTGGGATATAATCCAACACTATATTTTGTTGCTCAAAATATTCCAACTTTGGGCATTCGGGGAGATCAGTCAGTTGCCTCCCATCATTGTGGTCACCTGGACTTTTTCAGTAACATGAGCTATCAATTCCTTCTTAGTCCAAGTCCGTTTAGATCAGGGTTTCTGTCGCTTGTAACCAAAAGATTCTTAACAAATCTTAAACAAAGAGAGAGTCCTTAGGTTCCATTACTTGTTGAAAATCTCACATGTTTCCTATGTCAGTGCAGCTAGTGTGACAATTTTACACTGGAAAGCACAGATTCTCCCTTGGGCTGTGGTGACCACTTCACTGAACACTGTAATAGTATCAGGAGGCTCGGGAGATTGGGGCCGTGTGTGGTTCAGGTTCCAGCCTTGTGGTCTTAGACAAGTCACGTGATCTCCGAGTTATAAAAGTGGCACAGAGATGAGAAGGGATTAAGTGACAGCACATCATTGTGATTCAATCCAGAGGCCAAGACTGTGCCTCTCATCTGCTAATAAACCAGCTACCGGGGAGTGTAACCAGCTCTCAAAGCAGGGCTGCCGGATAAAATATAGGATGCCTAGTTAATGTCAGATAAATAATGAAGAATTTTGGTTTAAGTATGTCCCAAATAGTGCATGGGGATAGACTTACACTAAAAATTCACTGTTTATCTGAAATTCAAAGTTAACTGGGTGTCCTGTATCTTCATTTGCTAAATCTCTGGCAACCCTACCTCAAAGGCCCTCCATTTTCAGGTTCCCTGGGGCATGGCCTGCAGGGAAGGGTCTCAGCCATTCCAGCCCCACTGAGGAAGGAACGTGAACCGCGTGGTTGCTTAACCATTCTGAGCCCAGTTTCCATGCTTCATCGTTCAGTCAGTTGATAATTCATAGAGACCACAATAACACTTTCCAGGGATGAAATGAGCTATGGGTCTGATACCTGTGGGCCCTACGTCAATGGTGGCTGCTACAGGTGTTACTCTTATCTGGACAAATGAGCAGAAAGTCCTGAGGGGGCAAGAGAGGAGATTCAGGGTCACGGTAAGGCACCGTCCTCACTCCCAGTGTGTGCCCTTCTCTGGCCCTGCAGGAATGCCAAGTCCCAGAAGCAGCGGCCACGGTGCCGATGGGCTGTGGGTGCTCTGTGAGGATCTTGGGGGGCCTGGGCTCTTTGCTGAGGATCAGCATCTAACTGGGGTCCAGCTTTCCAAGGTCTTGGGGTCCTCCAGGTAGAGCTGGGCCTGAGGTTGAAGGCAGGAGCCTGTGTTGATAAGGATATAGAACCAGCTATCTGGGGAGACAAAAGAGAAAACTGGTCCCTGGGGAGGAGGCTGGCCGTACTGGTAACAAGCAGGGCAGGTAGGTACAAATGATGATAGTTAAATTTATTGAGCACTTAGTATGTGGCAGGCACTATTTTTACATACTCCCCCCCATTTTAAGATAGAACTGATATAGAACATGGTTTTAGCCAAATTATGATTTAGCCAAATAATGACTTGATATAGGTATGTACTGCAAAATGATTACCACAAGTCTAGTTAACATGCATTATCTCTCATAGTGACAATGTTTTTCCTTGTGCTGAGAACTTTTAAGATTTACTCTCTTAACATGTTTCTAATATATATAGAATACGGTATTGATAACGGTAGTCAGCGTACTGTACATAACATTCCCAGAACTTACTTATCTTATAAGCAGAAGTTTTCAGCTTTTGGCCACCTTTACCCATTTTACCCCCCTACCCCTACCCCGCCTGCTGCCAGAAACCAATCTATTCTCTGTAGTTATGAGTTTTTGGTTTTCTGGAGATTCCGCATATAAGTGAGTTCATACAGTATTTGCCTTTCTCTGTCTGACTTATTTCACTTAGCATAATGCCCTCAAGGTCCATCCATGATGTCACAAATGGCAGGATTTCTTTTTTATGGCTGAATAATATTCCTGTGTGTGTGTGTGTGTGTGTGTGTGTGTGTGTGTGTGTGTACATCTTCTTTATCCTTTCATCCATCGGTGGACACTTAGGTTGTTTCCCAAGTCTTGGCTATGGTAAATAATGCTGCAATGAACATGGGGTACAGGTATCTTTTCGAGATAGTGATTTTGTTTCCTTTGGATATATACCCAGACATGGAATTACTGGATCATATGGTATTTCTATATTTAATTTTTTGAGGATCCTTTCCTAGGGTTTCCCACAGTGGCCGCACCAGTTTACATTCCCACCAACAGCGTGCGGGAGGGCTCCGTTTTCTCTACGGCCTTGCCAGCATGATGCCATCATTCTGATGATAGCCACTCTGACGCATGTGAGGTGTCACGTACTTGTCAGGTATTACTTCATTGTAATTCTCACAATTCCCCATTTTGTTGATGGGGAGACTGAGCCACAGAAGGATCAGGAAACTTGCCCAAGGTCACACAGCAGATGGGACAGCCAGGAAGCGGTGCCCTAGCCACACGCTCTGCTCTGAGGTCAGGGTTTGCCGGCTCCAGAAGGCCACTCCTCACCTTCCCCAACAGCCTGGCAGGCCTGAAACTCACCCGAGCCTTTGGCTTCCGTCAACCGGGGGGCGGGAGGGGGGGGTACTGCTGAGTGCCAGGCATCAGCTAACACGCTGGGTCTCCTGTTTCACTTGGTTCCCACAATCGCCCTCTGAGGGGATGTGAGTGTATCTTCATTGCAAGACGACCGTGAGGGTTATGCAGCTTGCCCAAGGCCATAATTTACAACGGTCATGATTCACATGTGAATTTCCAACTTGCAGGTGCCTGGAGGTGTCAGGGAGGGGAGGAGGAGGCCAGGGATGACCTTTCCCCACAGTGCCAGCCCTAGAAGAGGTGGAAGTGCCCCCCTTACACTTTTGATTTATAGTGGGGCGGGGGTTTAGTCCCAGGGGTCAACTTGGGAAGCCACTGGAGGATTCTATTTAAAAAAATGAACTTGTAATTTGTAATAGTGAAAACAAAACAAAACAACAAACCCCAAGCAAATAAGAAGACAACTGACATGTTCAACAATGGGGGAACCAGTTAACTGAATTGCTGTACAAGCCCTCAATGGTGTACATTGCAGCTGCTTAAAATTTTTCAGACATACATAGAAAAATGCTCCAGATAAAGCAGAAGCAGGAGATAAAACTATTTACACAACACGATCCCCATCAGAAAACGATAATTTTATATGCGGCGAAAAAGAGGAGAAGAATATGCTCCGGAACATTGGTAACGGTTACCTCCAGGCTGTGAAATTTTAAGGCAATTTAAAATTTCTTAATTATGCTTTTATGTACTTGCATAATTTGCAAAGCAGTTCACTGACCCACAGACCGCTGGAGTTGAAGGCCATCAAGATGGCATCCAACCAGGGCATTTTAACAGGGGGAAACTGAGGCCCAAGCCCGGCCAGGTGGTTCAGGCTGGCGGGTGGTTCAGGGAGGCCCTGCCCGGAGTGGGGTGAAGCCTCCACTACCCGTGAGGGGGGTGGCCACATGGGGGAGCGTGGGGCGCTCTCTCCACGGAGCACAGCCAGAGCACGGAGGAGGGGAGAGGGGAAGGGTGAAGGTGGGTGGGGGCTGGGTGGAAGCGAAGATTGGGGACCTTTCAAAAATGGAAACCAGATGAGCCTTTCAAAGGGGAGCCCATTCTCCACGGCGCGCTCCTTTGTTGCGGGCGTGTGAGGCGGCGGCAGCTGCGCCCTCGCCCCCAGCCCACGGCCCGATGGGGCGGACACGGATAACTGCATTAGATGCACTCAGCTCTTTTCAATGAAACGCTCTTGTTGGCGGCACAATAGGGAAACGGGGCAGCAACCCCGGGGGGGGGGGGGGGGGCGCCCTGCCCCGCCCGCAGAGAGCGAAGAGCGCTCTCATTTTTCAGGGCTGGGCTAATTGACGTTTGGCCGCTGTGTGGTTCAAAAGAAAAGGCCGAGCTCCTCAAGTCCACTTCCACCGGAAATGAGCGCCCCCCCCACTCCGTGGGTCGGTCTCTGGGGGCACAGCCGGGGACCACAGCGCAGCTAGCCTTGGGCGAGGAGGGGGACACGCGCCGTGCAGAATCCCTGCCCGGTGTTGGTTTGGCTCCGATAGAAGGTGTCCTGAAGGTGTCTCGCAAAGGGCTTGGGCGCCAGCCCTGTTTCCGTGAGAGAAATACACTTTGGGAAGGAGGCAGGTGACCGCTTAAGTGTAAAAGACAATTTCAGGGCTGGAAGACTCCATTAGTGATTACCAAATGCCACATTCTTTGGGTGGTTCTCCTAAAGATAGCCCAGAACATTCTTTATAAGTTGGAGGAGGGGAAAAAAAAAAAAGGAAAGAATGATATTTCTTGTCCCCTACAATGCTTTGTCTAGGAATGAGGTTTTACAGATGTGGAAACCAAGGGTTAGAGAGGTTACTGGTTTGCTGAAATTGCACATAGGTGCGGTGTGTGCGGGTAAAGGCAGAGCTGGAGTTTGAACTCAGGTCTGTTTGACTTTAAAGCAGGGTTTCCCAACCTGGGAACTACTGACATTGTGGCCTTGAGAACTCCTAGCTGGGGGTGCTGTCCAGTGTGTTACAGAAGGGCAGCGTCCCTGGCCTTCACCTTCTAGATGCCAGTAGCACCCCCCTTCCAGCTGTGGCGACCAAACATCTCTCCAGACATCGCCAAACGTGCCCTGGGGGGCAGTTCATCCCTGCCCAGAACCGCTGTTGTAAAGCAACCCCCACCTGCTTCATGGGCAGGCTGGCTGGTTTTCCTTGGGCTCGGCGTTTCATCTGAGGATGGAAATTGGGGAAACCAATCCGATCAGCAATGTGGGATCCTTTTCATAAAGGTTAGCTCTGGGGTTTTTAGAGGGTGTGGCTGAAGAAGAGTTGGCTTAATCAGACAAGGTCAAATTGCCTGGACACGAGAGCCCAAAGTTACATTGAATGCTGGATGCATTTTGAATGGGGTATTTGTCTGTCTGGAGTGGCCCTCAGCCCCCTCAACTGCTCTCCCCCTTTCTTTCTGCCAAGACTGTCCCACAGAGGGTGAGCCAATCTCCTTCCTCCATTCACTCTGCCAAAGAGCAAGAGTAGCCTGGGCCACTAGGAGAGCTAAAACATGAGGGGACGCAGCGAGGGAAGGCAAGATGAAGAAAGGTAACGTCACCCACGCAAAATAGGGCCTGAGCCTCACGGTGAAATAAGAGGGATCTCGTTGCAGCCACCAGCACCCCTGGGGCCCACAGTGATGAGAAGGGGCTTTGCCCTGATTTTCACAAGTAAGTGCTCACAACCTTTTTTAGCTGCAACTTGGGAGTGTGATCATTCCTCTACCTCCGTGTCCATGTCCTGCTGGGGCTCGCTGCTGCTTGAACTTACTACTAAATGGTTCAACCCCCCAGTCCCTGGAGCTACTCAGGTCACTCAAAAGCCAATCCCAGGCTCAGGGGCCACACTGAACCGAGGCCTGTTTCAGTTCAACTGCCTCCTTTTTTTTTTTTTTTAGATTTTATTTATTTATTTGAGAGAGAGAGCACACGAGAGGGGGGAGGGTCAGAGAGAGAAGCAGACTCCCTGCCGAGAAGGGAGCCTGATGTGGGACTCGATCCCCGGACTCCAGGATCATGACCTGAGCCGAAGGCAGTTGCTCAACCAACTGAGCCACCCAGGCGCCCCTGCCTCCTTCTTCTTAAGAAGAGTTGATTAATAACTGGGTACCCTCATATTTGTTTTCCTGAATCTGACCTTCCTACTACCCAAATGGCTGCATTGACTTTTTACTGGAAATGCCATTTATAAAAGGCTCCTCTGGGAAGAGTGTCAGGTCCATAGGGAAGTCAGAGGCATGAGGGCCTCCAGGCTTTAGGCTTGTCCCCAGCACCCTCCCAGGCTGCAGTTCCTAGGTGGGGGGCTCAGAGACTTGGGGTTGGTGCTTATCCTTTTTTGATTGAGCCTTGTCAAGAGACAATAGGGGGTAAGGATTCGAGGAGTTACAAGAGAAGAACAGACATCTGGAGAGAAAGGAAGTGGGAAATTGGGATAGTAAGGAGCCATCAACATTTCAGATAACAAAGGGTTGGGACTTTTTATAATTGCATTTTGTCTTTGTATCAAGTATTTGGGGTCAGCCTAAAAACATGTATGTGCATCACCTGCGCTCACACAGACTTAGTTTAGTTTGGCATAGGATATGCACCCTTCTGTTTCCTTTTTTTGTTCCCAGTAATACATATTTGGTGGCCACACTTCCTTCTAAATGGACTGTGTCAAAAAGAGAAGACACGAAAATAAGAGTGTGCGAACATGTGTGTGTGTCTCTACCATATGTAACCGCTTCTTTTCTTTGCATGCCCAGTCCCTTGGGTGGTTCACACTTGCCCTCCTTTTGCTGAGATAATTTGCACTCACCAACTTCATTAGTTGCAACCCCCTCCTGCCCTGGGACAAAAAATGGGGCCAAACTGTTCAAAAGAACACATGGAGACCCCATTAATGCTGGCCCTAATTGTGCCAATTCAACCCCCTCAATAACTCTAATTAAAACCTGTCTTGTGTGGGGCGCTGAATGGTAACACAGCTGTCATTCCAAACAATCACGAAACAGAGCTATAGAAAAAAAAGGTCTCTACATGCAATTTTTGGTGGTGGTTGTTATGGAAGGGGTCAATGGAGAGGATTAAGACAGGGGTGCAGTCAGAGTGGGGAACCTTGAAAAAGTCTTCTATGTCAGGTCACAGTTTGAAATCTGAAGACCTCTAGCTTTTCCCCCCAGTTCCTCCCTCCCTCTCCTCCCCCCAGGCAGGAACACCTGCAAACTGACTGGAAGGGGCCATGACCACCAGACACATGGATACCACAAGTCGACTCAAACATCTGAAAGAAAAGGAAAAAAAAAAACAAGAAAACCGCACACCAAAACCCCGAGAATGAGTTTTTTCTCTGCTTCCACCCTTGTCTTTTTAGGACCCAGCTGCACTTTGCTGGGCACCATAAATAACTCTGCAATTACATTAATTGGTTGCATATTTGTTGACACTGAGGGCGAAGCCCTTGAGGTTGGGGGAGGTGGATTTCAGCTACGACTTAACACTCCTCCACTCTGCCATCCCTCCAAGGCTGATTTCCAACCACCCCATTCAGTTTTTCCGGATGGAGGAAAGCAGTGGGCTGACAGGCCCATTTCTGAATAAGCTTTGACAGCCCCCAATCAGACTCATGTCTCCTCTGCTGGCTGTCCCTGGATCCATTTGTTGATGCGCTGGGTTAGAAGTTATATCCCACGATGGGAGAACTTGAGAGACGGGTTCCTGGCAACACTTGATGGAGTTTAATTCCCTTTGGAGGCAGGGGGTGTGGTGGGCTCATTGTCAGGCATATTGTTTGGATGGAATGAGAACTGGCTAGACCTTTGTCTGAATCCGCAAACCCATCTTGGACTCTTCTAATGGGTTGGCCCACCCTATGGAGTCTCTCGAATTCCATTCCTTAGGAAGCAATCGGATCTTAGTTACATCCTTTACCTCAGTCAGTGGGCAAGACCTGGGGAGTTCTGCTTGAAAACCAGCTCTGTTTCAGTCAGGACTTCACAGAGCAGGGTGGAGGGTGAGCAGGGGCAAGACTGAGTCCCAGCTGGCAGCTCAAAGTTGGCTGAGGACCAGCGACTCAGAGCTCATTTCCCCCCTGCCGGAGCTAGGATGGAAGGAATTCCTCTGGGGTCCCAGCCTAGGGCTGGACGGGGAGTGAGAGTGTGTCACACACGCTGATGTTGTGTCTTGGAAGTGGCCCTGAGGAGTGGCCGGTCGGAGCCACCCTTGAGTGGAGGGGCCATGTCTGTCTCGCTCATTGCTGTTTCCTCGGCACCCAGCGTGAGCCGGGCACATAGGGAGCTCTCGGCTACTGTTGGATGGTGGGTGAAGACCTGAAGCTCTGGTTTCCAGGTGCTCTGAGCTCTCAGGAAGGAAGGAATTACATCAGACTGAAGTCACGTGGTTCACTTCTACGTATGGTAGAAAGGATGTAGGCTTTGGAGCCCACAGACTATAACTTGGATATGTTTACTTTTTAGAGCCATTGTAAGGATAAGTAAGCTCATGTAAGTAAACACAACAAAAGTTACTTCCTTTTCCTCTCTCTGTGAAACCAGTCAGGAGCACTTTTTTTTTTTTTTTTTTTTTTAGATTTTAGTTATTTATTTGAGAGAGAGAGAGATAGAGAGAATGAGCAGGAGGGAAGGGCCGAGGGAGAGGGAGAAGCTCAGGGTTCCCCGCTTAACAGGGAGCCCTACACAGGGCTCAATTCCAGGACCCTGAGATCATGACCTGAGCTGAAGGCAGTCGCTCAACCTACTGAGCCACCCAGGTGCTCCAGGAGGAGAGGAGGACTTTCTGAATCAAGACTTCTGAGTTCCATATTTAAAAATTAAAAAAAAAAAGACTTCTGCAAAATAAGGACAATGTAGTGTTGCAAATTAGCAAAAGGGAAAGTAGGCTTGAGAACCTAAAAGGCAGGACAAAACTGGCCTCCAGGCATGTGCTCACCTCTCAGGGGCAGTTCTTTGTGTTTGCTCTCCCCTCTGCCTGGAATGCTGCAGATCTCTGCAGGGCTCAATCCCTCCTCCTTCAGATCCCTGCTCCAATGCACCCATTTGGGGTGGTCTTCCTCCATCACCCTATCCAAAATAGCAACATCCCCCTCCCATCACTCTCTATGTCCCTTACTGCTTTGTTTTCTTTATGGTGCTTATCACCCTCTGATATATAACATAGTAGTTGATTTGTTACCCATCTTCTCTTATTACATCTTAAGTGTTATGAGAATAGGAACTTACTTGTTTTGTTCATTGCTGTACTTAGAATAGTGCCTGACACGTTGTAATCGCTCAATCAGTATTTACTGAATGGATGGATGAGGTAGTGACTCTCTGATCACCTAACAGGAAGAGAATATCTGGCCCCAAATATTTGTTGGGTCAAGTTACTTCATGATAAATGCATTATAAGAGAGTGGCCCCTCTCTCTTTGGTTCCCAACCTGGGGTTCCTAGAGCGGTGGTTAGGATCATGGTCTTTGGAGCCAGAGCAATCTGGATTCAAATGTTGGCTCCACCCCTCAATAGCAATGTGAACTTGGGATAATTATCCAGCACTTCTGAGCCTGTTTCCTCATCTGAAGATAGTAATAGTTGCTACCTCAAAGACTGTAGGGTGATTTGAGATAATGTTTGAGAAGTGTTCATGACAAATCTTGGCACAAAGTGGGTGTAGAACAAATGGTGTACCATTGTCATCATGGCCATCATTATCTTTATTATTTTGATGCCGAGATTCCCCCATCCCGGAGAGTGGGGCTGATGTAGGCATGGCAGTACCATGGGGGTAATACAATGGGGAGAAGTGACAAAAGGGAGTGTTGACTTTTATTTTGAAATTACTCTCCCCGGCCAATCAGACTCCAGGGGGGTAAGCCAAACCCCATTTTGCCAGGGTTTTTTTTTTTATTCCTTTGCTCTCTTATTTTTAAAACTTACACTTGGTTGCCAATGGCATAGTCACGTAGATGCAGAAGGGACCACACATTCCTCACAGACTTTATTCTCTTGAGCTTGAACAGCTGGTGCAGAAGGTCCGCACATGGTACTTGGGTCATTATCACCTTGGCAAAGAATCTGATTCCTATTCAAACCAGAACAGGTTTCTGTCCGAGGCCAGGGCAAATGCCATCCCTTCAAAGAGGCCAAACAGATGAGTCAGGAATGGACAAGTCTGAGTCTTTTTCTTTGGCTTCCCCAGGAGGTTGTGAGTGGGGTTCCTGGCAACACTTGATGGAGTGTTGCCATCATATTCTCTTACCAGCCACCAAGAGCTGATCTTAGATGTGGGCTAAGGAGATTGCTTGCTCTGGGGGCGCTCAACCTTTGATCCTCTGACATCTCTGGGACATATCAGCATTTCCCTCCTGCAGTTATTTTTCTACCTGTTTCCCCTGTATCAATTATATTGTAGGATTGTACGTACATTTATGTGTGCATATGGAAACACAGGATACACACAAAAAACCTAGGCATTCCCTGCTTTGGGGGGAGTTGGAAACAATGTAGGTTTTGGAATTATCTGGATCTCAACTTCAAATTCTAGTTTTGGCACGTGCTAGCTTTGGGACCCAGGCCAAGTCACTTATTTTCTATAGAAGCTTGACTGGGTAAACGGTCCTAGGGGAAAGTCTGCTGATGTTCCTTCCACCTCTGTGAACACCTTACGCACACCAGAAGGAGCTCTCCTTACCTCTCCTGGCAAGAGAAATGGGTTGCTTAAGCAAGAACTGGGTTATGATGTCATGCACTGTGTTTGTGCCTGTTCATAATAATTTACAAAGCATATTGTTGAGGTTTAACTAATACCTACCCTCACAAAATAATCAGGCCGCCTAAAAAGATACCTGCAAAAAACTGAGTTTTATTAACATTATATTGTAAAAGAATCAAATACTGTTTTTCAAGCAAAAACAAAGAAAATGGCCCAACTGATACTGCTCTGAGTTCTACTTTTCAGCCCATTATGAGGTAAAAACAAAGATCTGGCAAGAAATCAGAGACAAAAACAAATGGAAATTATCTTAAGTCTACTTGAAATGTGAATTTACAGCAACTCTCAATGAAGAGTCTTGTCCTAAGTAAATATTTTGCCTTGAAATATTAGCGAGTAATAAATTGAAGCCATCGTGGTTAGTAAAACATAAAAATATCAGTTATTTCATGTTTCTCCCTTTTAAAATATTCTACGTGCTGTGTACATAATAGTACAAATGGTACGTTATAACTAGATATATAAATATATATAGTGGGGATGAATGCTCAAAACATTACTTGATAGAGAGTGTGAGCTAGTCGGGGGCGAGAGCGGGGGAAGAGCAGAGGGAGAGGGACAAGGGGCTCTGCTGAGCGCAGAGTCCAGACACAGGGCTCCATTCCGCGACCTGAGGCCATGACCTGAGCCCAAACCAAGAGTCAGACACTCAACCAACTGAGCCACCCAGGGGGCTGCTCAAAACATTTTTACTGACAGAAGCATTCAACAAAAAACATTTGGAGCCCACCTGTGCTCCTCTGGTTGTGTAGATGGAGGGCAGAGGAGTAAAGGTATGTTTTCAGGGTCTGGCTGTGAGCTAGTCCTGGGGCACCACACAGGCACTGGGAAACAGGTGTCCAGAGCTTTTTAGCTGTACAGGGTTTTGTTGTTGTTGCTAGAGATATAGTTGTAGCACCTTCCAGCTATTTACTATGCATCATGGAAACAGCTTGGATGGGTTTCTCTCTCTCTGCAGTTTAGCTATATCTGTAAAAAAAAAAAAATGGGGTGGCAGTGCCAAGGCTCAGATTGTGTCTAGGAAATGTTGGTCACCTCAAGAATGAGGGCCTCTAATGGTGACACTTGTACACTAATAACCAATACACAAATTATATTTAATTCATGTCTATTAAAGATTTTGAGTGTTAATCCTATAACTCTCTCAGTTAAGAGTAGGGTATATTCTAGAACCTAAAGAAATTGAGTTTCTTTAGAAACATCCCACTCATCAGATATTTGGAAATATTCCATTCCTCAGGGTTGTAAGTGATGAGGCTGCTCTTCTTGCAGTGTGGGGAGGAAGAGAACATTTTACTGGAGCTCAGGAAGTGCTGGGCCCTAGGAGGAGGGGGCTACTGGGACCCGCGGAGCTTGAAGGAAGGTAAGGAGGGGAACGATGGGTGGGAGAATCGCACAGAGAGAAAGGAGCGGAGAGGCAAAGCAGAGTCTCGGGAGAGAGAGAGAAGCTCAGAAAAGTAGCAAGAAGGAGAAGGCGTGGGTGGAAATGGTGGTGAGGAGAACCCTGGGGAGGAAGGGCCCTGGGCTCACTACACTCCCTGCTTCTATTAAATCCAATTAAAGTGTTGAAAATCAGATCACATGTGAAGCTTTTAACATGAATTTTTCATTACAGCGTTGGGTGGGGGTGGGGGCAGGGAGGAGGGGAGGAAGGAAGCAAGCAGCAGGGAAAGCACCAGTCCCCGCCATGTGAGGATGGGAGCCTCCTCCCTCTCCAGGACACACGGGGCCTATGCCTGTTTCCGTGCTGGGGCCCACCAGAAACTCTGGTCTCCTCCCTCAAGTACCTTCTGCTCGTTTTCATTTCCTTTCACCCCAGACAACCCCATTCTATCGGTAGGGCACGTGACAGCGAGGGCCAGAAAGAGGGGGGTGGTCACCAAAGGTCCTTTGCTGGGGTCTCAGAGAGGAAACCCCTGCTGTGTCCCCCACGCCCTGCCTTGGCATTGCCCCTGAGGACGCAGGGTTCCAAAGGCAAAGGAGAAAGGAGTAAGATACAAGCACCCAAGACCACATACTTTAGTGCTATTTGCTTCAGAACTTGGTGTGAGAAAAATAGCTCAGGAACCCTGAGCAGTCAAAAAGGTCCCTTTCGGATCCCGAGAAAACATCACAAGGAAGAGAAAAGGTTTGCTCAGGTGGGAAGGGCAGCTTTCATGGCCAGCGCCTCCTTCCTTCATCAGTGCACCTGCTGTACTTTAGTCAAAAATACTTACGGAACCTCAACTTGATGCCTGGCTCTGTTCTAGCAACTGTGTCTCCAGCCCGGAGCGTGTGCCTTCTGTGGGGTGACACAGACGATAAACAAGCGAGCAAACACACTCTTTGAGGTTCTCCTAGGTGGGGTGTAGTTATCTGGTTTTTGTCCCGGTTATTGCCTCCTTGACTGGAAAACCCGCACCTGGCCAAGCTGTGGCAAAGGGCCCCTTGGTCCCCCATCACTGGGCGGAGCGGGGATGAAAACCCAAACTATGCCTCCTTTCAGCCCCTCCTCCCTCTCTGCCCTTGGGTATCCTGCCCAGTGAAGTTCGTTGTGGGGTAAATAAATTTGGTTAAGTTCAAAAAGCTAGTCAAGAGGGAAAGCATGTTTGGCCACATTGAGCACCGTGTTGATCTTTCCCCGTGGACTTGCCTTTGACCCCTCTCTTGCCTGACCGTGGGAAGGACCAGAGGCATGGCTGGGGTGAGTGGGGGTCCAGGTTGGCAAGGGGGTCCCTCCCCTTGAACTCTTCTCCTTGAATTCCTTTCTCCATGCTCAGCTCCCCTCCTGCCCAGGGGGCCCTCCCCTGAGCCTGGGGTTTAATCTCCGCCAGGCCTCCATACCGCTGGGCCTGCTGGTGTGTGGTCTGTCACACTGATGTGCCTCAGCAGTTGGAAATCCTGAGGAGGGAAGGGGGGGCGGACCTCGAGCATAAAACCCTGGCACTTCTCAAAACAAAACGAATGACTCCGGCTTTTAATCAGGTTAGGGCTGAGGCGGGAGAATCGTGTTTGGTTTTACACAGACAAAGCCTTTCTTAGGTCTCTGCTTTCAGAGGAATCTTCGACTGCCCTTTATGCAAATGGCCATGGCAGCACGGGCAGGAGGTGCTGGGGCTCAGCCAGGCCTGGGGGAAAGACCAGACCCTCTGCGTGCAGGATGGCGACTTGGCCTTTGTCAACCGGACCTCTGCGGTGGACCTTGGTATGGCTTGCCCCCACTCTGGCTCTCAGAGGCCAGAACCACAGCTTTTAGGACTGTGCCTTGCACAGCCTTAAGCTTTGATAGGTGGGCTTCTTCAAAAACGGGCCTGCAAATTTAAGTTTTAAGAATTAATTTCTATGGTAAGACAGTTAAGGGAGCTTGCTATTTATAGAACCTCAACTGTGAAAGAATACATTTGCAAAGCAAAGAATTCTGTCCCATCCCCTGTTCCCCAACAGCTGCCCTGACCAGATTTTCAGCCACCAGGACATCCTCAAATCTATAATGATTCTAAAAGTGATGTAGTATAAATAACTGAAGGCTGGCCCAGGGATGCTAGATTTGGCAAATAAAAATACAGGACAGTTTATTGAATTTGAATTTCAGAGAAACAGTGAATAGATTTTTTTTTTTTTTAAGACTTTATTTCTTTGTTTGACGGAGAGAGACACAGCGAGAGAGGGAACACAAGCAGGGGCAGTGGGAGAGGGAACACAAGCAGGGGGAGTGGGAGAGGTGCACCGAGCAGGGGGCCTCATGCCGGGTTTGATCCCAGGACCCTGGGATCATGACCCGAGCCGAAGGCAGACGCTTAATGACTGAGCCACCCAGGTGCCCCAACAGTGAATAGATTTTTAGCATAAGTACGTCCCATGCCATAAGTCGAGGTTATGCGGTATTTGGGACATACTTACTGAAAAAAATGATCCGTTACTTATCTGACACTCAAATTTTAACAGGGCATCCTGTGCTTTTTCTCTCAGCCCTGCTCTGGCCCTCTTTCGTAAGAGCCCCAGAAGATTCTTTTCTCTCTTGGTTTCTTGGAGTCCTCTTTTTAGTGCCGGGATGCTTTGGGGACTTCGGTCTTCCGGGGCCCTGTCGTTCTTCTATGTTTCTGTCCAGTTAGAATGCCCTGGTGTCTCAGTGTGGGGTTTCTCACCTGCTTTCCCTCACTCAGTCTTACTTCTAGGTGCTGGGTTGTCAGGATACAGGCTCGGGTTCTGAGGACGAAAGCCAATGCCGGTGTTCTCTGCCGTTTAGTAACCCACTGCTATGTGCCAGGCGCTGCCCGCCGCTCCGCCAAGATTCATCCATCTAGTGCTCACAGTGAGACTCTGGGGAAGGCACTGGTTTTGTGTGGCAAAATAGATAAAACAAAAAATTACCATTTTAATCATTTTTAGGTGTACAGCTGGGCATCAAGCATATTCACATTGTGGTATAACCATCACCATAATTTGTTTCCCAAACTCTTTATCTTTCCGAACTAAAACTCCAGAACCAGCAGACACTATCTGCCCATTCCTCTCACCCTCCAGCGCCTGGCAACCAACATTCTGCTTTCCATGTCTCTGAATTTGACCTCTTTAGGTATCTTCTCTGAGTGGAATCTTGTGGTCTCTGCCCTGTGTGTTGGGCTTATTTCACTTAGCCTCATGTCTTCAAGCTTTATCTCTGCGGTAGCACATGTCAGAATCTCCTGCCTTTTCAAGGCTGAATAATATTCCATTACATACATACACCGTGTTTTGTGTATCCGTTCACTGGATGATGGACACTTGGGTTGCTTCCACCTTTTGGCTGTTGTGAGTAAGTCTGCTGTGAACATGGGTGTGCAAATATCTGTTCGATTGTCTGCTTTCCATTCTTTTGGGTACATGCTCAGAAGTGGAATTGCTACATTGTATGGGAATTCTATAACGTTTTTGTTTTTTGCGGATGTGCCAAGTTGTTTTCCATAGCAGCCACACCATGTCACATCCCTCCCAGCAATGCACAAGGCTTCTAATTTCTCCATCTCCTTGCCAACACGTCTTTTTTTTAAATTTTGTTTTATTATATTATGTTAATCACCATACAGTACATCATTAGTTTTTGATGTAGTGATCCCTGATTCATTGTTTGCGTATAACACCCAGTGCTCCATGCAGTACGTGCCCTCCTTAATACCCATCACTGGGCTAACCCATCCCCCCACACCCCCTCCCCTCTAAAACCCAGTCTGTTTTTCAGAGTCCGTCATCTCTCATGGTTCGTCTCCCCCTCCGATTCCCCCCCCTTCATTTTTCCCTTCCTACTATCTTTTTTTTTTTTTAGCCAAACTATGGAAAGAGCTAAGATGTCCATCAACAGATGAATGGATAAAAAAGATGTGATATATATATATATACACACACACACACATACACACACACACAATGGAATATTATGCAGCCCTCAAAAAACCCTAAATCTTGCCATTGGCAACGATGTGGATGGAACTAGAGGGTATTAAGCTAAGCGAAATAAGTCAATCAGAGAAAGACAAGTATCATATGATCTCACTGATATGAGGAATTCTTAATCTCAAGAAACAAACTGAGGGTTGCTGGAGTGGTGGGGGGTGGGAGGTATGGGGTGGCTGGGTGACAGACATTGGGGAGGGTATGTGCTATGGTGAGCGCTGTGAATTGTGCAAGACTGATGAATCACTGATCTGTACCTCTGAAACAAATAATACATTACATGCTTGCCAACACTTCTTTTCTTGTTTTTTTTTTTTGTTTGTTTGTTTCTTAGTAATAGCCATCTAATGGGTGTAAATGAGGAAGGCACTTCTTTAAAAAAAGATTTTATTTATTTATTTATTTGAGAGCGAGGGTGAGAACCAGAGTGGCGGGGAGGAGCATAGAGAGAGGGACAAGCGGACTCTGCACTGAGCGTGGAGCCCAACACCAGACTTGAAAACACGGCCCTGAGATCATGAGCTGAAATCAAGAGTTGGAGGCTTAACCACCCAGGTGCCCCAAGGAAGGCACTTTTAACTACTATTTCACAAATGAGAAAACTGAGGCCCAGAGATTGGAGAGTGAATTGCCCATGGTCAGCCAGCAAGTCAGAGATGGAATGTGAACCAAGGTCTGCCTAACTCCCAAATTGGACCTCTTAACTCTTATGTTAAATTTCTTGTCTCTAACACATGCATCCAAATGCAAGTTTTTCTGTCTTTGCCAGATGTCTAATTGTGCAAGACATCTGGTAAAGGCACAAGTGTAGGAATGCAATATGTCCACGGATACATGTTCTTATTAAAAATACATCTCTCCCATCGGAAAATAGCAATAGCAAATAATCTGCATTTCATCCTACTTAATTTTAAAATAATTTATTCAATTTGGGTCTCCCATGAGTCCTTTACCTCAATGTCCTCTGGTCTTTTATTTTATTTTTTATTTTTATTTTTATTTTTTTAAAGTTTTATTTATTTATTTGAGAGAGAGCATGAGCTGGGGAAGGGGCAGAGGGAGAGGGAGAGGCAGACTCCCCGCGGAGCGGGGAGCCCCATGTAGGGTCCTGGGATCAGGACCTGAGCTGAAGGCAGAAGCTTCACCAGCTGAGCCACCCAGGTGCCCCTCATCTGGCCATTTAAATGGTCGAACTAACAAGTGTGATTGAGCATGGATTTTGACCTTGTGGGGGAGGGTAGAAAAGGCAGAAAATAGAAGCTGTGGGTCCCAACCTCAAGACACCTGTGGTCCCTCTGTGAGAGCTGTGGCTGTCTTAGGGACATTGTCCAGCAGCACAGACACAGGACCACAGGGGGCAGAAAGCTGTCGGGAGGACACAATTCAGAAGGGCTAGGCCAATGGCAGTGGCCCCGCGGACAGTCAGGCGGGTGCTTGCCCGAGGGTGGCCTGCCTCCTTGGCTGCCTGCAAAGCCTGGTATGCCTCCATGCAGTGCCCCCGAGGGAAGGGGGCTGTGCTTGGTGTTGCCCTACCTCTCAGACCCAGATCATGCCTGATTACTGCTTTGTCCAGTGGCCACCATTAACCTTGAACCTAGGTCCCACGGAGACCACCTGGTTCCTACCTCCGGGTCCAGCAGAGCCCTTCGACTATCTCATAGGAACAGTCCCATCTAGTCACCCAGATCTTACAGGCTAGAGGTGAAGAGCATGGGCTGTGGGGTTAGACACACTCAGGTTTGGCAACGACTCTGCCGCTGACGTCTGTTTAACCCCAGGATAGTGCCTTAGCCTCTCCGCACTTAGTTTCCTGATCTGAAAAATGGGAACAATATTAGGGAAATGAAGTGTGTTTTAAAAAGTACTTTGGATATTGTAAATGCTCGATAAATACTAGCCATGAAAATGCATATATGTAGGGCTTGTGGAAAAAAAGCCACTAGATTTATGTTTGTTTCTTCTTGTTGGACAGTTGTGTCGGTGACATCACCATGGCCCACCTCTGTGGGAGGCGGTTGGTGGACGTGCTGGAGAGGAGAGAAGGCCGTCTAAGTGAGGATGCCATCTGAACGGGGAGGCTCACGCCTTGCCGAGTGGTGCTCACTGAGTATTTGTTGGGCTGGGGGTTCCTGATGTGGGGGCCGTGGGAGTGAGGGCCATGGAAGCATTTGGATTGGCATGCAATGAGAGGGGAGAGGGGACTGGATTGGAGCTTTCTTTTTTCTATTTTATTTTATTTTTTAAATTTTATTTATTTATTTGACAGAGAGCACAAGCAGGGGGGAGCGGCAGAGGCAGAGGGAGAAGTAGGCTCCCTGCTGAGCAAGTAGCCCGATGCAGGGCTCAATCCCAGGACCCTGGGATCATGACCTGAGCTGAAGGCAGATGCTTAACTGACTGAGGCACCCAGGGCACCCCTCTTTTTTCTATTTTCAACAACACTTTCCCCTTATCACAGATACAAAGTTCATTGTAGAGAAAAGAGAAAATACAGATAACCAGGGGTCTTTGGACAGAAGTGTGTGATGGGGGCGGGGGTGGGTGGGAATGGTGGCTTATTTTCTGGAAACGCACTGCAGCTTGGGAAAATCAGATGGCAATGTGATCACTGCAAAGCTGTGGGGGAGCAGCAGGGTTGGGGGGAGGGGATTTGAGCCTGCAGGGCCAGGTGTCCGGAGGCACTGTGGGTGGCAGCCCAGGCGTGGGTACCAGGGGGATCTTTGGGTGGTGAGGAGATCTTGCACCCTGTTTATGACAAGCGGGTGAGGTGCATGGGCTGAGGCAGTAGCCCGAGTCACCAAAGCACAAGTCAGCCCTGAGGCTGTAAACAAACCCCCAGTGCAGGGACTGAACATTGGGATGATGAACAGAAGGCCTGGAGTTAGGGGCACTTCAGTTAAGGGAGAGGTGGGAGGGAATCAGAGGGGAAATGAGGTGTGTGGGAATGGAGTAGGCTCAGTAATACCCCCGAAGATGTCCACATCCTGGTCCCCAAGACCTGTGAATATGTTGCTTTATATGGCAAAAGGGACTTTGCAGATATGATTAAATAAATATCTTGAGATAGAGAAACTATTCTGGATTGTCTGGGTGGGCTCCATGCAATCACAAGGGGCCTTAGAAGAGGGAGGGAGGAGGGCCAGATCAGAGAAAGATTGGAAGATGCTATGCTATTGCTGCTCCTGGTAGAGGGTGGGCCACGAGCCAAGCAATGCAGACGGCCTCCAGAAAAAGGCACGGTAGCAGACTCTTCCCTAGAGCCTCCCAAAGGAATGCAGCCCTGACCATACATTGATTTGAGCTCACTGAGATGGCTTTTGGACTTCTGAGCTCTGTAACTGTCAGATGGTAAATTTGGGTTGTGCTTAAGCACTGTGGTAATTTGTTACAGCAGCAATAGGAAACTGGTCCAGGGAGGGAACCAACAGGCGGTGCTTTTGCTAGACCCCTAGCATGTGTGTCTTAGTACAGCCTGGGGTCTGGAGAGCATGCTCGAGCTGGTGCTGCACATGCCTTCACTTGCTGGAAATAGATGCAAGACCCCAGGGCAGGTCTCCTCCTTTCTTTGTACATCAGGCATCCCTGGTTCTTGTGACCTTCCCATGTTGGGGAGAGTCACATCTGCCTCTTTTATGTCTCTCCATGGCTGGTGGTGACCAAGCTGTCCAGGTTGCTAGTACCAACCTTGATGAAGAGGGTAAGTTCTAGGTGCCTGCATTGGTCAAGTCCCCAGAATGCTGCCTGGGAGGTTGCCCACACTGCAGCGAGGTGGCTCACGGATGGGGCATAACTGAGTCCCTTTGGCAGCTAGAGGGAAGGAGCACACTAGCTGAGCTGGTGAAGAACTCCTCCAAGGTGGGAGGCAGAGCTTGGGGGTTGGCCGAATCCTCTGATCTTGGGGCTGTTGCAGGTTCTGAAATGCCTCCAGGACTGAGTGGGCCTCGCCAGGGTCTGAGCCCCAGTGTTCCAGCTCTCCATGGTCCTAACTCAGCCCTGCAGTCGCTCCCTGGGTGCGCACAGCTCCAGGAGGGCTGTGGGTTGGAAAGGCATTGGCCTGCTACTGCCCAGAAGCAGAACTGGCCCCTCTCTCTCTCCCCAGTGACCAGACTCCTCTAAACGAGCAGAGCTTACAGCACAAGAAAGGGCTTGTTGTACTCTTTCTCCCAGGACACCGGTGCCTACTGACCCTTCATTTACATGATTAAAGGGACTCAAGTAGCTTTTCCAAAATAAGGCCATCTGCTGGAGGCAAGTGTCTGTCCCAGCCTGCACCCCAAGGTAAATGGCAAATTATCTTGCTAAAGAAGATGAAAAAGCAACGCATTCTACTACACCCCATGGTTTCATTCATTCCTCCCAGCAATGCTGTGCAGGCCTGGCTACCCATCTTCGGTGGTGGTGGGAATGACCAGAGAGGCCTGGATTGTAATCTTAGCCCTCCATCTCCATGTCCAGGGCTGATCCACTGCTCCAGGATGTTTCTTAAATGAGATCAGACTGTCCATCTGCCACCCCTGGGAGCCCATTCCAACTTTTTGTCAAATGGGTAAAGCATTTCTGATGGTTTGAGACAGCTTCTTATTCTAATGACCTCTAAAGGCATTATTTCTCCTAAACTGTAATCTGCCATCATGAACTAGTCTCCTCGCTGTTTGGCCTGCTTGGATCAGCCTACTTTTCTCGTTCTGTGTAGATAGTACGCAGGTTCTGGTAGAGCAAGAATAGCCCTTCCAGTGAGTTTTGGAGCCATGGCTGCTCTATGTGATGTGGTTTCACCCTGTGTCCTGGTTTCAGTTCGCTCAATGGCAGATTCTGAGACAAGGAATTTTGGTCAAGTAGTTTATTTGGAGATGATCCAAGGAAGCACAGTAAGGGAATGTGGAAGTGCAACAGAGAAGGGAGAAATGCCAACTAATGGTTCATTAATGAGAGGGTCACTGCTGTGGGCAGCTGGAGCTTAATCCTTGGGGGACCCACTGAAAGACTGTGGAACACACCTCAGAATTGTCTTGCTGAGTGTTAAGAAAGGTGAGGAATGTGCCCCCTGATTCTGGTTCTCCATTGGGTGAGGGTTGCTCCTGGGGGTATTACCTTCCAAGGCACTTCTGGCTGCCCTCTGCATAGGATAAGCAGGCACCTGGAGTTAGAGGAAGTCCTCAGGCGGAAAGAAGACGTACCTGAGGTTAGCAGGCTGCACGGAGACTTGTGGCCTGAAAGGATGTGGGTGGGACATGAAAAGCGTCTGCTTCAAGTCATGTCAGCCTGCCACTTCTCCCAAACCCACTAGATCAGTTGTGTTAATACCATCCAGGGACCACAGGACCCAATTTTAGTTGATTTTTAAAAGCACTTGCAACTTTGGTAAAGTATCGATATTTCTTGGCTTTGATGCTTATTCAGATGTCTCCTAAAACACAAAGATAAGATTTATCTATTTTTTTTAGTATAGACTAAAACTCATTCGATCTTGCAATTATGATATGGGTGCACTGGAACCCTTTTATAAATGTAAGATATATTACAAGAGCTTCATAATCCTAGTGTTGCATATGTCTTGAAACATTTATTTTGTCCTCCTAGGAATTATTTACTCATCACTCATCATTTATTCCCAACTATGCTGAAAAAGACTAAAATAAGAAAACTGTAGGATGGCAGAATTACCTAGAAGGATGATGCAGTAATGTCCATAGATCATCAGTTGTTTATCATCCTTCAGTTTTCTTAATTCATTGCCTAAAGTATTATATCATTTTTCAAGAAGAAGTAAAAGAGGCCTGGAGATACCATCTTTGTGATCTGCTTTTAGTTTTATTGCATACAACTGAAAATTCTGAATTTTTAATTTTCTACCTGTAGTGGCAAAGAGAAGTAAATTGATAGAGAAAGAGGTTTCACAGTTATTACATAAATCAGAAGATAAATGCAGAGTCGGTAGCACTCCAGAATATAAGCAAATGAAGATGGTGAAATTATGTAAGAGAAATCTTAAACTATGACTCTTTGAATGATAATATCTTAGTGGATTTTCCGCCAGCTCAATTATCAATGAATTAAGAATATGGTTTTAAAAAAGATTTATTTATTTATTTTAGAAAGAGAGTGTGTCGGGGGGGGCGTTGAGGAGTAGAGGGAGAGGGAGACAGAGCATCTCAAGCAGACTCCCTGCTGAGCATGGAGCGTGATGCAGGGGTTCAATCTTAGGAGACTGAGATCATGATCTGAGCCGAAATCAAGAGTTGGAGGCTTAACTGACTGAGCCACCCAGGTGCCCCCAGAATATGTTTTTAAGGACAAAAAGGAAATATGTTTTTTCATTCAGTTAATCACTCAACAAGATGAACTTCATTTCACAATATTTTATGGGAAGAGCCTGAACCTTCCTATTTTGCTAAAAAGATTGACAATATTCTTTAATATTTTAGGTTTTTTGAGCCCCAAAATTTACTTGAGGTGGTTTGTGAGTAGACAAATGTTGAAGGTAGGTGTATGTGCAAAGAGGAAATAGATGCAGAAATGCAAGTATTAATTAGATTGAAGATTTAAAATTAGGTTTGTAAACCTGGAAATGAAAATGTTTTGCAGTTATTGAACAAAGAAGATGGTTATACTCTCTTCAACAAAATTATGTGTCACCAAAAAAATAAACATAAAAAAATAAATTATGAGCCACCAAATCTTTCAAAAGTATTGTGTTTTGATGATGCAAATGCAAACAGAAGAACCATAAGGCATGATAAGCTAGATCATTTAGAGATACAGTTGAAATCTGGAATCAGTATTTACATGATGAATATGTTCCAAGTTAATGACATTTGATGCGTGGATGTTTTCAGTCAGATTTGTTGTTTATTTCAGGTATGTTACCTTCAAAACTAGGAAAATATGAAATAAAATTTGGGACTTGTTATATTTAAGTTCTTAACATTCCAACAAAGTTGTTTGCAGCTATCTGTGGTAGCCAGCCTCCAAGATGGCTCCCATTGATCCCTGCCTCCTGGTATTCACACCCCTTTGTAGTCCCTTCCCACATTTTACTGGGGTTGATCTGTGTGACCAATAGAATATGGCAGAAGTGATGGTATGTCACTACTGAGATTAGGTTATAAAAGACTGCAGCTTCCATCTTGGGCTCTCATTCTGATCACTTGTTCTGGGGGAAGCCAGGTATCCTGCTGTGAGGACCCATGTGGAGAAGAAAGAACATATCCGGTCAACAGCCAGGGAGGAACTGAAGCTTGCTAACAACGATGAGGGAGAAGCAGGCTTCCCGCAGAGCAGGAAGCCTGATATGGGGCTTGATCCCCGGACCCTGGGATCATGACCTGAGCCGAAGGCAGATGCTTAACTGACTGAGCCACCCCACGCACCCTGAGGATGCCAAAACTTTTGATGTGCATGCAAAATATAAGGGCCACTTTTGATAAAGTTCACCTTTGTGGTTAAGCCTCAGGTCCTCATCTGAATAATGAGACTAATAATGCTGTATAATATATTTGAAAGTTGCTAAGAGAGTAGATCTTAAAAGTTCTTATCACAAAAAAACACTATTTGAGGAGGCAGATGTTAACTTATTGTGGTAATCATTTCACATATATACATATATCAAATCATTGTGTTAATACAATGTTATATGCAAATTATTTCTAAAAAAAAAAAAAGAGTCTGGATGTCTGGCCCTAAGCCTATTAATATTTTTGAGCATGAGGGAGCAGGACAAGCAGAGGTAGAGGAAAGCCACAACTTAACATTCTGAACTCTATTGCACTGTTCATGGTTCTTTTGTTTGGCAACTCCAGGCATCAGAATGATGATAGCCCCTACTGCTAGTTGTCTCCCAGGATTTTATTCTTCTTGGTAACATAAATCCTGATTTTTAGCTGCACGCCTGTGGCCACCTCAAATTAAGATGAAATTTTTTCAGTCTTTTTTTGTAGCTAGTTGTGGTCATATGGGTAAAATGAAATGTGACTTCTAGGAGATGTCTTTAGAGAGAGAGGCATGCTCCTTTTTGACCCTTTTCCCTCCTTGCTGACAAGAAAACAGTTGTGATGTCTAGAACTTGGGCAGCCATCTTGGGCTTCGAGGTAGAAGCTGCTTACTAAGAATGACACAGTACGGATGCCTGAGTGGCTCAGTCGGTTAAGCGTCTGACTCTTGGTTTCAGCTCAGGTCATCTCAGGTTTGTGGGATTGAGCTCCCAGGTTCATGGGATTGAGCCCCCTGTTGGGCCCTGCACTCAGCGGGGAGTCTGCTTCTCTCCCTCTCCCTTTGCCCCTCCCCCTGCTTGCATGCTCTCTCTAAAATAAATAAATAAATCTTAAAAAAAAAAAAACGATGACAGAGTGATACTAAAAGAGGCCTGGGTTAGAGGGAGCTACCCTTGACTTTGAAGGGAGTTTGTGTACAAAAGAGAGAAATAAGCTTCTAAATTGTTTAAGTCACTCAAATTATTTTTGACAAGCATATTTTTTCAGCTTCATTGAGGTAAAATTGACAGATAAAATTGTAAGATAGTTGAAGGGCACATTATAATTTGATATATGTATACATTATGAAAGGTTTTTCCCATTGAGTCAATTAACATATCCATCACTTCACATAGTTTCCTTTTTTTTTTTTTAAACCCAAGATTCTTGGTGTCTCAGGTTTCTGAGTGCAGTAATATATTTGAAAAGAATCCAGGACCTTGGACACTACTCAACTTTTTTCTGTTGGTAGCTGTTGTCACAAGTGAAGCAAACATAAATCATGGTATATTTATATTATAGAAGGACTTTTCTCCAAAGCATCATTCAAGATCTACCTTCTTTACGAGGCCTTCCCTGGTCATTAGGTCTGTAGTGGATCCCTGCTCTCTGAGTACCCAAAACACATTGCTTTTAAATATGGTCTCCAAGAATCTGTCTGCTTTGTGTCTTAAATTAGATTGTAATCTCTCAGAGGGCAGGGTGTGTACCCAAAGATTCCTCATAATAGTGAGCATTGTGCCGGGCACAGAAGGAGATGAACCAAAGTGCTTCTTAAAATAAAAGGAAAGGTTCTATTTGGAATATGAGACAAGGCAAGACTCCTCGGGATTATACAGAAACACAGATATTCTTGAAATGGTCATTTTGAGCTAATACTAAATATTTGAGGCCTTCAGGCCTCAATATGGGATATAAAGTATTACTTTTCTTCTACTGAAATATCCCCTTGCAAATAGAAGTCCCACAGGACAAGGAGTATGGCTGGAACTGGACAGACCAGATGCCAGAATAGCTAGATTTATTTTTGGACCATAAGCCTGGCCTCCAGGGAAAGACAGAACTTGTCAATTTCACTTTTTGCTTGGATCAGAAGATCGAGCCTGGCAGAGAGACGCTGTTTGGGCCTAGTAGTTCTCTGGAATTTCTAACCTTCTCTGGGGTTGGGAGGGATCGGGAGAAGAAAATGCATCATTTGAACGACAGCCATGGTTACGACAGGCCCTGCATGCCAACCAGAGGGAAAGAAAATACTTGCTGAGCAAAGTAACTGGAAAGCAGTTGCTCGTATTTTAAACTAAGCTACGTGGTCGAAATCCAGAAAATGTAGACTTTTGGACCAGCGACCGGTTGGAAATAGGCTTTCTGGCTGGAAAGCAGCATGCGGTGTTATGGATGGAAAGGACGGTTGCGATGCCTTTTCCCTGGGTACATTGAGCTGCCAGATACTGGGGGGCCATTGCAAGCATATTTACTTACTCCAGCAGATTTCTCAATAATTCCAGCAACAGAAGGAAGCTGACCAGCTTGACGATGCGCACGTGGCCAGGTGGTGGAGTCAGGACAGACCTGTCAGGCTGCTGAGCCCGATGATAACATTTCCATCCTGCCGATCCCTGGTGGGTGAACACACATGGCACACGGAAATTAATATAAGCGCCGCATGAGGCGCAGTAGTACTGGACCAGTGTCACAAGTCCAGCTGGGCGAATTCCCAGCATGCCGGATCCTAGGAGCAGTTTCCATGCTCTTCCCTGCAGCTCAGTGAAGCTCCCAAGTCTCAGATCTTTTGCAGGTCACTGCAGAGATCACCCACACAGCACACAGGGAGCATCTAACTCTAAGGCATTTGAGACTGGACACTGTAGTCATCACACGACAGAGGCAGAATTAGAATCTGAAAACCTGGCCTTGAATCTGGGATGTCATTTACCAGCCAAATGAGGCAAGGAAGTCACAATCTCATGGAATATCCATTTACTTACCTGTAAAGTTGGATCTATCTCTCTACTTCTCAGGATCATTCTGAGGATAAAATGAGATGAGGCATTTGCCTTGCCCTCTTCTTATGCCAGAGGTGATATTTCCAGCTTAACCGTCTCCTTTAATCCTGAGCACTCAGGAAGTGGGGACTATTTTTATCCCCATTTTACAGAGGGAAAGACTGGACCCCGACAAGCAAAGTGACTTGTGCACGGTTATGCCACTAGGTGGCAGACCCAGGATTTGAACCCATCCTGTCTAGCTCCAGAAAGCAGTCTGACCACTGTGTTACCTCTCGGCAGAGGAAGAGAGGCAGTTCCCTTAGAGATGTTCTTCGTTCTTGTTTGGAGAACCACAAGTACTTTGTTATTGTTCCAGCATCCAGTCTGGGCTATCTTATCGGAGGGCACCGGGGAGAGTTTAAGTCTATTAAGTAGGGAGCAGTACATTCAGGTTTGCTCTTTAGAAGGATGTAGGGTTGAGGCTGGATGGGGCAGGCAAGGGGTGTGGGCAAAGCTGAATGCAGGAGTTGGGTGGGAAGCATGTTCACACAGTCCAGAAGAGAAGGCATAAGGGAACGGAGCTAACCTTTGATAGGACCCCTCAGGCACAGACAGGGGGGAGGAATTAAGCACTGGTGGTGCTCCTTCCAGTCTGGTTGGAGAAAGAATTCCCTCCTCGTGAAGTGAGTGGTCCGTACCAATGGAAGTAAACACTAAGGGTTGTACTCCACATAAAAAGAGAAACCATGGTTTTCTCGGGTTGAATGCAGTAGATCATCTTGCTCTGGCCCAGGAGCTGGTGTGATGCAGCTGTGACCATTCCCAAGCTGGCCCTTTGGAGACCGTCCTGGGCAGAGCCCTCCTACATCCGGCTGGACCTTTTGTTGCGCTATCATCTCCAAGTGGGTTGGGCACCCAGGGGAGGTCCCCTCTCCCCAATCTGACCCAGCTGTGGGGTCTTTGCACCCACAGACTAGCCCTCCCCATCAACACTTTTCTTCCACTCCCCCAATAGGAGACCAGGGCCCCTCTGACCTCCTCTCCCAGAATTCCTAGGCCACAGAGTGGCTGCCCCTTGGCCCTCCAGTCCAAGGCAGGGAGCCGGGATGCCTGGGTCCCAATCCTGGATCCACTGCAGGGTTCCAGGTGAGCATTACCCCATACCCACAGGGGCCCTCCCCAGCCGGCAGATGCCTAGCACGTGCTTCACCTTATCTCCTCCGCACTTCTCCTGGAGGAAATGCTGTAGGACTTGGGTTGTCCCCCTCTGGAAGCTTCTTTGAAAGAAGTGAATGCATCCACTCCTCACTCCCAACGCCAGTCACAGCCTGCCCTGTGCAGGTCACTTTCTCAGTTGTTTTTGGTGTCGATGCGGCGGCAAAGCAGATTTCTTAACTCCTTTGAGTCTAGTATCCTCTTCAGAAAAATGGGGCTACAAGTATTTTTCCTGCTTATTTTGCTGGACTGTTGGGACAACTCGAGGACTTATGTTGAAAATTACACATGCTTAGGGCATGATCTTCAGCCCGGTGGGCATTCCGGGAGTTAGGGCTGCTGGAGCTCTTCGAGGCTTCCTCAGACAGAAGGGCCGAGAGAAAGTTCCTCTTCCAGTCTCTCCGGGAGCCCACTCAGGCTGAGCAAGCGGGTGTAGCTTCTCAGTGGGCTTGATCGCGAGCCGCCCCTCCGTCAGCTCTCCGATTGGCTTTCACCTGCCAGAGGGTCTGCTGCTACGGGCCCCTCGGCCCGTCAATCAGGGCCGCCCGGCTCCGCCCCGCCCCTCCTGGGGGTTTATAACGGGAATTCCCATGGCCCGGGCTCTGGCGTCCAACCTGCTGCCGCCGCTGCCCGGCCGAGTCGAGCCGAGCGAGCGAGCGCCGCGCGCAGAGCACACGCTCGCGCTCCAGCTCCCCTCCCTGGCCGTTCATGACCGAGCGCTCTGAGCTCAGCCCCGCCACCCCCGCCGCCCCGCCGCCCGCCGCCGCGAGGGCCCCCCGAGGGAAGGAAGGCAGGCGCGGCCGTGCGTCCCGCGGAATCCGCGCCCCCCGGCCCGCAACCGGCTGCCCGGCCCGGCTGGCACCATGCTGCCCGCGCGCTGCGCCCGCCTGCTCACGCCCCACTTGCTGCTCGTGTTGGTGCAGCTGTCCCTAGCTCACGGCCACCGCACCACGGGCCCCAGGGTAAGTGCGCCCCCGGCCGCGCGCCCACCTGCGGAGGGAGACTGAGGTCGCCTGCCCACATCCCTCGGGGCAGGGGGAGGGGGAAGGGAGGTGTCAGACCTCGGGGCTCCCCCCCACCCCCCCGCATCTACCACCCGGTCCCCGCGGGCTTCTGGGCGAATAACAATTTCTCCCGTTCTACCCCCACCCTCATCCTTTCTTGCAGCGCCGACTCTGCCTCCCGCCTCTTCCCCACCCCCCATCCCGAGCTGTCACTGTTGGGTTTTCTTTCCCCGTCTCTTCTCCCAGCTATTTTGCTCCAAGCGGGTGCCTCCAGCGTCCGCAAAAGGCTCGCTCTCCGCTCGGCTCGCTCTCCGCTCGAGTGGGCTGCTCTGTAGTCTCACACTGCGCCCGGTCCGGGTCCCGGAGCGCCGGGCGTTCTTGGCAGGCGGCGGGGTGTGGGGAGGGGCAGCTCTGCCTCCAGAGTTTTAGGTTACCCGAGAGCCACACAAGGACCTTGTGTTGTTGTTGTTTTAAAAAGCGATCGCTGCTCGTAAAACCCACAGCAGATAATTTTAATGATCTCTCCTGCTGGGCACAGCCCTGGAGGAGCGGTGGAGGTGGGGGGCTGTGGAGAGGAGCTGCGCAGCGTTCAAGAGTCTCTTCCCCCTGACTTCGGGGCTGGGGGGTTGAACTACTTGTTGAACCTTGGTCTGATTGGAGTTTCTGAACGATATGAAACGTGCCAATTGTGTGCACAGGACAGGCTGTCCACAGCATTGTAAAAATCTCCTGGAACTGAAGGCATTGTCCTCATCTCTGCTCTAGATGATTGCTCTTCCCATCCCAATTGGTCTAAATGAAGGATTCCGCTGCCTTAAAAAAATGTGCTATTAAACCACCTGGTGGCTCATTTGACCAAACTTAATCCAGAGGATCTCTGGCCAAGAATCAGCTTATGTCAGGGCAGTCTCTCCGGATAGCTGCTTGCCTCAACTGGCAGCCTGAGAGTCCGTGTGCTGCAGCTGGAATCTTTGTGAAAACAAGGTTGGCTCCTTAAGCCCCGGGGGCTTTCCTGGATATCTCCGGGCCTACCCCCCTTACCACCTGTTCAGGCTGCAGGTTCTTTATTCGCAGCTCCTGCTATATGAGACTCCTCTATAGCTGTCCTGTGTGGAGGAAAAGCCTTGCAAAGGTTGGCCAGCCTTCATGACTGCCCAGATGCTGGCTGCTGACGTGGGAGCCCAGCTATCACTGTGAGATCAGATTTGCAGCCACTTAGGAAAGAAAAGTGTTTGTCCCCATGTTGTGCCGGCCCTCGCTTTTATGACCAGATGTGCCACAGCAGCAGTTAAGGTGCCGCAGATTAGATCCAGGGCGTGTCGTAAATCCTCGACAGCAGGCGTTCCCAAAGCTGAGGCAAGTGTGGGCTCCGGGAGGGACTTTTATGGATGCAGATGAGGATGCCTTTTAAATGAAGCTGCTTGGTTTGATATTAGGACTCGCAGCTCTTAAACTCCGAGGTCAGGAGAGCCACAGCGTTCCCTCCAATAATTAGGAACAGTCAAGACAGAGATGCAGACCAGAGCACCCCGACTGAAATCTGGATGCCCGCCCACACGAGAGGCCTGGAGACAAATGGTGGGGGGCTCGTTTGCTGCTGGGCATGTCTAGCATCTCAAGCCATATGGCTTTCCTTCTCTGCCTCCTGAAATTGGAGGAAGCAACTTTTAGGGGAAAGCTAGGGGTTTCAGGGAAAAATAGGGACATTGGTTAGGTTTCCCTCCAGCTTATTTAGTTTAATCATTTGATAGACGTGATGAAATAAAACAGGAACTGTAAATAGGCTTGTGTGGAAAGCAGCTGCATTCTCTCTCTCTCTTTCTTACACACACACGCACACACACACACGTTTAAAAAGTACCCAGGGAAAGCTGTTGTCTTGAGCGTGTGGTTACTTGGGTGCCTTTATAGGCGACAAGAAGAGCTGCCTTTCAGGAACCCAGGGGCTGGGCAATTTCCACGATCGCTTATGCTTAGAAGAACAAGGAGGAGGGTCTTTTTAGTGCCATTTTGCAAGTGAGACTCAGGGAAACTAACTGGCTTGCTTGAAACACTCATGGTGCATATGTAGCTGTGGGAGCCAAATCCCAGTTTATATGGATTTACAGGTGGTGTGCTCTCCCTGCTCCCAAGTAGCTGCAGGGTGTGCTCATCCCACCAGCTGTGCCGTTCCTCGATGAGACAGTACTGATCCCGGATGCATCAGGGGAGGCTGTAAGAAAGCGTGGATACTATTTTTTTGGTGTCTGAATCGCTAAAGGGTGATGTCTTTGAGTTTCAGCCTATCCCCAAAGACTCCAGTGCTCCTCTGTGGCTTCTTGGTGGCCTGAGGTGTGTGGCTCTGGTTGCCAGTGGCAGTGTCAGAGGAGGAGCAGAAACATCTGGTTTGTCGCAAGATTCCCTTGGGCACCCCTGGGTCTCTTCTGTTAATCTTCTGAGTGACAGAGGCTTAAGGATTGGCATCTTTTCCAGCTGACTTTCTAGGAAACCGAGAGCATGCCCTTTTGGTTTAACTTTATCTGGCTCACTAATTGAGCTCCCCCGAGGCCTAGACCCCAATCCTCGCTCCCTTATTTGCTTCCTGCCTTCATAAAATTCCTGACATCTGTTTGACTCTGGAAACCAACAGCTATCAAGTATCAGATTGGAGGCTATTATGTAGGAAGCACCTGATTTTTTGGTCTCCGAGTTCTGAGCAGCCACTTGGCTACCTGGGACGCGGTCAGGATCCTTTTAATTACTGAGGAGGCAGCCATTTCTTTAATCCTGTACAATTTACTGAAAATGTTTCAGGGGAGGGTGGGGTGGGGGAGGTGCTCTCCCAGGCTGATGGAGTCTGGCTGATGGTCAGGCCAAGTCAACTGCCTGTCTTTGTCTAATCCTCTGTCTGCCCTGGAAGCCCAGGAGCTGGGTGACGGCGGGAATGGGGCCCATCTTCTTTACTGGTGCATCCCCAGAGCTCAGCACAGGGCCAGGTGCCTGGTGGGGATGGACTTTGTTGTTGTTTGCAGAAAAAATAAATTAATGCAGACAATGCATTCTATGGGTTCCACTTTCTTAGTGCTTTAGCACGACTTGAGGCCGGAAATAGATTTAAGAAGTTTGAAAATAGGAGAAAATGGGAAGGTCAAGAAGTTTGAGTAAGCAATTTGGTTTCTTTTATGTCTATTCTTTATTGGTTCTTTCTCCTCTCGCTGGCTTGCTTTGCCCTTCAAAACCCAGCTCCTGCACCACTCCCCAGGAACTTTCCTGCAAAACACCCTTTTGGGGAGAATTGATTACTCTCACCTTCGACCAACTCCTGTATCTGGTTTACTTACCTTCTAACTTTTGCTGATCTTTCTATAATGAGCGTCTCGAGATCAGGCCAGCATCTCCACCTTCTCAGCACTAACTTGACCCCTTGGACATCACGCACAACCCTGTCTTGTGAAATGAACAAAGTCACACCCCCTTGAGGGCAGAATAGAGGTCTTATTTGTCAGTGTGCTGGGTCACACTGCAAAGCGTTCTGTAAATGTTTACTGAAATGGATCAGACTCTGCAGTGATGTCCAAGCTAGACCCCTTGCTCCCATTTAAACCTGAAATTGGTTACTTCACAAATAATGTTCCCTCCATTTATAGGCTTTTGTTCTTTGTTTAAAAATTAGTATGTGTGGTGGTTGTAGGAGGTTTGGGGGAGGAGAGACAGAGCAAGCAAACTGGGATGGGGAACAGGTGTGAAACAGCTTCTAGACAGTAGCCTTCCTTTTGACTAGTCTGCCTCAGTGTCTGGGCTGGGGTGGGTCCTTGAGTCTGTGTAGACACCCTTCTTATTACCTGTGTGCCTGACAAGACCCTTCTTTTCCCCCCGGGGGATTTATCTGAAATGCCACTCAGGTGTTAGGCAAAAAACTTGGTTTAAACATTTTGATAGAACTGACATGTGAAATTTAAAGGCACGAAATTGAGAAGGACAGGAAGAGGAAATAATCATCTTAGAAACTGTAGGAAATGCTATCAAATGGAAAACACTTTGATATTTTCTCAATATCTCCCAAAGTTGAAATTCACATTTCTTATGGCCCAGCAGTTCCGGTCCTAAGTACATATGCCCAAGAGAAACTCATGTCCGGAAGGAGACTGGCGCAACCATGTTTCTAATACTCTAAGCCTGGAAAAAGCCCAAATGCCCACTAGTTGGAAGGCAGATTAGTTGATGTATTCACATAGTAGAGGATTATAAGCAGGCAAAGCAAATGAGCAACAGTGACATGCAAAAAATATGGATGAATCTTGGTAATATGATATTAAGTAAAAGAAATACACCAAAAGATGGAACATGTCATCTTATAAACTTAAAAAGAGATAAAATTAAAAGAAAATATCTTCTAGGAATACATGCAGCTACAATAACGCTCTATGAAAAGAAAAGCAAGGTAATGCTGGACACAGGATTTAGGGTGAAGTTATGGGGGAGCAGACGGGTGGAACCACATGGTGGGGTAAACCATATGGTTAGTGTAAGTTAGTGTCAATACTTTACCTTTTGGGGGAGGGAAGGATGGGTTAGAAGGTATTTGTCCATTAGTAAAGATTAGTGGTTGATTAAATGAAAAATGAAAGTGGGCCCTGCATAGACCAATGTTGAGTGTCATGAACCAAAGTTTCTGATTAATTCAATTCTTGGCACCACGTGGTCAAACAAAAGTTGCTAGAGCCGGGACTCCTGTCTTGCCTCCTTCTGCTCCCCATCTTCCAGATGTGCATGTGACCCTACCTAAAATACCACGTTGGGGAGTGATTATTGGCTTTTGTTTCAATTCTTGGCCGGCTAGACCCAGAGCAGGCCCAGGCCCTGGCATTAAATATCTACATCGGCTGGCCAAAGGGCTCATTTGTAAGGCTGAGTCGGCAGTGCACAGTCTTCCCTCTCCCTTGCTCAGGGGGATCAACCCTGTACATCTGAGTCCCCAGCCCTGCAGAGTAGAAAAGTTCATCAGCTGAAGCTTGGGTCAGAAGCCTTACTTGCCGGTTCAGGGGGTGGGGGAGGGGGAAGGGAGTGTTTCTGGTTTGCTGCCGGTCTTCATTCTGGCCTCCTCCCTCACTCCCCTGGCAGGGCCTGGGGGAAGGGAGCATGGCCTTACTTAGCAGGTACAGGGCACCCTTTCTCTCCCGACCACATAGAGACCTATTGTTTAAGCAGCCAAGTTCCTGGCATTGCTGGCGGTTTGGGGGGGGGGGGATGTCCATGAGGAGGGCCCCTCCTTCCTCGTTTGTCACTGCAGAGCTGTTTGGGAGAGGACAAGGGTTGAGTTGCGGGGGAGAAATCGATCGGAGCTGTTTGCGAGGCTTGCCAAACAGGGTTAGCATTGTACATATGTGCTCTGCACGCATCTAGAGTCACCAAGGGGATAAGAGAATTGGATCTCCAAGAACATTCCCAACAACCCCATAAAGACCCCAAAGCAACATGGGTCATTATAGCAATTAATTGGATTTCCCTCTGCATCTGACATCATTCTAAACTCAATTGCTAGATCACAAAATAATCTTACCTTTGGCAGAAATCTAAGCTTGTTAGGTGTGGAGCCCTGTGTACTTCCCAGACATTGATTTCAGCCTCCTCTTTTTGGAGCCAGGGTGGGGCAGCCTCTGCTGAGCAGGGGGAAAGGCTGCTCAGTAAAGCTGGAGCTTCAGGACAGGCCTCCCCCCGACCCCTCACCCGGGGAGGACAGTACTGACTGAGGTTCCAGGAGACAATGCGGTGGATGCTTTGAAACCTGACAAATAACTCTGCAAATGTGAGGCTCTGCCCTTTCTCTTTAAAAACCATTTCACAGGGCAGCATGGATCTATCTGACTCAGATAAGGGCTGAATGTTCTTCTTCTTTTTTTCTTTAAAGTATTGACAGTGGGGAAAAACTGTACCTACTTCCCAGAATAGTTCATTTTTAGGACTAGTGCTGGGAGTTTTAAGTATTTTTGGTGGAGTTTATTGTGTATGTGTTCTTGGAGAACTCTGCAAGCTGGGGAGAGGACATAAAAGTAGATCATAAGTACGAGGGTGAAGTGGAGAGTGTTGTGAGAGCCGACAGACTGCTCCTTGCTCCCTCGGGTGCACAGAGCCGCTGACCAGCTTGAACACAGTGACTTCCCTTTTGTCTGCAGTGTTGTCCGCTGGACCTTTTTGCAGGGATGGTAATGTTCTATATAGGCACCGTCCAATATTAGACACATGTGGCTGTTGAAGCTTTAAGTGTGGTTAGCACAACTGAGGAACTGAATTTTCAGTTTATTTGATTTCAGTTAATTTAAATGTTAATGTTAATAGCCACATATGGCTAGTGGCTATCACACTGGAGAGTATGGGTCTCTAGCCATTGCGCCCAGCCCTACCTCCTGCCAATACCACCACGTGCCCCCGATTGTGGCCGTACTGAACCACATCGCATTTCCTAACCTCTCTTTTCCTTCCCATCTCTGTCCGTCAGCATTCTGCCCATCATTTGAATGGCTCCACACAGTCCTTCCAGGCTGCCCCCAAGCAGAGTTCTGTCTGCACCCTGTGCTTTGCTTACCCCGGTATCCAGTGTGTGTCCCCATCTGCCCAGCGTCACAGCCGACCATATGCAGGAAGGTGCTGGGGCAGCCTCAGCACAGACTTTGGAGGGAGACAGAGCCAAGTTTGACTCTGGCTCTGCTACTGTGGTCCTGGGCTAGTAATGTAACTTCATGGGCCCTCGGTTCCCTGATTTGTCCAATGGAGGTCATAGCATCTATGTCCAGGGTGGCGGGGAGGCTGCAAGTGGGATGTCTTAGCTTCCTATTCCTGCTATAACAAATACCACAAACATTGGCTCAAATAACATTCATTTCTGGAGATCGGAAGTTTGACAGGGGTCTCAGTGGGCTAAAAAATCAACAGAGCTGAGTTCCCTTCTGGAGGCTGAAGGGGAGAATCCATTTTATTGCCTTTTCCAGCTTCTAGAAACTGCCTGTATTCCCTGGTTGGCAGTCCCGTTCCACCTTCAAATCCAGCAATAGCTGGTCAAGGATTTTTCATGCTGCCATCTCTCTGGTTCCGACTTTCCTGCTTTCCTCCCCCTCCCCGCCTCACTTAAGGACTCTTGCGATTGATTACGTTGGGCCCTCTGGAGAGTCCAGATGTTCTCCTTATCTTATGGTTAGCTGATTAGCAATCTTGATTCCTCCTTGCCATGTAACACAGCATTATTAGGATTAGGATATGGGCATCTTTGGGGGGGACCGTTGTTCTGCTTACCACACTCATTAAGGGTTGAATATAGTGCCTAGCTCATAGAAGGTGATTGATAAACAGGGCCATTATAATGACCTACATCTCTTATTTTCTTTCCTTTCAGAATGGTGGAGTCTCTTAATGGTGGAATTATTTAATTTTCTTTATAGACTCTATCCTGCCCAAGAACAGGTGCTTTAGTAAATGTTCATTGAACAATAGAATTTTCGATAAATGTAGATTCTTTCCTTATAAAGATATATTGAACAGTAAAAAAAAAGTAAACTGCAAATCAGAATATATGATCCTGTCTGAGCAAAATAAAAAAAGTTGGTTTATGTATAGAAAAATTGGGTGGATTATAAGTCATGTGGTTAATGGTTAATTATCATGGGGATGTTCCGCTTCTATGAGATGTGTTTTAGTATTTATTAAACTAATTTTGTTTACGATGAGCTTTTTTAATCTTGGAGGACAATAATAAAGATTAAAACATGAATGATTTAAAAAAAGTCCCAAACCTGTCTCAATCCAGCCTGAATACCCCTGGATTCAGTCTACATCTGACAGTCAGCCTCTGCTCATGTTAGGCTGATTTTTAGGTTTAGTCACCATTAGTACCAGGCCTCCTACTCATTTTCAGCATGCTTTGAACTCAATTTGCGTAAACTTTTTTTTTTTTAAAGATTTTATTTATTTATCTGACAGAGAGAGAGAGCACAGCAGGCACAGGGAGAGGGAGAAGCAGGCTCCCCATGGAGCAGGGAGCCTGATGCAGGGACCCTGGGATCATGACCTGAGCGGAAGGCAGCCGCTCAACCGACTGAGCCACGCCGGTGCCCCAAACTCAGTTTGCTTTAAAGGAGAATTTCCAATTAACCTTAACAGAACATAAGTGTAAAAATGCACTTATTGCTGCTGGTGGGAATATAAATTAGCATGATCACTTTGTAGAATTGACCTTTTACTTTCACTCTGGTGTATGTCCTAGAGAAACATGCTTAAATATGTGTCAAGACACATGTTTAAGGATGTTCATAACAGCATTGTTTGGTAGCAATAACAACGTTGGAAACCAGCTAAATGCCCATCAGCAGGAGACTAGAAATATGAATTATGGTATATACAAAAAGTGGGATACTACACAGCACCAAAAGTAGCTAATCTAAAGCTATAACCATTATTATGGATCAATTTCATAGTCAAAATGTTGAGTGAAAAAAGGCAAAACATACAAGAATACATACATTATGCTATTTATATAAAGGTTGAAAGCATGCAAAAGCAATTGATTGTTTAGCAGTGCATACATATGTAAAGAATGCATGAGAAAATTAAGGGCAATGATAACTCGGAAGCTCAGGTTAGTGGTTACTTAGGTGTGAGGGCAGGAGAGTGAGTGACACACTGGAGGGGACATGGAAGGCTTGCATTGAATCAGTAATGTTTTATGTTTTTAAAGCGGGAGGTAAGTACATGCATTTTTAAATTCCATTTTGTATGCATTACATAATAGTTCATAAAGTTTTCCAGAAAAGATAAAAATGCATTTGGATACATCACAACAAAGTTTTAAGAGCAAGCAATAAAAGTGATGCTTCTTTGAGGGGTCCTCTGCTCCGTGCTGCTGATCACACTTTTCCTTTCCCCAGAAGAACATGTTCAGGGACATTCAGCCAAACATATGGCCCCCCTTGCCTCCTTGCATTGCTGGCCACCTCCCTCCTGCCCTCCTGAGGCCCCTGAGGCCCTGAGGCCACGCCTCCCCCCAGCCCAGGCCCAGGTGTTCCCAGGTCTGCCTGACAGTGCTGGTGTTCCTCTCTGCCCTCCTGAGCCTCTGCTCTCCTCACTGTACTTGTTCTCGCTGCATGATTGGGAATGAGCTTGATCATTTTCTCAAATTTACTGATCATTATTGATAAATTTATTTGATCAATTTATTGATCATTATTTATAAATCACTACTGATTTATTTGCCATAGTTGGCAAATAAGAAGACTAATACAGGATTGCCTAAATTGTAAATTACATACATTTGAAGGATATAATTGAATAATATAATGTAAAAGAATATAAATTACAGAAATTTGAATTCAGATAAATAACAATGTCTTAGTGTAAGTATGGCCTAAATAAAAACTTATTTGTTGTTTATCTAAAATTATTTGTTATTCATCTGAAATTCAGATTTAACTGGGTATCTTGTATTATATCTGGCAATCCTACATTAGCTCTTTTTCTTTTAGGAATCATCTGTTCAGGTTTTTTGCTAATTTTTAAAATAAGTGTGGCAATTTTTTTTCTCTGCCTCACTGGCTGACTTGGAAGAGTTTTTCTTTCTTTGTTTGTTTTAATACTAAGGATATTAATCTGTTTTTTTGTCATGTCTGGCAGATGCCTTTCATTATAAAAAGACAATGGTTTCAATCTACTAAATTTTATATCTGTATGTAGTTAATGTGTCATTATGGTTTCTATCTTCGGTATCAGGGTGAGAAAGTTCTCCTCCCCCTGCTAAGATTGTAGAAATTAAGGTGAATAAGTTTCTAAAGTTTTACAAGCAGCAGAAGAAACATCACATTTAATATTAAATGGCCATCCATTTAATGTTTGATAGGAGTTTATATAGTATTTTCTGTAAACTAAGCATCTTAATGTAACCCTATGGAAAGAGCGCTTGTCCTGTACTTCAGAAATTCCCAATAATATTTGGAAAGAAGATGTGTCAACTGAAAATATTCCATCAAAGGTAATTACTTGGAGAAATTTATATAAAAAGTGTTACTTTGGGTAAGTAAGCAGGCTATCGTGGAAAAGACACTAGGACTTTGGCAAAGAATTTAGACTCTCCTTCATCTTTGAGTCTGTTCCAGTCATTTAAAAAACTTTTCCTGATTATGAAAACTTCCAAATACACACGAAGAAGGAGAGCGTGGTGTAACGAATTCCCACGGAACCCTCTCACAGCTTCAATAATGAACAACTCCTGGCCAATCTGGTTTCTTTCACCCACCCCCCAGGTCCCTGTTCAGATTATTTTGCAAGTCCAGACATTATATTTTATCATCTGTAAATATTTTCAAATATATCTCTAAAACATAACGACATTAAAAGAAACCTAACCACAATACCATATCACAACCAAAGAATGCTAATAATTGCTTCATACAGGTATTCCCCATGTTTTGAAAGTTGGCATTCTCCCACTTTTCTTTTATGACATCCCGGGAGGATTTTTGCCTTTACAAAAAGAGGGCAAAAATAACGTTCAGCATTCGCTTTGCAGCAAGCCCTTATAGAGGTGGGGTGCCGCTCCTTCCCCAGGAGCCACACTCCGCAGCATCTCAGCCTCAGCCACCAGGGTTTGAACTGTGTCCGTGAGCATCTTGCTTTCTGTCGATTTATTTTGTGCATACATTAGCAGGCTGTGTCCTAATGTATCAGAAAAGCCCAAGAGGTTATATTTTGGGTCTGAGAATGCTAAAAAAGTTTCCATATAAATTAATGGTAATTGCTTTCTCACTTTATGCCTTTTCTGCTTATGAGATGTTTCATAGGAACGCTGTACTTTGAGATAGCAGGGGATACCTTTATAATATAATTCAATCAACCTTCAAATCTCCCTGATTATCTCTTAGATGTGGTTTTATGTTAGTTTCAAACAAGATCCAAATAAGGTCCACATATTGGTTATCTGTATCTTAAATCTCTGAATCTCTGAGTTTCCCCTCCACTTCCTTTTTACTTTGTAATTTATTTTTGAATAAACAGGTTGTTCTCGGGTTTTCTGCACTAGATGTTCTTGACTACATTCCCATAGCATTGTGTACCGTGTTCCTCTATCCTTCATATTTCTTGTAAAATGAGAGGTGGATCTAGAGCCTTGATCAGATACAGATTTCATATGTAATATATATATTTATTTAAAGATTCCATTTATTTATTTGACAGAGAGAGAACACAAGCAGGGGGAGTGGCTGGCAGAGGGAGAGGGAGAAGCAGGGTCCCTGCGGAGCAGGGAGCCCAGTGTGGGGCTTGATCCCAGGACCCCGAGATCATGACCTGAACCGAAGGCAGTCGCTTAATCGACTGAGCCTAGATTTGATATTTTTTTGGCAAGTATATTTCGTGGGAGTTGGTCTGCACCAGGAGGCACAAAAAATCTGTGATAGTAGCATCATTTGGGGATCCATTAATTTATTAGGAGTTGTCAATGATTTTTTTTTAAAGAATTTATTTGAGAGAGAGAGAGCACACATGAGAGAGCACGAGTGAGGGGAGGGGCAGAGGGAAATGGAGAAGCAGACTCCCCGCTGAGCCGGGAGCCCATCATGGGGTTTGATCCCAGGACCCCAAGATCATGGCCTGAGCCAAAGGCAGACACTTAACCAGCTGAGCCACCCAGGCACCCCTGTCAATGATTTTTAAACAACTAACAGGTTATACAGAAAAGGACTCCTACGTTTTGTGTGGCATTGCCATCTTTCTTGTCTCTGGTGTTGCCTACAGAGAAACGGGGCTTAGTTGCCAATGTTCTCGTCTCAGCAATGGCCTCCTGATGGCGAGGCTGTGTGTGACTGCAGAGCTCCGAGAGGGATACCTGCCCTGAGTTCTTGGTGGGTGGCCTAGGAAGGAGAATCTCCTTGATTTCTAGTGGAAGCAGTAAGAGCATGAGCTGATTTTACTCTCTAGTGCTAATCAAAAGGCCTTTAGAGTGTAATTGTCGATCAGCTTTGAGTATGATCTTTGGTAGGTACACATCCATTGAGAATTTATATCATAAGAACGGAGACCACGTTTTGAACTGGCTTACCCAATGAAGGTACAAGGAGGGCTTCAGGATTGGTTGGATTCGGCGTCTTATTAATGCCGTCAAAACATTGCCCTCTGCCATTTGTACTGTTTTTATGTTTCTCCTTTCCGCCTTTTGTGTTATCCGTTTAATTTCAAGCCTAGCTTTTCATGGTGGCAGGATTCCTGCAATGATTCCATACTTCTCATCTTCTCATCAACATCTTACTCTCTAGAATACAGAAGAGAGAAGTGACTTGAAGTAGCCCCTTTCAGAGGAGGGACAACCTTCATTCCTACTTGATGTCAGAAAACTTTGGCTTTTAGCTCATCAGTGTAAACTGGATTAAATGCCCATTCTTCGAACCAATCCCTTTGGCCAGGAGAGTGCCGTGCTGTGAGTGACTTAGGTCTGGATTCCTTAGGGCGGTCACTGTGGCAGGGTAGGGGACAGGGTACCTATTTCTGGAGCTGGGGGTCAGGTGGTTCCTCCCTGACCGCGTGGCTGCACAAGGTGAGGGAGTGAAAGGGATATGAGGCAACAAGCACAGTGTCCATTTTGGGATTTGGAGCATTATTTTACCGGCAGAATGGTGAGGTGGGCTGTGTGGTAAGAAGTGTGCTGGACACTGATGGTCACAGCACAGCAAAGCGGGAGCGCTCCTGTTACTGTGTGATCAGTTCCTTCCTCTATTAAAGGGAGATCAAATCACCTCCAAGGTTACTGTCAGCACAGATGTTCTGAGATTAAGAGATGATAGGAAAAAGGGAACATAGGAAAAATTTGGATACTTTCTGGGTACAATAAATAAATAGGCCGAATGAGAATGATTCCAGAAGGCCCCCCAAATGAGATAAGCATGGTGCCTTCATCCCACAGTGGGAAGAAGTCTCAGGGACCCCTTCCTTTTATGCATGAGGTAAGACCTGTCCCCAGTCCACCCAGCCAGAACCCAGATCCCTGCCTCCTTGCTCTGTTTGTGACTTTCACATTTAAAGATGCCCTGGAGAACTTTGGGGATGTGGCAGAGGTCCTGTCAAGGGGAGGGACTAGCTTGAATTCTAGTAGAGGATTGTATTTCTGAGTTGCCTTTGGCCAATTCACCAATTTCCATGTGGCCCCAAACTCAGGACATGGTAGTATCCTGACCATCCTTATCACCTGACTATTGGTGTTCTTATACCTTCTGTTTCATAGGGTTCTGGTTTCTCAATCCCTAAAAGAGGTGCATTCCTGGTTGAGACTCTTAATGCTTGTTCATAGCAATGCAATCAGCGCTGACGTACACAGAGTTAAGTGGCGAAGGTCTGGAGCTCAGGGGGCATGCTTTATGGTTGGTACAATATTTTCCTGGGAGGCGTTTTTAAGAATCAATACCCAATTTGAGGGTTGAAGTGGAAACCCTTTGTATTTGTTGAAGAGGGTTTGAAAGCGTTCGGGACACGTGGATGGACGCTTTCTCCCTGCCTCCCTGGCAGTGACTTCAGAAAACCTGAGGGCAGATCCAGGCCCACACTGGCCCAGGTGTTCTGAAGGCAGGGGCTGAAAAGAGAACTGGATGCATAGTTTCTCTCTGTCTTGACTTCCCCTTGGCTTTGGGGATCACGTACCCTCTCATGGCAGTGTGAGAGGCCTAGGACAAAGATAGCACCCACGGCCTAGGCTCCATCTACGGCTGATTCCCGGTTTCTAGCTTTTCTTTCCTGAAAGCTACAGCTACCTTGAGAATGAAATGCATCTCCCGTATCATTGCTAGGTGGTGAGAGAGGTCGGAGCCATAACCGTCTGATGAACTGTTTGCTTCCTTGCCCATCCAGAAGGCAGCGTGGCCCTAGTGCTTTGGGGCCAAAGAGACCTGCATTGAGTTCTAGTTCTAGTGCTTTCTCACCAGGTGTTCTTGGGCAGGTTAACGAAGCTCTGAGTTTCACCCCCTCATCTGTAAATGGAAGATTTTATCTACCCTATTGGGTCATTGTGGCCCTTAAGTGAAATAATGGCAGGATGCTCAGTAAATGTTAACCATTCATACAAATAATGGATGTAACAGGAAAATGTGAGAGATTCCCAGAAGAACCCAAAGTTGTTTTGCTTCCCTTAGTTCTCCTCCTTGGAATTAAAGCTATAGAGTCCATCAATACGGGTGGAAGATTTCTAATCTGTGGTTCTGTTACCTTTTGTTTAAAATGAAACTAATTCCTGTGTGTGTGTGTCTGTGTGTGGGAGAGAGATAAACCACATTCCTCCCCTTTCCCAACCAGATCCAGGTTAGAGGACTCTCTTAAAAGGAGGAAAGATGTTCTTTGGTGTGATCTTTCTCCGTTTGCTGTGTGACCATGTCTTCTCCTCCAGGCAATACTCTGCTTCCTGAAATCTTCCTTCATTTTCTCTTACCCAAGATGGGAGATTGTTTTCCTGAGTTTAGCATCCGAAGGAAGCTTGAGTGAGCCTGCTTACCTTCCCTTTTTTCTCTAAGACTGTGGGAAACAGGAGGCAACCAGAGGACAATGTGCCTCCATGCCCATGTGCGTCCTCATAACTTCTGGGCTCAGGGGTCAGGCTGGTGGCTGCCCAGTATGTTCCCAGATCCGGTCCCCAATCTGCTGCCCCTGGGAGCTGGGAGGAGCAGTGCCTGATTCTCTGGTGCTCTTTACCCTCTAACCCGGTGCCAGCCTCCCTTTGGCCTGGGTTGGAAGGCCTATCCCAGCAGGTCCTGTGGGTGGGCCCAAACCCGATCCTCCAGGCTGCTTTTAGAACCACATTTCAGAAAGGAGAACTCCTGGCTGTTAGCATGGTTTCCTGGAGGGATAGATCCAGATAAGGTGACTTAGGCATCTATATCCACTTTTGCTCCTTCTAAATAGTTTACATTGGTATATTTGGACCATTGACGTTGAAAGTGATTACTGGTATAGTTGGATCAATATCTGTCATATTTGTGTAGTTTTCTATTTCTTGTTCATATTCTTGGTTCCTATGTTTATCTTCCACTTTTTTCCCATCTTCTGCTTATAATTGTGCATTTTATGTGACTCTATTTCACTCCTTTCTTAGCATATCAATTATACTTCTTTTTTTTTTAAACTTTTTTTAGTACTTGCCGTAGAATTTGCAATATACATTTACAATGAATTCAAGTTCACTTTCTTTTTTAAGGAGAACCTTTTACTTATTGATTTTTTTAAAATTCCAGTATAATTAACACGCGGTATTATATTAGTTTCAGGTGTACAACATAACGATTCAACAATTCTATACATTACTTAGTGCTCACCACGGTAAGTGTAGTCCCCATCTGTCACCAAACAACTTCATTACAATAGGATTGACTGTATTCTCTATGCTGTACTTTTCCATTTCTATGACTTATTTATTTTGTAACTGGAAGTTTGTCCCTCTTAATCCACCTTATCTATCCCCCCTACCTGCCTCCCTGCTCTGGTAACTACCAGTTTGTTCTCTGTATTTAAGAGTCCATTTTTTGACTCTTTTATTCTTTGTTCATTTATTTTGTTTCTTAAATTGTGCATATGAGTGAAATCACGTGGTATTTGTCTTTCTCTGACTTATTTCACTTAGCATAATACTCTCTAGCTCCATCCATGTTGTAAATGGCAAGATCTCATTCTCTTTTATGGCTAAGTAATATTCCATTGTGTATATATATATATATGTATATATATATATATATATATATATATATATATATATATATATATATATATACCACATCTTCTTTATCCCTTCATCAGCTGATGGACCCTTGGGTTGCTTTCATATCTTGGCTCTTGTAAATAATGCTGCTACAAACATGGGGTGCATACTTTCAAATTAGTGTTTTCATTTTCTTTGGGTAAATATCCAGTAGTGGATTTACTAGGTCATATGGTAATTCTGTTTTTTTTAAAAAGATTTATTTATTTATTTGAGAGAGAGAGCATGAGTGGGGAGGTACAGAGGGAGAAGGAGAGAGAATCTCAAGGAGACTCCGTACTGAGTGTGGAGCCAACACAGGGCTCGATCTCACGACCCTGAGATCATGACTTGAGCCAAAACCAAGAGTCAGCCGCTTAACTGACTGTGCCACCCAGGCATCCCTGGTAATTCTGTTTTTAATTTTTTTGAGGAAACTCCATACTGCTTTTCACAGTGGCTTCATCAGTTTGCATTCCCCTCAACAGTGTGTGAGGGTTCCCTTTTCTCCACATCCTCACTGACACTTGTTAGTTCTTGTCTGCTTGATTCTAGTCATTCTGACAGGTGTACGGTGATACCTCATTGTAGTTTTGATTTGCAGTTCCCTGATGATGAGTAATGTTGAGCATCTTTTCATGTGTTGGTTGGCCATTTATAGGTCTTCTTTGGCAGAATGTCCATTCAGGCCCTCTCCTCATTTTTAACTGGATTATTTGGGGTTTTTTTAGTGTTGAGTTGTATAAAGTCTTTATATATTTTGGATATTAACCACTTATCAGATATGTCATTTGCAAATGTCTTCTGTTTCATAGGTTGCCTTTCCTTTTTGTTGATGGTTTCTTTTGCTATGCAAATCTTTTTATTTTGATGTAGTTCCAGTAGCTTATTTTCAACTTTTGTTTCCCTTGCCTCAGGAGACATATCTAGAAAAATGTTTCTACAGCCCATGTCAAAGAAATTACTGCCTACATTTTCCTCTAGGAGTTTTGTGGTTTCAGGTCCTACATCTGGGTCTTTAATCCATTTTGAGTTTATTTTTGTGTGTGGTGTGAGAAAGCGGTCCAGTTTTCCCAGCTCCAAAGTCTACTTTGGAATACCACTCTATTGCTGCTTGTGTAGTGTAAGTACCTTATAATAACAAAATCTTCCTAATTCTTCAATCCTGGTTTTTGTTCCATTGATGTAACTCATCTCACTTGTATATAAGTTATAATCATTGAATGTTTTGTTGTTATTATTTTTTTGAACAAACTTATGTGTGAGATCATTTAAGAATAAGAAAAAAAGTTTTCCTTCTTCAATGCTCTTGCTTTCTTTATGTAGGTCTGCGTTTCTGACCTATATCATTTTTCTTCTCCCTGAAGAACTTTCTTAAACATTTTTTTAAGGCATGTCTATTGGCAACAAATTCCCATAGTTTTTATTTATCTGAGAAAGTCTTTATTTCTCCTTCACTTTTGAAGGATAATTTATCAGGATGCAGAATTCTAGGTTGATGGGGTTTTTTTTCCCCCTCTCAACAACTTCTCAAATATTCCACCCTGCTGTCTTCTTGCTTGTATGGCTTCTGAGGAGAACCCCAATGCAATTCTTACTTTTGCCTTTTTATAGGTGAGGGTTTTTTCCCTCCACTCCGGCTTCTTTCAAGATTTTTTCTTTATCTTTGATTTTCTGCAGTTTGAATATGACATGCTGATGTATAGTTTGGGGGCATTTATCCTGCTTGCTGTTTTCTGAATCTGTGGTTTGATATCTGACATTAATTTGGGGGAAAATTCTAAGTTATTATTGCTTCAAATATTTCTCCTGTTCCTTTCTTTTTTCTCCTTCTCGAAATCCTGCGACACATGTCTTACACTATTTGTAGTTGTCCCACAGTCCTTGGATATTCTGTTCTCTTCTTTCCCCCATCTTTTTTTCTCTTTGCTTTTAAGTTTGGAAGCGTCTATCAACATATCCTCAAGTTTAGAGATTGTTTCCTCAGCTGTGTCCCATCTACTAATGAGCCCATCAAAGGCATGCTTTGTTGTATACCTAAACCAATATAACATTGTATGTCAATTATACTTCAATAATGATAATAATAATAATAATAATAATAATAATGATAAAGCCATTCTTCATTTCTGTTACAGTGTTTTTGACCTCTAGCATTTCTTTTGGATTCTTTCTTAGAATTTCCACCTCTCTGCTCACATTACCCATCTGTTCTTGCATGATGTCTACTTTTTCCAGTAGAGCACTTAGCATATTAATCACAGTGCTTTAAAATTACTGATCTGCTAATTCAGAATCTCTCCCATATCTGAATCTGCTTCTGTTGGTAGCTCTGTCTCATCAAATTATGTTTTTTGCTTTTTAGTAAGCCTTGTAATTTTTTGTTGAGATCAGACATGATGAATTACATAGAAAGAACTGTGATAAATAGACCTTCAGTGATGTTGTGGTGAGGTGTGGAGAGTGAGGAAGCATTCTGTTGTCCTATGATTAGGTCTCAGTCTTTTAATGAGCCTGGGCTTCTGGACTGTGAACTTCATAAGGATGTTTCAATGTTTTTTTCTTCACTTACATGGGATAAGATGGCTAGAGCGGGCCAGAGTCAGGTATTTCTCTTCCCAAATCAGGTTGATTAGCTATGATAAAACCCCAATAAGTTAGGCTCTGATTAAATGGTTTCTTTTGATGGTAGGCCTTGTTAGGAAGAACTGAATACTCTGACTGTTTCTTAATGGGTCCTTCTCCCTCCCCCTGCTGGAAGCATGAGGGGACTTTTCTTTGGTATTCACTACGAGACCTTGGTACATTGTTCTTGCCTATCCCCAACACCCAAAGACTCTCTCCTCACATTAGTGATGAAAAAAACCAATAACCAGGTGCTCTCCAGTGCTACTACGGTGAGTGAAGAGTGCTTGCCCATCCCTGTGCTCACCATGCTGACTGGGCTAATGACCACATACCACAATGGCCTGGTCCAGCTCATGGAAACTTGAGTCATATCAGCTTATAACTGGGTGTCGTTAACAAAATCTTAGCCTCTTCTCTGAGGAGTGAGATCCAGCAGTTAAGAATCTTATTACATCCTGTAGCTACGTATTTCTCAAAGAATATACTTCCTAAAGTATAGTGTGTAGCTCACCTGAGATGCTACAGGGTCCAGGAATGTGCATTTCTCAAAAGTACTGCAGGTGGTTCTCATGCACACCTCTTTTAAAGAGGTTTGAGACCTCTTTAGGCTAAAATTGTAGAAAGGAATAAAATCAACCAGGCAAGGCCTGGACCCATGGCTTATGCAACCTGTGACTTAAAAGAACATAAATGAATGCAAATTCAATTCGTTTTACTAATAGGTACTTACATATATCAAGACAAGCTCCCTTGGAAGGAAGGGAGCCCTTTGAAGCCTCTGGCCTCTGCTTTCCCAGATGTTATGTTCACGTTTGAGGGTAGAAGAGCTTCTTGTTTTTGGGTTGGAGCCATTCATGTACTGGGTAGCTGCAGTTCTAAAAGGGTGATGATGTCCAATTCTGTGGAAGACCAAGTCTTTTTTTTTTTTTTAAGATTTTATTTATCTGAGAGAGAGAGAGATTGAGAGAATGAGTGGAAGGAGGGGCAGAGGGAGAAACAGACATCCCGCTGAGCAGGGAGCCCGATGCGGGGCTCCATCCCAGGACCCTGGGATCATGACCTGACCCGAAGGCAGACGCTTAACCGACTGAGCCACCCAGGCGCCCTGGAAGACCAAGTCTTTAAGGCCACATGAAGCTGCTATGCCATGAGATGAAATTTAAGATGAAGATTTCTTGGGGTGCCTGGGTGGCTCAGTTGGTTAAGCGTTTGACTCTTGGTTTAGGCTCAGGTCATGATCTCATGAGTCATGGGATGGAGCCCGTGTTGGGCTCTGCACTCAGCAGGGAGTCTGCTTAAAGATTCTCTCCCTTTGCCCCTCCTCCCACTCGCTCGCATGTGCAGATTCTCTCTCTCTCTCTCTTTCAAAATATAAATAAATAACTCTTTTTAAAAAATGAAGATTTCTTTTTCCAGCCCCTTGTCCCATACTCAGGAGATGTCCAGTAAGATGAAAATAAGTGCTACAATGTAAATTAGTACATTGGAGTCCAAGAGCTTCCAAAAAGTTGGATTACTGGTTGGATTGTTCCATTGACCATCTTTGCCTCCTGTATTGGGGAGGGGGGTTTGGACCTGAGCACAGCTCTAGTTAGGGAAGGGTATTGTGATTCATTCTCTCATTCATTTATTCAATGATGAGTTGGCCTTAGATAGGGCTGTAGGAGGCAAGAAGGAAATTGTTTGCATCTGATCTAGAAAAACCACTAAGTTAAAAGACAAAGCATTCTGATTCCTATTAGGGAGGGGTGTCTTCAGAAGCAATTGACAAATGTCCGAGAAAGGACAGCTTTTGCCAGATGGAAGAATTGTGCAAGTGCTTGTTGCAAAAGGCTTTGTCCTATGTCTTTGTTTTTCACATGCACAACAAGCTATTCAGTGGTGCACATACCACCCCACTGGGAAGCTGGGACTTGTCAGCTGGCAAAGTTGCGTGATGCATTGGGAGAGAGGAGTTCAGTGCATTCCATGGTGACTCTTTGCCCTGCCGCCATCCTGAGAAGTCTATTATAGTAAACATCTGTTGTTTTGGTCTGCCTCGTATCTAGTTCTCTCTTTTCTGGTAAAAAAATCTCTACTTTCTTTTGGGGAAAACCCCGCCCTCACTCTCCATTCCCATAACTTAGCTGGACTATCCCACCTCCCAGTTGCAGGGTGGTAACCTGGGCTTAATCAATCAGTGTGTGCTTTTTCCCAGGTCAGGATGCTCCTGTGACCTGAGCTGGACCAATAAACCCAATTGTGGGACTCTGTGGTACAACTAACTTCTGGGGAAGAGAAACTCTGGGGTTGGGACACTGTGAGGATGTAGGCCCATGCTGGTTGTACGTCACTTGGTCACTATGAATGAAAAGCTTGCCTGAGAATAAAGCCAACATAGGACGAAACAAAGCTGAGAGAGGAAAGAGACTGGTTTCTGATAATATATTGTGAGCATCTGGATGCAGCTATGCTTGAAGCTCCCTTGTATCTTCCATTATACATGCCAATAACTTCCTGTGGTAGATTAAATTTGGCCACAGTTTCTTTGTGACTCTTTTCTTAAGAGGTGGGGTCTGTTTCCTCACCTTTTGAATTTGGGCTGGCCTGTGACTTGCTTTGCCTCATGGAATGTGGTGGGAGCAACAGTGTGTGGGTTCTGGACATGGGGCCTTGAGGAGCCTTGAAGCTTATGCCGTCACCCCCTTGGGCCTCTGCTCCACAGCCACCATGTGGCTGTAACAACATGAAAGAAAGTTAATCTGCTGGAGGACGAGAGGCCATGTGTAGGAGAGCTAACGCACCAGTTGCTAGTGCCAATTGCCCAGTATGCCCTTGAGACCATTTTGGACCTTCCAGCCTAATTGACCTTCCCACTGAATGTAGCTGCATGAGTGAGGCCAGGTGAAGCCAGCAGAGGAAATGCTCAGTGTAGCCACAGCATCAGAATTTGTTATTTTAAGCCACTAAATTTTGGAGTGGCTTGTTATGGATCAATCAGTAGGTGATAACACTCCTCTTTTGGCTTAAGTCAATTTGATTTTATTTTTTGTCATTTGCAACAGAGACCGCTTTGCAACGCTTCTAACTGACATACTTATATAATACACTAAGCCTTACTGGAAGTGTGCCTTTGCAGAATTTCTTCCCACTTATGCCACTGGGGCAGTGAGATCAGCTGCCTCCACCTACATCTCCACTTGTTGATGTACAGGTGTGAACTCACTTGATGGAATCCATTTCTCACTCATGTTTGTATAAATCATTTGAATGATAGAGCCACTGTGCCTAAAAGGTGAGTTTCTCCAGCACATGCACCTGTCGGGAGACCATTCAACAACTTGTCTTTACTGGTCACTTATGTGATTTGACACTTGACATTCCTTCACCTCATTGGAGGAAGTTCTCTCCAAGATGACTTCTTGAAGTTGTAGTTCCTTTTTATAGGCACTTACACATGACTTCTGGGGTTCCTGGTCTTTCCCTAAAATGCCTAGGAGATATGAAGCATGTTATCTGAGACTAAGGAATGTACTAGAGACAATGAAATAACACCAGCCCTAGAGTTGGACGTATATGGGTTCAAGGGCTGGCTCTGACACCTGCTGGCTGAGGGCCTTTTGCATATCACCCAATCTGTATGAAATTTGGTTTCTTTACAGGTACAGTGGGAGGTAATAATACCTACTTCCTGGGGTTATGGGGCCCATTCTGTGAGGGAAGGCGTGGGGAGTGCCTGGCAGGCGCTGTTGGCAGCCCACATTTAGCAGTGACCTTCAACATCGTTTCTCTTGTTGAAGGCAGAGTATCACAGAACATGTTTTTCCCCTTCCCCTTTATTTCATTGTTAGCACTGGAAGGAATCATGCATTGTTTGGTTTGGAATCAAGATTGTAATGGGGTGCCTATGATAAAGAAGTTTTTCTAATAGAATATCTGTTTATTTCCTTTCAAATATGACCCATATAGACATGATGCTCAGAATGGTGATGATATTAACAAGTTATAACATCATGTGATAATGTTGTATGTAATAAAGATATGATTATGGTGAGATAGTGGTGCTACAGCAACATGTAGGGAAAAGTGGCTACGATTCTTTTGGAAGCAGCATTAAAGAAGTCACACTTGATCTAGGTATTTAACACTGAGTAGAAGTTTCCAAGACAGGGATTGGAGAGGAATTTCCAGGCAGAGGCATGGAGGTATGAGAGAGTGGTATGTTCCAGAGACTGCAGGAAGTTCAGTATGCCATGATGTGGGGTAATTGTAAGGGTATGTAAGGAGGAAGGCTGGATAGGTGGCAGCCAATCATGAGGGACGCGAGGCCTCTATACGCTAGGGAGTTGGACTTAATACTGTAGATAGTAGGGCATCGCTGGGGGACTTTAAGCACGAGAGTGACATGAAAGTCCAGGCAAATAAAGAGTTTTTGGGGGTGCAAGACTGGAGGCTGCAAGACCAGTTGTGAACAGATTACAAAAGTCCATCTACAGCTGACGAGGATCCAAGTTAAGGTGGTTGTCCTGACCGTGGGAGAGAGGAAGGACTAAACTATCCAGGGGGCAGTGTTGTGAGGAGTTGGTGGCCATTTGGATGTGGGGTGGTTGAGGGTGAAAGCCAAGGAGAAATCGAGGCTGCCTATTTGTTTTCTCACTTAGATTTCAGAAATTAGGTGGTGCCACAAATCCCATGGGGAGGGCAGGAAAAGAAGCAGACTTGGTGAGGAGCAGGGGAAGACTGTTTCGGACTTGAATTTGAGGCATCTTGAGAAATCCAAGCGAGGCTATCAGGAGAGCTTCTAGGTCAGCTGTAGACGGAGGAACCACCAACATGGAGAAGAGCTTTAAAGCCATTGGTATGAATAAAGTTGTCCAGGGAACATGTATGCTCCGATTCTAGAGAATGCTACCCTTAAGTTGGGCATAGAAGAAAAACCATGGAAGAGAATGCTGGCAAACTGCATTTTCCAAAGATTGACTGCAACAGTATCCTCTCTCCCGCATGGCCTTTTCCCTTTGTGACTGTGCCATTCCTCCCAGAGAAGGGAGGGTCTATGTCCCTTTCTTGCGATCTGGACAGGCTTATGATGTTAGGTGACTTCCAAGCTTCAGTAATAAAAGAAGATGCAGCCTCCCCTGGTTCCCTTAGGACATTCACCTTTGGAGCCCCGAAAACCTGAGGTTGCTGTGTTTTTAAGAACTCAGGCCACAGCGAGAAGCTATGCGTAGGTGTTTTGGCTAACAGCCAAAACAGCTGAGGTCCCCACTGATGACCAGCATCGACTGCCGGACGTGTGAATGAGGACGCTCCCCGATTTTCCCTGCCCCCAGCTGTAAATTCACGCATAGCCTTTGAGTCCTTCATGTAGCAAAGAAAAGCCATCCCTACTGTGCCCTTTCTGAATCCTGACCCACAGAATCTGTGAGTATGGCAAAATTATTGCTTTAAGTAGCTAAGTTTTAGGATGTTATGGTCTGAATGTTTGTGTCCCCACTCTATTCCTGTGTTGAAATGCTAATTCCCAATGTGATGGTACTAGGAGATGGGGTCTGTTGGGAGGTGATCAGGTCGTGAAGGTGGAGCCCTCATGAATGGGATCAGGGCCTTTATAAGAGAGATCCCAGAGAACTCTCTCACCTCATTTACCATGTGAGGACACGGTGAGAGATGGTTGTCTGTGAACCAAGAAGCACCGAATCTGCTGGCACCTTGATCTTGGACTTGCCAGCCTCCAAAACTGTGAGGAACAGATGTTTGCTGTTTGAGACACCAGTCTGGTATCTTTGTTAGAGTCACCCAAACTGACAATGGCAGGGGGAAATGTGCTATACAGAAATAGATCATTCGAGAGTCAGGACAAGGACAACAAGGAAGAGTCAAAGAAGTTGGAAGCGAATGGAGAGAGAGACAGAGAAGCCTAGAAGAGGTCCAGATGGCTAACACCTAGGAGGTGTCCAGCGGGTTTGGCCACTAGTAAACCATTGGCCACTTCAGCAGGAGCACCTTCAGTGCATTAGGAAGGCCCAAGTCAGATTGCCATGGAGGAGGAAAGCGGAAAGGGAGTGTGGGCTGCTTTTTCAACAAGATTGCCCATGAAGCATGGGACAGGAAGGCTGGGAATTAGATGGAGATGCAGGGTCAAAGAATTTTCTAGAGATTTGAGAGGAGCCAGAGGCTGGAGATGCAGAATTGGAGGAAGCTCTTGAAGGAAATAAGAGGGGTTGGATGAGAGCAACCACCCTTATGAAGAAATGGTCTTGAACAACCTCTGGCAGGAGGTCGAAAGGATGGTGGTGGAGATAACTTCTGAGGCTGGGGATCTTAACCGCTTTTACTTTGGCGGCTGCCATGAGGTACTTGGTGGAACAGACATGGGCTCAGAATTCAGGGATCGACAGCCACAGGAAGCAGTGCTATTCCATTTAATGCCTTGTCATTGAGGAATTATATTATTGCTTTAATAGCAAAACTTAGGTAACTTTATTGTCTATTTATAAAAGGTGACATCTACCACAGGAAATCTTACATATCTTTTTTGCTTCTACTATGATTAAGAAGTTATTTCTATAGCATCCTTACTGATGATCTATTTTCTTAAGTACATAAGTGATTGCTTTTTCCATTAAATGAAATTCTGCCTTTTTGAGACTTCTATTCATCGGTACCAGCTCTCCCTTCAAACCTACACAAAGGAGTAGGCATACAGATCCTGTTTCATCTTGTAATTAACTAAGGGTAGAGAGAACAAAAGTAAGGACCCAGAATTTAAGGTGACTCTGCTATTTTTTTTTTTTTTTTTTAGCTGTAAGGTCAGTGTGCCTCTAATTCAGGGACATTCAGTAAAAATGAGGGTAGATGAGACAGAAACAGAAGAGAAGAAGGAACCTAAATAGAAAGCAGGTGAGTAAGTTATGGCACAGATCTATGGCATAATCTATAAAAATGGTCTTGTGTTTTTGATACGGGTAAGTTCCCAATGGCTTTCGTACTGGGTGGGGGGGAGGAGGTTAAAACATTATTGTATTATAGAGTCTCATTTTGTAAATGATAAATATGCATAGAGAAAAGAGTACACATTAAAATGTTAATTGCTTCTTTTCCTCTGGGTGGGGGGATTATGGAGACTTTTCACTTTCCTTGTTTAAAGGGAGCATGCATTTCTTGTGTGAATAAATACTATTAGGAAAAATGAAGCAATGGCTGAAATTTGCATGTCTGTTCATTTCAAATGTGAAAGTTGGCCAATCGCATTGCTCATTTACCTGTAGTAAGGAAGTAAGTCCTGGCTGTTGTCTTTCCTGACGCTTCACCCCTTTGACTGAGGCCATGCTGCACCTTCCTGCTGGCTGCTCCTCAGTGGGTGGTAGGAACAAGACGGACATTGGCCACAGGACAATGTGCATTTAAACGCAGAAAAGGAAAGAACACAGCTACACCTCTGAGAATCTGGTCAGGACTGGGAGGGCCTGGGCCTCAGCATCCTTTCTGTGCTCCCTCTCATCTGGCCTCTGTCCCTTTGAAAAATATCCGTATGTTGGATGCTTCTCTAATCCCGACGGTGCTTTGGGCTCTGTGGGGGCCGTGCTAGCTTTGTGGGGGCCTGTGACCTTCTTCCTGTTAGTGCTGGAGGTGAAGCGAGAGACCCTTCTGGGCTATTACGGTGATCTCCTCAGGGACAATTAGGAGTTGGGGCAGCTGGGCTGAAACAGTGCAGGGAAGTTGTTTTTCTGTTTTGCCTCTCTTTCCTTACCCTTTTACTGTTAATCCTAGCCATTGGTGTGTGTGTGTGTGTGTGTGTGTGTGTGTGTGTGTGTGTATTTATCTATGTTTTGGGAGAATTCTACTTTCCAGACTGTCTCTTCAGAATGTCCCTCTCCTCTTCCTGTCTGTCACCCAGCACTTCGTGCTCCTACCTGCTAAAGCTGCTGGTGGTGGTGGATTGGTTTGCTCGCCGTACGTTTGTCTTTTTGCCCAGTAGACTGTGGGCTCCTTGAGGGCAGGAACCCTCTATTACCAACAGCATCAAAAGAACTCAGCAGACACTTACCTACAATCTTTGTATTCCCAGCACCCAACACTGCATCAAGTGCTGAATAATCATCCCCTGGTAATGGCCCCTGCTAGCATTTCATCATAAATATGTGAGTTTCCTGGGTTTCTGAATCACAGTAGGTATTTTCTCGGTGTGGTCTGTAATTTTACTTTAACTGGTGTATGAAGCAATTGTCTTACAGTCTGAATGTGTAATACGCTACATGTGCCACAGAGATTGGCTAGCGCCTGCCTGTCTGTGCTAAGCCTCTCTAAGCAAATACACATCCTCTGACAGGCTTCCCTTTGACTTTATAGACTGATATGTCGAATTCTGACTTAGAGAGTTCCCGTTGCAGTATCTGGGCGGTGGAAAATTTGGCTGCGGAGGAAGACAGCTTCTAGTGCAGACTGTAGCATTGGGGAAACATGATTTCTGGCAAGGATTTATGTAAAACATTTTCAGAATACTGACTGTATCTTTAATGAATGCTCAGTCTCTTATTTTTGTGAGGAGCTATTTTCCATTGGAAAACAATCTTGGGTTTTAAGTTATGCTGTGTAAAAAGTTTCCAGAAAATGTCAGGGCATTTTCCAGGAGCACCCTAGGAGGTAGGAGCAGTTAAAACACTTTAAAAAAAAATCTGTATTCTGATGGACGTTGGCCATTTAATTTGTTTTTCATTGATTCTTAGGCCAAAAAGAATTCCAGCTGGGTGTGAGTCAGGATAGTGTGAGTGAAGAGCAGTGGAGTCTTGGTCCCACTCCCTGGGGAGGGAGCCACTGGGTTACTAGTCCAGGTGACACAATTGGAGACCAGATTTCTTTTCATCACTTCTTTGAACCAGGTTTCCTAACTTGGAGCAGATGACTTCCTCCTGCTCTTTGATCATTTGCCTCTGCTCTCTTTTCAGCCGTGTTTTGGGGCTGGTGTGGGGTAACTCCAGGTAGAGGAAATCACCTCTGGGGGGAAATAGAGGCTTAGATGTGATAAGCACATTTTATGAGTAAGTCCCATGTAGGTGTTTTATACAGACCCTCTTTATTTCAGCTAACCGTCCTACAAAGGGACCGGTTATTGTCCCCACTTATAAATGAGCACACCGAGGTACAGAGAATTTAAGCAAAGTGCTCGGGACCCCTAGGAAGAGACTGGATTTGTATCCAAATCTGCCTAGTTACAAAGTCCTACACTTTCCAGTACACGATGGTGCCTTCATAGCACGTTAGAGTAGGGTTCATGTTACCCAGCACAGGTGAGTGGAAAGAAATATTTGGAAAGAAACCTTTCTGAAGGTTTTTACTATATTTCAAGCATCGAGGGTGGAGTTTATGATGTCCAGGCAGGAGGCTTGAAGCTGGCAAAGCTACTCTGGCACCTTCTGCCCACAAGACAGGCTCTGTTTATTTCATGCCAGCTAATGTGGAGGGTGCCGTAAATGATTTATGCTTGAAGGATTTTTTTTTTTTTTTTGGTCAACAAAAACACTCCTATTGCAATGAGCCTTGGATTCTCAATTTTTAATAAACCAGGCATAGTAGTTGCCTAAGGTCAAGAGCAACAGACTGTGTTTATGCTGAGGAGGTGTCAAGTCAAACGCGCTCCTGGTCAGAATCCCCCCTGAGCGGATGGATTTTCCATCGCCTGACTCTCAGCGTTTAACCCTGGACATTCGCAGCTTTAGAGTGTCCTCTGGGGGGTCATCAGGGATAACTATTAGGAAGCCCGAAACGGAGGACTTTGGTGGGTAGGGGGTCTGTTGGCGGTATTATTACCAGCGAGTTTCCTAGGACTGAGACTCTTCAGAATTATAGGTTGAACACGGACGCGTGGAGCTGTATCCAGACTCTGTGTTACCCTGCTCGGGTCCTCAAGCCCCATGAATCGGGCAGCTGCAAAGGCTAGTAGCAGGGAGTCACCATGGAACTTGTTGCTAATGTTTATGCAGTGACCTGTATGGAGCTGCATACAGTATGGCTATTGTTCTGCATTTCAGGGGGGCCAGTTAGTGGCTGGTGTTAAAATGCGTTCAGGATTTGGATGGAGAATCCTCTCTGCCCACCACTCTATTGGATCCCAGAGGAATGTCCAGACAGTGTCTGGGCCTAGGGGGTGGGGGTAGAATAAATTGGGGCAGACACTGAGACTGGGGCCGAGGGGGGGGTACATCCCGGGAGAGCCACATGGCCCTGGCCTCTTTTCCTGAAGGGTACACATTTAAACTTTTTTAAAAATTTATTTTTCAGTTTTACATGGAGTGAATGAAATGCTCACTCTTTCTGGTGTACAGTTCTAGAAATTTGGCCAAATTGCTTGGCGTTGTGACCACCACGGTAAAGATACAGAGTGATTCAGTCACCCCCCCTATAGTTTTGCCTTTTCCAGAATGTCCTATAAGTGGAATTATGTAGTCTTTTGAGTCTGGCTTCTTCCATGTATTATAGTACATTTGAGATTCATCCATGTTACTGCGTGTATCAATTGTTTATTCCTTTTTATTGCTGAGTATGTATCATGGTTTGTTTATCCACTCACCAGTTGAAGGACCTTTGAGTTGTTTTCATTTTTTAGAGAGTATGAATAAAGCTGCTAGAAACATCCATGTACAAGTTTTTGTGTGAACGTAAGTTTTCATTTCTAGGAGTGGGGTTGCTGGGTCATAAGTAAGTGTATACCTAACTTTATGAGAAACTGCCAATTTTTTTTTTTCCCAGAGCGGCTGTACCATTTTGTATTCCCATCTTCAATGTGTGAAGTTCTAGCTGCTCTGCATATTTACCAGCACTTGGTATTGGATGTATGTATATATCTATATTTATTTTTAGCATAGGTATGTGGCATCTCCTGGTTTTTACTTGCATTTCTACTTAAATGTTTTGGACATTGTTTCCAAATGGGGTTATATGTCACAATTTTCAGGATTGAAAGAAGTAAATAGCACAGTGATATTACATCGTATTTTCTTATGTGGGAAAGAACCATTCATTTGTGAAGTGCATATACTTAAAAATGTAACACAATTTTGGTAACCTTGTTCTGGTGTTTCTCTATTTTCATATACCCTGAGCCTCTAGCATTTAGGAATGGTATCTGGCTACAATTAAAAGCTACTCATCTGTAGTTGAGGCTGAATTATATCCGGCTTCATTCTCTCACGTAAGGGAATTCTAGATGCACAGTGGTTCTACAAAAGCATGAGGGACCCAGGTTCTTTTGTCTTTCTGTGCCATCATCCTTAGATTGTGGCTTCCTTTCTTAAGGTCGCAAGATGGTTTTTATTTTTTATTTATTTATTTTTAAATATTTTATTTATTTTTTTGACAGAGAGAGAGGGCGTAAGCAGGGGGAATGGCAGGCAGAAGGAGAGGGTGAAGCAGGCTCCCCCGCTGAGCAGGGAGCCTGATGTGGGGCTCTATTCCAGGACCCTGGGATCACGACCTGAACCAAAGGCAGACGCTTCACCGACTGAGCCACCAGGCGCCCCACAAGATGGTTTTTAGAGCTCTAGCTATCACAGTAGCTTCCAGGCAGGAGGGAGGGAATGGGGAATGGCTCTTTCAGCTTTTTCTCATGCTAGATGAACATGTATTTCTTCACTCCCCTGGCTGTATCCCTGCTCAGGCTCTAGTTGGCCCATATCCTTCAGAATGGGACTACTTTCTGCCTAGGAGAACAATCCAGACTTTCACTTGGAACCTGTTTATTTCCAGTTTAAACGCAATTTGAACAAGTCCATTACTTGTGTTCATTTGGAAATTGGAAGCCTCAACTTGGAAGCATGAGAACATTGGAGGAGGGATGGCCAACAGCTAGTCTATGGAGACACTAATCATTGACACTTTGACAAGGAAGCAAGAGGCAGACGAAACCCAGGGGATAGCCTACGGCCAGCTAGGGCAGGGGCACGTAGCTGCATGTGGCTTATAAACCTCTGGCATCTTGAGTGTGTAAATCCACCTGGAGGGTTGGCTTGCTATGTAATGAAATAATTTCTGTATCTCTTTCCTTTCTTTGAGACGGTATCCCCCTGAGGGCAGGAACACGGTGGCTTTTCTATCTGTATCCAATATTTTATATACCTACACGTGAAAATTATGTACTTTTTACCAGCTTTCTAGGAAGACCAAATAAAGTGAAATAAGATTGGATGCTCTGTGGAACTGTGGAGTTAGGGCTGCCAGAGAAAACACAGGACACCTATCAACTTTGAATTTCAGACAGTGTTTTTTGGTTGTTTGTTTTTATTACGAGTATGTCCCAAATAGTGCATAGAATATACTTATATTAAAAATACATTCACTGCTTATCTGAAATTCGGATTCACTATGAGTTCTTTATTTTGACTTGTTAAATCTGGTAACCCTACTTGGAGTGTATGGGCATCAGGAGAAGGCCTTGATTACCTTTCAGCCTGATATAGCAAGAGGGGTAGAATTGATTTTAATGAAGCATTCATTCTTGGCACAATGGTAGAAAATTTGTTGATCTAATTTTGCCCTGAGTGCGGGCCTGCTCTCTGCTCTTCTGAAGCAGATGAAATAAATTTCCCTTTTCATAACTGCTAATAAGCTGACCGAATACAGTAGCCTTTAGAGAAACCCTAGCTAAGGGGTTTAAGAGACATAGGGATGACATGGAGCTTGTTATCTCTTTGACTTATCCCTTGCCTGTTTAGAGAATTTTTTTTTTTAAGAGTTGTGTATGCTTTCCTTGAAGATCTGTTTGTGCATTTGGACCTAGAATTAGAACAGGAAAGCTCAGTTCACTGGAGAGTCAAGAATAAGATCCTTTTGACGTGAGCACAGTAGGCCCATATTGACATATTTGGGGCTTTCTCTGAACCAGTGATTCTCCAAGTGTGGTCCCTGGACCAGCAACATCAGTACCACCTGGAAACTTAATTAGAAATGTAAATTTGGGCCTCACCCCAGAGGCCATCCCTCCTCCAATGTTCTCATGCTTCCAAGTTGAGGCTTCCAATTTCCAAATGAACACAAGTAATGGACTTGTTCAAATTGCGTTTAAACACAAACTCTTTGTGTTGGGCCCAGCATTCTGTTTTTAACGAGTCCTGGAGGCATCTGATGCACAGTAAGTTTTGAGAGCCATGGTTCTAAATCAGAGATCGGCAAACTTTTTTTTTTTTTTAATCAAGGAGCAGATAGTAAATATTTTAGACTTGAAGGCCATAGGGTGTCTACTACTCAACTCTGCCATGGTTGTCCTAAATCAGCTACAGACAAGATGTACCCGAGTGGGTGTGGCTGTGTTATGAAGTAACTACAGCTTTACATCCCAGGCGCAGGGAGCCGGACAGATGTGTCCCTCCTGAGTAGCTTCCTGACCCCTGCAGGAACTAAGACACCTTCGGAACAGGCAGACTTGCTTGTTGCTCATCTCTTCTAGTCATTGAGAGATGTGAAGTGCTCTTCTACAGCCACCATCAGCAGTGAGAGCTACCCGAAGGAGAAAACGGCAGAACAGAGCTGCTGGGTCTGGTGAAGTAGCTGCAGTCATTAGAGAAGGCTCGCTCTCCACGGGCCCAGTGACTAGGATGGCTTTGTCCGTCTGGGAGTTCTACCCTGTTTGCAACTGCCATGCTCATTGAGACCATTCTGACTGCTCTTATGGGGGTTTGTTCCTCTGTGTCCCAAGTGCTACCTGGCAGTCCTGTTCTGTTTCTCTAGCCCACTCACTCTCCCTTTGTTCTAGAGGACTAGTTTACACATCCTCTCCTCGTTCCTCAGCACATCTTCCTCCCTCCTTGCTCTCAGCTGATGGCCTCGATCCCCTGTCATTGAGAAAATAGAGGCAAGAGAAGAGGACTTCTGCAGGCTGCCATTACTAGATCTCGGAACCGACCCACTTCTGTCCCCAGGACTCTGTCTGTCCTCCTGTCACTGCAGATAAACTGCCACTGCATCCATCCAAGGCAAATGCTCCACTTTTGCACTAGATCGCATGGCCTCGCACCTGCCTGAGGACATTACTGTAGCAACTGCCTCCTTGCCTTCCATATCGCTGTCCTCTCCCACCCCCATCATTCCCTCAGTGTCAAAACTGCTGTGATTTCCCCCACATATCCTTCCTGCCACCACCCCTTTTCTCTGCTGCTTCTGATAGCAAAACTCTTGGAAAGGGTTGCCTATACATGCCTTCCCCATTCCTTGTGTCAATCTTCTTTTGAACTCACACATGTCAGGCTTTTGTCTCCACCACGTCCCTGAAACCACGTGTCGATGTCACATTGACCTCCAGGCTGGTTAATTCCATGGTCAACTAGGCTCTCGGCAGCACTTGACAGGCTTGTTGACTGCCTCCTCCATGACATGCTTCCCTCAGTTTTCTGGGACATCACTCTCTCAGCTCTCATCCTGTCTTCCTGGATGCTCCCAGCTCATCTCATTTTCTGGTTCCTCCTCCTCCGCCCCACCTCTAAATGTTGGAGCTCCTCAGGACCTAGCCCTTGGACCTCCTCTCTATACTCATTCCTTTGCTGATCTCATTTAGTTTTATGGTTTAAATTGCGTGTATATGCAGAGCTATCACAGGTCTATGTCAACACATCCAACTTCCTACTCCACATCTCCACCTAGATATGTACTAGGTATCCAAAATGAGAAGTGACCAAACGAAACTTCATATTTTTCCCACCAAGTCTACCAAACCCATTTACCCTCAATCAATCAAAAACCAAACCCAATTACCAACTCAAGCAATGATGACGCCATCTTTACCGATGTGACAAAACCCTTGGAGTCATCCTTGACATTTCTCTCTCTCACATTCCCAGTCATAGCCATCAGCACATCCTGTTGACTTTAAAGTGTATCCAGAACCCACCCACTTCCTATACCCTGGTCCAAGCCACTCTTACCTCTTCCCAGGATTACTATTGATAGCTGATGTTCTGGCCTCCTCTCTCCAGCCTTTGCCCACCATCCTCCACTGTCCACACAGCAGCAGAGCGAGCTTTTTATAACAAGGATCAGATCAGTCCCTGCTTTGCTTTCCATCCTACAGAGGCTTCCAAAGCCCTCTGGGATTTGTTCCTCTGCTGCCTCTCTGATCTGACCTCCTGATGTTACGCCTCATTTCATTTTTTCAAACTTTTAAAAATCAGAATAATGCTTCTTCCAGACACATTTAGAAGGAAACTCAGTTTGTAGGATGGGTATAAATGGTATTAGAAACGTTAATCTTGCTTTAGTTGTCTTTTTTGTGAAGGGTTGAGAAAGTCCTGATTTACATTGCAACAGCAGAATACCCTTGAATTAAACTGACCCAGAAGTTCAAACGAGGATAGTCAGATATTTTTATTTCAAAGTTGAATTATTAGCAGCGTTTAGCAGCTGGTTGTTTATTATTGCATGTGCATGTGTGCACACACGCCAGTCAGGGAAGAAGTATCCAGATTTATAATAAGGTCTCAAACTGCTAATAATAAGCTGTTATTATGATGTGGTAAGTTACACATTCATGGGTTCTTTTTTTTTTTTTAGACATTTGTTTATTTGAGAGAGAGAGCATGCGAGTGGGGGGAGGGGCAGAGGGAGAGAGAGAATCTCAAGCAGATTCTCCACTGAGCGCAGAGCCTGATGCAGGGCTTGATCTCCCAACCCTGAGATCATGACCTGAGCCAAAAGCAAGAGTCCAATGCCCAACCCACTGAGCCACCCAGGCACCCCACACATCCATGGATTCTTAAACAATTGATCCACATACTGTGATGAGAATAGTTGCTGAGTATGTGCCTGAGCATTTGAATGTAATACACATGTACTGTTGTAGGGAACTTTACTTGCTTCTAGAATTTTACATGAACAGACATGTGCAGCCTGAATTTTAAAAAGCAAAACAAAACACATAGAATGGTGGCTTCCTTCTTAATCAATGAATGGTGTATTTAGAAAACATTTAAGTAGACACACAGAGTTGGCCTGGGAGAAGTTTTTTTACTGGGTGTCGTGCAAAATCCTTGGGAGCACAAGGCAGTGTATCTGGGAACACAGGGCAATGCTTTAGCAGTCTTCAGCGTGGTAACATTTGGACTTAACAATACATCAGTTGGCCATTTAAAAAATGGTTTTATTTTTTAATTTATTTTTTTGTTTTTAAAGATACATCTTTAAAATTTTATTTATTTACTTGAGAGAGAGAGAGAGAGAGCATAAGCAGGAAGGGCAAGGAAAGGGAGAGAGAATCTCAAGCAAACTCCACGCTGACCGCAGAGCCCAACTTGGGGCTGAAACCAAGAGTTGGACACTTGACTGACTGTGCCACCCAAGTGGCCCTAAAAAATGGTTTTTTAAAACAGATTCTTCTGACTTATTCTCTTTTTAAGCTATTTTTTAAAAAAATAGCAAACGTTGTGTTTTGGTTTCTGTACAAACAAAATCTACTGAGCAATATGCAGGAGGCCAGTGAACTTGGGTGTCTTTTCCAAAGAGCCATTAGGAATGATTCCAAAGACAACTTCTAAGCACCCAGTAGACATTCAGTTAATGAATGTTAGATGTTGAATGAACACAGTGGAATTTAGAAGGGGAGGCAATATTCAGTGTCTTCTTCAAAAAGCAAAACCTTGCCTCACCCCCCCTTCCTGCCTGTATGATGTGGTTTTGACCATGAACCCTAGGGTCAGATGGGCTGGATTCCATTCCTGGTGCCATCACTTACCAGGTGGTGACCTTGGCCAAGTAACAGAACTTCCCTGTGCCTCAATTTCTTCATCTCTAGAATCTATTAAAAAAATATTACCTCACGGGACTGTTTGGAGGGTTAAATGAATTAACGTGCAAAAACACCTAGAATAATGCCTGGCAATAAAAAAATGTTTGCTGTCATCATCAATATCATGATTATTATTATGAGAGGTGATGTTTTTCATAGCTGCCCATCTAGCAAAGACCACAGGATATTGACCTGAGAACAAAGATTCTCTGTCTCTTCTGAACTTGTAGCATTTTGAGGTGCTTCAGGCAATTCGCGGGACATCAAACACACTCAAGCAAAGATACAAGGCTCGTGAGGACACATCCTTTTTCCGTTAATGTGGATAAGCAACAGGATTGGGGGTATCTCTGATTATTGCTTCTCTGGAGTTTAAGGCATATTTTTTTTTGCTGTTGCTTCTAGGGGCACACACACTTGGGGTGGGGGGGAGAGTGCTGATTTAGGGTTTTTTTGTAGAAGGGGGTCGAATCTTCTTTCCCATGGGGCTGGTTTCCCAGTGGGAAATCTTGTTGTTGCCTCTTACAGCCAGGTCAGGCCTGTGGGAAGAGCTGGACAAAGCAACCATCTTCCATTCTGGGACAGAGAGGATGCTTAGAAACCCAGATGTTTCCCATGGAGGTGAAGAACAACACCCATCTTCCTGGTGCAGCCCTCCTAGCCTCTTTCTCCAGTCTGGATTCTACCTCCCCAGCATTGCGTCTCCCTTGTCCAACCTGTGTTCCAGCCAAGAGGGAAGTTACTCTGCTTCCCACACAGACCCTGAACCTCTCCCTTCTGTACTTTAAAAAATAATGATTATTATTTTAACCACAGGAATTATTCCTACTGCTGTTTACTGAGACCGAGAAGGTGCCAGGCACATGCAATATCATAACATACCTGTGATTATTTACACTTCATGGACACGCAGAGGAAACAGGAGTATGAAATTTGACCTAAGCCCAAGATCCCTTGGCTTGTGAATGTGAGGTTGGGCTTCAAGCTCTGACCATGTTTGCGTATCTTGTCCTCTTAACTCATAGTTGTCAAAGCTGCACTGGGGATCTGGTAGGCCTGAGACCTGCAGGGAAACCTACTTTGTTCATGCTCCTGGCTTTGGGAAAGTCAGCGGAAACTTGGCAGAAGTAGATTTTTCAAAAAATGTGTTTTCATTATACATTTATTCAACATAAATTTGGAGAGATATTATCCAATATAGAAGTAATATAACCATCTGTATTAAATCATCCTATCAACATAAATGCCACTTGCACGCATGTACACGCACGTGCACACACACACGGACGCTCCCCCAGAGTAGGGATGAGAGGCACACCACATCCTACCTTTACAGTCACAGTGGCTGCCTGCCATAGCCATAGTCTCCAGGGAGGTTTGGGTGGTCTCCTCTCTTTCCCTGGTGGCTGCCAGGGCTGTTGGCATGGATTGATTTCAGTTTAACGGATCCCATCAGAGCGAGACCCAGAGCCTTTTAGAGGGGACTGGCTCTGCAGGCAGAAGGACGGAGTGCCTCCCTGGGAGCTGTGAAAGCCCCCAAGCCCTTATCTTCTGTCGTGGGAAATATCTTTCTGTGACTGGTTTCTCTGGGGCTTTGCTATGATTGACTCTTTTTTTTTTTTTAAGGTTTTATTTATTCATTTGACACAGAGAAAGCACAAGTTGGCAGAGTGGCAAGCAGAGAGAGAGAGGGAGAAGCAGGCTCTCCACTGAGCAGGGAGCCGGACATGGGGCTCGATCCCAGGACCTGGGGATCATGACCTGACCAGAAGGCAGCCGCTCAACTGATTGAGTCACCGAGGCACCCCTCTGTGATTGACTCTTTGCGAATGAATGAACCCTAACATGCTGACTGTGGATATAATTAGTGTGGTTGCTGGCTCTGTGCTTGCCACCCACCTGGCTGTCGGTTTTATGGATATGCAGATTAGGCAGGTGCAGAGGAGCTATGGGAACCCTCACTGGGAGCAGGCATAACATCAACATCATTATTGATAAAGGGCTGTTGCCAGAACCGGGACTCAGAGTCCTAATTCCTGTGCTAAGTAAGACGTGGCAACAGCTTCCTGCCACATGCAAACTAGGTGCCACACCCCAAATGCCATCGTTCTCTCCTCCGGACTCAATTCCAGTGTTCATCCAGCACACTGGTGTTGAGCTTCTGCTCCGAGCCGGACACAACTAGACACAGTGATGAGAGCAGAATGGACATAGCCAGTACCATGGTAGAGTTTCTATCTACGGGGGTGGGCAATCAAATAATCATACAGATAAAACACAGCTTCCACATGGTGAGAGCTATAAGGCAGCTTCTTGGCCCTGTGGCTTTGGTCCAGCCTGGAAGGCCAGAGGGGCAGAGAGGGCTTAGCTGAGGATGCGATGCTCCAGGTGGGCTGTGGAAGAGGAGGAGAGGGAGGACTTGCCTGGGGAGCAGAGAGGGGAGGCAAGCTAGGCAGAGGGCATGGACTGGGATAGGTTTGGTGGTTGGAGGTGTGAGCCGTGGAAATTCTCCCCATTCTTTAAGCCAATTTGCAGTCACCGTTCCCATGAGGAGCCTGCTCTATGCCCCTGAGCCCTGGGTTTCTTACAGTGTTTGATACACCCGGGCTCCTATGAGGGACTAAATTCCTTGGGGGTGAGAGCCCACAGTTAGTTGCCCGGAAGGACCATGAACTACCCTTTCTCACACCAGCTTCCTGCTGCAGGGCTGGCGGGTTGCATCCTGAGCTCTGCCTCCTGCCTGAGTCACAGCCTGGGGAGGCCAGGGAAGGATTAGGAGGGAGTGAGCCTGACTGAGCAGCCCCCAGCCCGGCAGACTTCTGCCTTGGTCATTCCACCATGGGCAAGATCTGGCAGACCAGGGGAGAGAAGCCATGGCTGGCCCAGCCACCCCTCATGCCTTTCAGAGTATGCCTGACCCTTCCCAGGGCAGGCCGTCAGGACACGAAGCTCACAGCCTACGCTGGCTTTCATTTCCACTTACTCACAGCAAAATTTAGAGTGATGAGTCCTTCTCTGTTCTGGGCCAAGTTTCTCAGTAGAGCAGGAGACATCAGTTCATTTAGCAAACATTTATTGCACACCCTGATGTGTCATGCCCCAAGTCCCTGGGTTCTGGGGCCTCAGAGGTGAACAGGCTCTGTCCCCTGTCTGCGGGGGCTCCCAGCCCATGACACTGCTGGCCCCCTCCACCTCTCTGAACTTGTCTGCAAGGTGGGGGGAGGTGAATGAAATCCCATATCATGCAGGGCTTTGTATTCTGGGGAGGGAGATGTATGGCCAACCCCAGAAGAATCTTAGTAGTTTCCTGTGTGCCACACAAGAGCATTCCCAGGGGCTGGGCTGGGGCCCTCACTTGGGTGGTCTCACTGCGTTGTCCAGCTGGGCAATGAACCAGTGCTTCTGTATTTCTTTCCTTGTAGAAAATGGCTCCGAGGGTCTTGAAGACTCTAGTGCTTTGCGTGGCAACCAGAAACAGCGGGCTAGGCGTCACGATGAGGAAAGGTGGGGACTGAGGGAAGGAGGCCTCCTCTCTACCCCAGGACCCTTGAAGTGTTCTGGGGGAGTTTGGCTGGCTGTGGTCATGGGATGCCCACCTGGGAACACTGCTTCTATCTGCCACGATCACCGAGGACCCAGCGATCTGTTGCAGAATGAGGCAGTGCCCCTGCTCAGAGTGACTGGGCTTTAGATACGCCATTAGCTCATCGAAGAGGCAGCTCAGTTGTCATGGTACAGAGCCAGGCTTTAGAGTGAGACTGCCTGGCCATGTCGTCCTGGGCTAATGGCAGAGCTCCTGGAGCTTTCTTGTTGGTAAGATAGTGCAAATGCCACATATTGTGCGGAGAGAGCAGAACGCACATGTAATGTCCTTTGCACGGTGGTGGGCATAAAGTTGGCGAGCTCAGTCAGCAGGGCTGGATGTTGCTACCTGCCCCCTTGACTCTTCCTGTCGTGCTCCAGGCGGAAAGGTTCTGTGCACCATCATGTGCTCAGGCAGAGTACGGTGCTGCTGCTTGAAATGCAAGAATGAGGTCCAGGGTTCTCCGAACCCCTCCTGCTACAGGAACTGGCTTTCGTGGGGAAAGTCATGCCTCAGGTTGACCTCCTGCTGTTGCCCTGGACAACTGCTCTTGGGGTGAAGTGTGTTCTCTCTACCCTTGATGTTGGAAACGTGCTGTGGTCTGCCAGCCAGCATTGTTGGCACCGACAGAGGCTTGTTAGGAATGCAGCATCTGGGTGCCCCCCCAACTCACTGCCTAAGAATCTGCATGTTAACAAGATCCCAGGTGATTCCTGTGCACCTTAAAGTTCGAGAAGCCTGCTTGTCCTCGTATCAGCTCATGGGGATCAAGCCCTCACTATATTTTTGGTGTGGTGGGGCGAGAGTACAGATTGGCGGGAGAGAGAAGGGGAGTGAGTCCATGAGACAACTGACAACAACGGAACCTCACTTGGGACTTTCTGCCTCCCATCAGCTGTCACACTGAACCTCGTTCACTTGTTGCCTCCGCCCGTAGGTGAGCTCCTAGGGCAGGGTCTCTGCTGCCCTCACCAAATACCCTACACTCTAGTTCACTGCTTGGCTCACAGTAGGACTCAATAAATATTTGAGTAAACTCAGTGAGATGATTTCCATGGAAGTGTGGGTTTCCTCTCCTTGGTTCTGAAGGCCAGGTGCAGATGGGGGGTGGGGCAGTGGACGTGCATGGGGTAACTTGGTGTGGCCTGGAAGGAGGGAGAACTCACTGGGTTTCCTTCTCTGTCTCCTTGGCTACCCCCTGTCAGTATGGGATTGCCCGTGCCTTGGTCCTGGACTTTCTGTCTTGAGCTGTACTGTTTTGCCCAGATAGCTTTAAATCGGTGCCCTGACCTCTAGGCTCCTAGGACAGCTGTCTGTTGGACATCTTCATTTAAGGGTTGTTTTTGTTGGGTTCCCTGGTTGCAGACAGAGCCTGGGGATGCATGAGATTTACCGAGGAGAGCGTGCTCTCAGGGGAAAGGGAGTAAGGGAAACAGGGCAGGAGAAGAGACTTGCAAGGATATGGTGCCACTCCCTTACACATGGAATCTAAATAAAGTCAAGCTCATAGAGATAGTAGAATGTGGTTGCCAGCAGTTCAGGGCGGGAAATGGGGAGATATTGGCTAAAGGGTATGCACTTCCAGTTATGAGAGGAGTAAACTATGGGGATCGAATGCACAGCACGGTGACTGTAGTTAATAAGAATCTACTGTATACTTGAAAGTCGCTAAGAGAGTAGATCTCAAGGGTTCCCACCATGCAAAAGAAGGTAACTATGTGAGGTTACCTTGTTAATTAGCTTAATTGTGGTAATCATTTCATGATGTACACATATATCGGAACGTCATGTTGTATGCCTTAAATAGTACAATTTTTATTTTTCAATTATACTTCAATAAAGCTGGGGAAAAAACCATGTGGTGCTAGATGATGTCTGGCCTTGGCCTGATCTTGGCCTGATTGAGGGGTGGGGGTGCATGGGGAAGGCAGGCACATAACCTCCCTGGTGTCTGCTGGTGGAATGGCTGCCTTCATAAGGCAGTTCTATACTTTCAGCAAACGGGTGATGGATGCATCAGCCAGAAAACGGGATCTGAGTGGGGCGTCAGTAGCAGTTACTACTGATGTCCAATAAACATCTATAACTTAATAAGCCTCAAATTGTTCTTCCCTTGCAGACTGAATCCTCCCCAGACTTTCTTATCTCAGTAAATGGCACTACCACTCACCCGTTTGCTCAAGCCAAAAATCTAGAGATCACTCTTGGTCCATTTTTTTTTCTTCCCTTAACCATCCACATCTGGTACATCAGCAAATCCTGTGGAGTCTGCCTCCACACCCTCTCCCATCTGCACTGACTTCTCTCTCTCCACGTATACCATTCTACTTTAAACTGCTACCACCATCTCTTGGGCCTGGATAGCGTCAATGACCTCAAGGCTGATTTCCCTGCTTCTTTTCTTACCCTCTTCAAAAAGCCCCTGGGGTGAATCTTTTTTTTTTTTTTTTTTTTTTTAAGGACTTTATTTTTTTAAAGCAGTTTTAGATCTGCAGAAAAAAGGAAGGCACAGAAATTTCCCATACAGCCCCTGCCCCCACACGTGCACAAGCCTCCCTCATTATCAGCATCCCCCACCAGAGTGGGACATTTATTACAACTGGTGAACCTACACTGACACGTCGTAATCACCCACAGTCCGTAGTTTACATTAGGGCTCACTCTTGGTGTTGTACGTTCTGTGGGTTTGGACAAATGTTTAATGGCATGAATCTACCATTGTGGTATCATGCAGAGTGTTTTCACTGCCCGCCCCCCCCCCGCCCCAAATCCTCCATGATCTGCCTCTTCATCCCTCTCGTAAAATCCCTGGCAACCCCTGATCTTTTTACTGTCTCCTTAGTGTTGCCTTTTCCAGAACGTCATAGAGTTGGAGCCTTATAGTATGTAGCCTTTTCAGATTGGCTTCTTTCACTTAGTAATACACATTTCAGGTTCCTCCATGTATTTCATGATAGCTTATTTCTTTTTAAGGCTGAATAATAGTCCATTCTCTGGATGTACCCCCAGATTATTTATCCATTCACCTACTGAAGAACATCTTGGTAGCTTCCAAGTTTTGGCAACCAGAATAAAGCTGCTATAAGCATCTGTGTGTAGGTTTTTTTTGTGGACATAAGTTTTCATCTCTGTTGGGTAAATACCAAGGAGCACGATTGCTGGGTCATATGGTAAGAGTTGGCTTAGTTTCGTAAGAAACTGCCAGATTGCTCTCCAAAGTGGCTGCAGCATTTTCCATTCCCACGAGCAGTGGATGAGAGTTCCCATTGCTCCACATCCCCGCCAGCATTTGGTATTGTCAGTGTTCTGAGTTTTGGCCATTCTAATGTGTGTGTATTGGTATTGCATTGTTTTAATTTGCATTTCTTGATGACATATGATGTGGAGCCTCTTTGCATGTGCTCATTTGCCATTTGTATATCTCCTTTGGTGAGATGTCTGCTAAGGTCTTTGGTTTTTTAATTGGGTTGTTTTGTTTTCTTATTAGGTAGAGCTTTGAAAAAAACGTGCACCAGATCACATCATCTTCTTGTGTAAAAGCCTTCAATGTCTTGGCACTTAGAATGAATTCAAACTCCTCTCCCTGGCCTATGTCGAGTCCTACATAATCTGACCTCTCCCCCTACCCCATCCCCCCCTGCCCCACCTCCTGCATCTGGTAGGATATGGTAAGGTAGGTTAAGGTAGGAGGTGTCTCTCATGTTTGAACTTCTTTTCTCCCCCACTAGACTGGAAGGTTCTTGAGGGGACGAGCCATGACCCTGACTGGATTTTGTGTGGGTAGCACATTCTTGACCTTTGCGTCTCTGCTCAAGTGTCACCCCACCCCCAATGTCTAGTCTTTCTTTGACAGCAGGAGCTAGTCACTTGCTGTGCCGTTGCCTGGTTCTGTTTCCTTCAGAACACAGATTGCTGTTGGAAATGGTTAGTCCTTTTATTTCTGTGTGTGTCTGTCCCAACCCCCTAAGATGTCAAGCCTGTGAGTGCAGGGGCCTCATGTATCTTGCTCACTGCTGTATCCCCAGTACTAAGAACAGCGCAGGGCACATAACAGGCTCAAGTATTTGCTGACTAAATGACTGAACCCTGGGAGAAGCGAATGGGGAGCCTTGAGGGGCCCAGTTAAGGTCAGGCCACTCTATCCATGGTAGGTTAGAAGTTGTTCTTTTTCCAACTTTCTTCTTATCAAAATAAGCAAAGCAGGAAATGAGACCCAGTTTCCTGCTTATACCTCAGACCACCAGGAAAGACAAGTTCTGGAAAAATCGGAGCACACCCTGAGGTGGTGTGCTGGCTCTTCCCGGCTGAAGGCGCACCTCCCTGGGGACCTGTTAGCTCTCCACGAGGGGCTCATCTCAGGAACCCTCTGGCATGGAGGCCTGTGGAGCTGGTTAATATCACGGCCTTTTTCGTTTTTTTTCCATCTCCTGACTTGGTATTACCAAAGCCCTGATGAAGTCTGGACATCGCGTGTCTGGGGAACAAACACCAATGAGCTATGTTCTCCTGGATGACAACTTTGTTTGAAGAATAAGAAGCAGGTTTTTCCTGACAGGAGAGTCTTAGGGCATAATGAAGTTAAGCCATTCAGGCCTTTGAATTGTGTTCTGAGAAGTTTCAGAAGGAGGAGGCCCAGTATCAGGACCGATCACTCCCCTGTGGATAGCTAGGTTGAATCATAGCGTTTCATTTTGCACCAGGGAGGACTGAGCCATCCTCCCTGCTTCAAGCTCCAGGTCAGGTGATGGTCCTGATAACTTTGAAAGCACAGGGAAGGGAAAGTGGAAAGAATAGGGCTCTGGGGGCCGGGCATTGGATGCCGGAGAGATTTGGATTCTTTCCCTTGTCGTATCTCCCTCTCGTGGCCTCCGGTCCTGGAGGGCCTGCAGAGGATCAAATGGCCTTTTCTTCAGAGACCGCCGAACCCAACTTTTGTCCCACAGCCAGGACTCTGACCAATCCCGTCAAATCGCTCCCAAACCAGCCTCCTCGCTTCGTACTTTCTGCTCCTCACTGGGGCACAGTTGGGGACCACACACGCTTGCCCTGCTCACAGCTGGTGCTCCTGGGGCAGAATGGCACATAGGCACCCAAGAACCATTCTTGGATGTTGAATGGTGGGAAGTACGTCGGAGTAAGAAGAGCTCACCGAAAGCCGTGTTCCCGCGGTTCTTTATGTGGGGACCTTGAGGACGTTCCTTGGCCTCTTTGAACCTCAGTTAAAGTGCGCAGGATGGCTCACCCATTGCCGTGTTATGATTATGGCGACAATAGTGGCCAACATTTACTGAGCACTCAGTCCGGGCCGGGCAAGACTTTGGTTCTGTTATTATGCCCATTTCACAGCTGCGGGAACTGAGGCACGGATGAGTTAAACAGCATGTCCAAGGCCACAAACAAGAGTGAGGGGTGGAACCTCTGCACTTATTTCACCTGACCAGTTGAGATAATACATGCAGCATGTGTTTTGTGAGTGTTGGCCAACTTCCAGTTGCTTCGGTGTTACATATCCAGGCAGGCTTCACAAGGTCCAGGCCTGGGGCTTGGTTTTGGAGGTCATCGACATCTGAGCATTTGCTCTGTGTGTGCTGGGACCCACAAACGCCAGACAGGAAGGGCTTTGCGATTGCTTGAGAATGTGAGGGTGCTGGCAGGATAGGGAGCTGAGCTCAGTAACATGGTAAGAGGAAACCTCTTCCCCATGCCAGAAAACCTCAGAGGGGGTGCAGGATTGCATGGGGCGAGGCCACTTCCCCAGCCACTTTCTCCTTGCTCTGGTTTTCTGGAGGGAGGCTGGATGGGCCTGGTCCTCCTCCCTTGCTCTCATCTGAACCAAGTGTTTGGCAGGACTGATCTCCCAGCAGGACTTCCGAGACACCTTGGCCAGGGCTAACGGAGCAGAGTTCCCTTCTGTCCTGTAATGTGAAGCTAAGAGGGAGGAAACTAGAAACGGAAGAAGCAGAAGGCAGGGGTCAGTGTGGGGAAGGGAAGGTGACTGGGAACTGGACAAGAGGAGCCACTGGATTTTGATGTGCTAGGATTCCTGCCAAAGAGAAGGGATGCTTCTAATAAACCCAGAAAGCTTCAGACCTCAGACCCATACTGGAGAAGAGACTGGCCCAGGGCCTGGAGGAGGCTGTGCATATTTGTGAATGTTTGCCCTTGGCACCCAGGCTGGGAAGTGGCAGGTCAGGCTGACCTGGGAGTCCGCCTCCTCCTCCAGGAAGCAGGCAGGCTTCCTCAGCTGTGCGATGCCCATGTGCATCTCTGATTTATTTCAAGATTTTCCTTGTGTGTATCAAAGATGGTTTTTCTTGGCAAATCACAACTTTTTCAGAAAGCAAGAATGCAGTCTCCTCGTAGCTTGGGTCATCGTAATCCCCTGTTTGTTTATGCAGGCTCAGTGTGTTTGGGGCCAGAGCCAGAGCCAGCCAGGGGTGAGGGTCCAGCCCAGCCCAGAGAGCCTTGTAGCTGGCTTTGCACACTCCAGCGTGGCTCCAGCTCTGGATCTTTCTGGTCGTTGGTGCATGTAGTATGGCTGCGTGCCCTGCATTTCCTGTGTGCCCGTCTTTGGGGGCGCTCTTCAAGTGGGCCATTTATCTGCTTCCTGGGACCTTTATTTCAGAGGACACGTGAAATAGGAACCCACCTAACATAATAATTTGGGAGAAAATCTAGATTAATCTATTTTGCCCAATTAGTGGCTCATCTGGGTAGAGTTACTGATATTACATATCTTCAGAGCCCAAATAGTTAAATCATGCACATATATACATATATATATATAAACACACACATACACACACATACATACACACGCTTCTTATGCTTATGTCTGTTCTTATTTTCTACCTTTATCATAAGTTCACCAAGGATGGGTTGGGAAAACATACCTCTTAAAACTCCCAAGTGATATAGATGGTATGGGTGCTGGGACAAGGACAGATGCCTTTCTGGAGAGGAAATGACCATCTGGAAATCTGTCTACACTGGAGTGGCAACTCTCTGGAGGTTCTGGATTTCTCCAAGGGAAGGTCTCTTCAAAGGACTGGAGCCTCCCCCTGGAGAGACAAGCTCACAAGCTGCATAGGAAGAGACCTTCTAGAGGCCAGCGTCTGCCACAGCCAAGGTTCCTGGGGGCTCTACACTGACCCACTGGAGGAGGAAGAGGAAGCTGGAGCCATTCCACATGCTGAAGTCTTTCTCTTCCATTCCTTACTCCCTCTTTGTCCCCCATCCAGTTTTGGTCTGAGGGCTGTGGAGTGGTTCTAACAAAGATAGCCACCCTTTATCTAGTATTTGCAGTGTGCCGGGCATTGTGCTAGTGCTTTATAAGCATCGTTTCTCTAGTCCTCATGACAAATCTGTGGAATGGGCATTATTCTTATTTTACAGATGAAGAAGCTGAGGCTCAGAGAGGTTAAATGACTGTCCTGAGGTCACACAGCAAATAAGTGGTGGAGCTGGGATTTGAAATCCTTGCCGGTCTGATTCTAAAGGTCATGCTCTTAAATATTGTGCTACCTTGGCCACAGAATGCCTGAGAAACTGCGTGCCTTCCAGGATGCTGGGACGAGTGTTTTAGAGAGATGTTCTGGAAGCCATTTGAAAGTTAATCCCAGGACAAAGGGTACGGAATCTTGGAGGCTTCCTTAGGAATCCGAGACTCCAGAGAGGGGGGGGGGGCAGAGAGACAGCTATGTGATCTCCAGGGGAAAAGTACAAGTTAATAAAGAGCTTCTTGGGTCTGGATTAAACACAGGTGGGACTTCTTAGTAGTAACTGGGATTTTGGCCAGACTCCACGGGGCTTGTTTCTTGGTGTGGACATGGAAGGAGGCAGGCCTGAGGTGGCAGTGGGGTGGGGGTGGGGGGCTCAGGCTGGCAAAGGAGGAGGGAAGCCTTCCTACAAAGAAACCTCTTTGTGGTATCTGGACCAAGCTGGGGATAGTCTATTTTCTGGAGGTTCAAGTAAGGTCTGGTGCACAACTCACCAGGGGCTAGCTTAGCTCCATGCCCACCGTGGTCTTCATCTAAGGAGGTGGGGGGCAGGCCAGGAGGGTGTCACAGCCCCCGAGAGAGCAGCCTGACCCCTAGGTCTGCCTTGGAGACTGGGCTGCACCAGGCACAGGTACTTCTGTTACCTTGCTTCTGGGTCATCCCTGGCCCTGTTCCGTCCTCTGCCTCCATCCTGTCTCCACCCCTGGTGATGGACACCCCTGCTGGTGCCCTTCCCATCCCCGCACATCTCCAGCCAGGTCACCGAGTGAGTGCACGGTTGGTCCCATGAGTCAGCTGCTGGGCCACCTCACCCAGGAGGTGGCACTTGTGTGGCACTTGTCTTGTGCCAAAGACATTTCTAAGGGTGGCTGGGTCTGTGCTTGGGGCGAGGGTCAGGGGATATTGAATCTTCTGTGGAAGATTAGTTTAAATTGCCTGAACCAAGCTGTGACTTTGGGGAAGGATCTTTTTCCCTTTGGCAGCCGACAGGGTGCAGAGTAACACCACCCAGCCACTTCCCAACACTGCTGGGTGGGAGCCAGCAGCCGGGTCCCTGGGTGGAGTTTGGAGGGTCACAGGTCTGAGAAGGGGCCCCCCTGGGACACTAGAGCCCGGGGTTGCTGGCCTCCAGGGTTTGGGCTTGGGAGAGCTCCCTCTCCGGGGGGACCCGGAGAGATGGTCCCGAGAGGAGCCAGACTGGCGACAGAGCGCTTCTGCAGCTCACTCCCTGACAAGGACACTCATCCTCCAGTGCCTAAAGTGGCTCTCGGCCTGGAGTGGGGAATGCAGGAGGTGACCTAATTACATCGCATTTACTGAAGCAGGCTGGACCCAGAAGATGGTGACAGCCATTTCCAGAATCTTCCTCTAAACCACCTCCCGTATTGATTCTTTCTTTCCATCCCCACTGCCACCGGGTAGCCCAGGCCACTGTCAGCACCTCCTGCCTGGATTTCTGCCAGTGCCTCTTAACTGCCCATTCTGCGTTTATTCTCTTTCCCGTCAGCCCCTTCTCCCTGCCGCGCTCCGACGAACCAGCAACCAGCGGAAAACGCCAGTTTTATGAAGTGACTTTCCTACCCAGGCCCACCCAAGGGGTCCTTCTGGTCCGAAGGAAGGAGGCACCCCACTTTGTCTTCACACCGACATTCTGCTGCAGCCAAACTGGTCTGTGCGCTGCGCCATGCACGTGCGCGGTTCTTCTGCTCCAAGTGCTCTCCCTTCCTCCTCTCGGCCATGGGCGCCGACGGTACTTACCCTTCAGGGAGCCCATGTCCACAACCCTCCGCCGAGTCCTCCGCGGCCGCAACTCCGCCTTCCCCCAGATCCTCTGCCCCTTCTGCTGTCACTGCGTCAGACCATCGTCAGCGGGGCAGGCAGTGTTGGCCCCTTCTTCCTGGTTGATCTTTTCTCCTCAACCAGAGCGTTGGCTTCTGGAGGGAAGGGGGCAGACCGCATTGTTCTGTACCCCACGGCGGCTCTGGGTCAGGCCTCTAATGGGTACTCGAGAAATAACTGCTGAGTTGATCAGAAGGAAACAAGCTGAAATTGCAGTGTGAGGTACTTATATTAGACCGAAGGGAAGATTTCTAGAGACCGGCTCGCTGTCTAGAAAGGACGACAGAGGAAGGCTGTAGCCACGCCAGGGCCTGTCCCATCTATGAAAACAAAAGAAAACTCTGCTGATGAGAAAAGGCGGCAGCTGGTAGGTGTGTGGTGATAGTGATGGCAGCCGTCAAGGTTGGGTAGGGAAAGGTGGGGCAGGAAGGAAAGAAAGGGCCACCCTCCAGTTTTAGCCTCCTTGACAGACTCCATCCAGATTTGCGGCTGGAATCCGCCTTTCTACTTCTGACTCTTGTCATTGGCGCAGGCCTTTCTCCACGCTTCCCTCTTGTTACGCAGCCGTGGTCTGGCCATAAGGGAACTGGATTCGAGGGGGGAGCGGAGGAGAAGGGAAGCAGAAGGCACGCCGGGAGGAGGGGACACCAGCCTTGTTAGGGCCAGAGCCGCGGAGCTGTTCACCTGTCCCAGGAGTCCTCAGCCAAAGAGTGGCTTTGCCATCCCTTACCTGAAACCGGAGGTGTTCACCAACAAGCCAGGTGTCCGGTGCGGGTATGCTCAAAGGCATGGGAACACCCTTTGTCGCCGCTGCCCCGTGTTTTCTAGCCAGCGGGGGAGGTTGCTTTGGTTTGCCAGAGATGTGTGGAAGGGGTGGGCACAGCTTCCGGAAGGGCCCCCTGGGGGAGGCGGGGGGACCCTGGTTTTGTCGCAAACGGGGATGTGTATTTTGCAGTATAGTGCCTGCCCGCGGCGCTGGGCTACAGCTGAGACACCGGTGCTGACCTCCCTCTGCTGTTTGGGCCCCTCTGCGGATGGCACTCCCAGACTGCCGCAAGGCTGTCCTCAGCCCCTGTCTCCCCGGGGTGCGGTGGGGGCGCTGAATGAAAGGAGCAACAGAAGTGAGAAACAAAGGCAGCCGTAAAGGAGTCAGGAGGAAAGGGGGCAGTGGGAGCCAGAGAGACTTTTGGTGCCGTTTGGGCTTCGGTTGTAGCTTTGTGCGTACAGGCGCCGCCTGCTTCCTGCTCTCAGTGGCCAGATTGGGGCGTGCCGCGGCCCTCTGTTCTAGTCATTCAAGGGCAGCTCTTGTGCTCTGGGAACCCCTGTGCCGGAAGAGGGAGAGACACTAGTGGCCCTCTCCTAGTGACCACGGGAGTGGTGATGGGGAAGAGGGAGGGAGCGAAGGAGGTCTGCCAGGCCTGAAAGCTTTGGGGGGCGGGGACGGGAACACTGGTTCTCCTTCTGTCACCCTGCAAGAAGTTCTGAGCAACTGTGACATAAGATGCACTGGATGAGCTCAGCCTCGGGCAGCACTTTTCAGAATTCTTGAAGACGCGGAACTCTTACATTAAATCAAACCATATTTTTAGCGTGTGTAGGGTGAAGCACATCCTACGCTGTGCAAAGCAAAACTTTGAAATTGATGGGGTCTTCTGAGTTTCGCCCATAGAAAGGCATAGACAAAAAAGGAGTATAGTTTTGTTGTGAAATTAATTCTTAAGAGAGTTTTTATCTTATTATCTTTAATCTTATTAATTCAAGCTGGTGCCCCTTATTGGAAAGAATGAGGTCTAACATAAAGTGTTTAAAGATTTAAAGATTCAGGTGGTAGGGTTGTGATCACATTAATTTCTCATTTAAAAAATTCGTTGTTGGGGCACCTGGGTGGCTTAGTTGGTTAAGCGTCTGCCTTGGCTCAGGTCATGATCCCAGAGTCCTGGGATTGAGCCCTGCATCGGGCTCCCTACTCAGTGAGGAGCCTGCTTCTCCCTCTCCCTCTCCCTCTGCCTGTCGCTCCCCATGCTTGTGCTTTTTCTCTCTCTGTCAAATAAATAAACAAATCTTTTAAAAAAATTAAAAAAATAAAAAATAAAAAATTCATTGTTGCCATTTCCATAAAACAAGTAAAAGACTTTTTTTGACTATAGTTAGGAATAATTGTACTATTTTTTAATTTATAACTTTATAGAACAAATATTTTCCACTTCTTTTTGCCGTGGATCTTGATGATATTGCTGTGGGTTGAAAATCACTATAATACGAAATTAGAAAGAAATGCACCCACACAAATGTAAAATACAAAGAAAATGGACTACTTCACAAGCTATCCAAATTTTAACACTTTATTTGCAAAACAGTCCCTAGGATCTCCAGTGAGAATATGTGGAACTGCAGAATGCAGTTTGAAAAATCCTGACTGAGTTGATAGCAGAAGTAATACTATAGTAATATCTAAGATTTATCAAGAACCTTTAATGTGCCAACCTACTCTTTTATCTTCAGATCAGCCATTGACAGAAACTGCTCTATTTCCTTGTCTTAACAGATGAGGATACTAAGACTCATAGAGGTTAAGTATCTTGAATGAGGTCCACAGTCCAGGGGTGGGATCCTGGGTCTGTCTACTCAAAGTCTATGTTCTTAACACCTGCATTTTCTGCCAGGTGCAGATGACCCTCCCAAGCAACACCTTCTCTGCTGTGCCCTGTGAAAGGCTCAGACTTGGTTTCTGTTAAACAACATCATAGCTGTCTGACAGTTGGGGTTTTGAGCTAGTCCGGTATGCATCTTGCCCTCGACTGATAAATGAGGACAGGCCCCTCTCCCCCCACATCAGAAATAGAATGGTTACTCTGCACTCTGTCCCTGATATTTTTACCTGCTGAGAACAGCTCTCAGCCAGGTGAGATGGGAAGATGGGGTGGAGCTGGACCACAGGGGCCAGAAGTGTTGGGTCCTGGAAAAGTAGCTGCTGGGGATCAGGTGCTGTGGCCTGTGAAGGATCCAGAATCATTGTTTGGTTTCACTCTTCCCCACTGCCCTCTTGGCCCTTTTTTTTTTTTTAAGGGATTGGGAGGGAGGAGGCGAGAATGTGGTAGCTGGGTCGTAGGAGTCTGTGTTTTCTTTACTCAGTTGTGCAAGGACATAACCATGTCAGACTGAATTTTTAAAACTCTGAGACTTTATGTAGCCAAGGCTAGATCAGGTAACTCTTTTTTTTCTTAAATATTTAATTTATTTATTTGAGACAGAGAGAGCACACGGAGAGGGAGAGGGAGAGGGAGAAGCAGACTCCCTGCTGAGTAGGGGGCCAGATGTGGGGCTCCATCCTAGGACCCTGGGTTCATGCCCTGAGCCAAAGGCAGACGCTTAAGCAATTAAACCACCCAGGCACAACTTTTATTCTTTTTTCCTTTTCTTTTCCTCCTCCTTTCTTTCTTTCTTTCTTTTTTTTTTTTTTTTTACATCAGGTAACTCTTGTGGGTCCTCACTCGGTGCGTTGGCCTGTGATATTGTGGAGTCATAGGTCTGGGTTTGGGTTCTGACTGTGTGGACTTGAGCAATTGCTTAACTTTCCTGAGCTTCAGTTTTCTCATCTGCAAAGTGGAATGCAAATTATTACCTCTTGGGTTCCTGTCAGGACTGATGAAAATGATTAAAATAAGACGCCCAGCACTGTACCTGGCACACACAAGTCATACAATAAGTGAGAATTCCCCCCAAATTTATTTCTCCAATGCCTCTTCCCCTCCAACTTTCTCTTAGAGTACTTTGCAAATGTAAGTGTGCAATTAGGTGTTTTATAGTCTAGGTTAGATAAATATAGTCTTCTTTCTTGGAACTTCTGCACTAAAATATAGTGTTTTTTGGCAGTTTTTTGGTGGATACTGAGACTCCAGCAGATTTAGATCTGGCATGGAGTATCTATTTAAAGCAAAGAAGCTTCTACTTTAAGCATTGTCTTCCAATATGCTTTAAAATGCATCAGGGCTTGGGAGGATATATCTATTGAGGTAAAAGGGAGCAATTTAGAAATTGTCTTTTTCTGCTTTCCCTACAAGGCTAGTTTCTTGTATAAGACCAAACGTTCTAGCACATTTCCCTTAGCCCTATCCTCTTGGAGGCCGGGCTGGGAGGCAGTTATCTCTGGATCTTTTTTTTAAGATTTATTTTTATTTTGAGAGAGCGCGCATGCGAGAGCACAAGTGGGAAGGGCAGAGAGAGGGAGAGAGAATCTCAGGCAGACTCTGTGCTCAGTGTGGAGCACAATGCAGGGCTTGATCTCACGACCCTGAGATCACAACCCTGAGATCATGACCTGAGCCGGAACCAAGAGTCGGACGCTTAACTGACTGTGCCACCCAGGTGCCCCTCATCTCTGGATCTTGACGCAGCCCGAGTACTCTGGCTAGCTTGAGCAGCATCAGGAGTTGGTCTGAGTCCGTCTTCCAGTGAGTTCTCTGGGTTCTCCTTAGAGTCAGTCTGTTCTTTTGGATCAGCTGAGGAAGAGTATCATCTTTAGTGGGGGTAGCCCACTAAAGATGTGATTCAGACCGAGAAGAACCTTCCACAAGGTATCTGCTGCATGTGGGTGGCATGTCCTGCATCGGCCCATCCCATCCTTGAAGTCTGTGCCTGTGTCCTGACTTTGTAGCCTGGCGGTACTAAGGACTTAGAAGGACATCATGCATATGTGAAATACGAACTGCAGAATTGTAGAGACTCAGCACAGCCCATGATGCGGGGTGGGGGAGGGGGGGCGGGTACTGGACCAGCGTATTCCACACAGCGTGCCCAGTGCCCAGCACCACGCCTGGCCCAGAGAGGGCTTGATACATTTCTCTCCAGGGAATGAATGTAGCATGTTGTGGAGCCAGGATGCAAAACTACCTTACAGGATTTGGTTTGCTTTGCAAGGAAGTACATGCAAGGACGTACATGCAAGGACATTTTTGTTCTGAAGGCAGTTTTCAGGAATGATGGGAGAGCCCATAGTCCTCTGCTTCCCTCCCGTGTGCTGGAAGCTGGAGTGGCTTGTTCTGCAAGGCCTTATTTTTAGCCATGTTTTTTTTTTCACTCTCCACCCCTACCCCCAGATGACAACATATCCATCACCCTGTAGTTTGAGGCTGGTGCAGGCGCATGTGTGCTTTTCAAAGGCTGCTCAGGAGGTAGCTGACAGATCGTGTCACAGCCTTGCTTTGGCCTGGGAGGTTGGAGTCCGTCGTGACCGGTGAGATTCCGAGTCTGGACTGCCTGGCTGTGCCGCCTGAACTGAAGGGGGAGACGATGTGCTGATGAGGCCGTCGCCCAGATCGATGCTGCCAGAGGGTCACCTGGGCCCAGCACGACACCCCACGGAAGTTCGGTGCCTGTTTACAGGAGTTGTGTGTGATGCAGAAGAACAGGAAGTCTGATCAAACCCTGGGAGATAAGGAAGCCAGGAGAAAAGCACCTTCCCCCTCCCACTTGAAGCGAGGACAAGCTCCTTCCAGTCCCTGGCCTCGTGAGGGCCCTGGGCCTCAGGCTGTGAGGAGCCCGAGAGGACACCGGAGTTCGCGGTGGAGCGTGGGGGCAACTGTGCTGAAGAGGCAGGTCTGGATCCATGTTTTTGGGGTTTTGTGCGTACTTCACCCTCAACCCCCTAATAGGAAACTTGGAAAATAAAAGCACAAAGGAAAACAAACCAACCAACCTATCTGTGTTTCTACCATTTGGAGATGGCGGCTGTTAACATTTTGGTATATTTCCTTCTATCTTTTGTTCCCTCTTCCCTCCCTCTCTCTCTCCCTGGAGTGGGAGGAAGATACACATATGTATATATGTACACATGTGTGTACTCTATATGTATTATATATGTGTATATGTGTGTGTATTCACTTATCTCTGTTACCTGTTGCTATTAACCATCCACCTACACACACACACATACAAATTTGATATTCTGCTTTAGTTTTACTTATCTTTATACTGTGAACATTGCCTTGGCTAACTGAAGGTCTTGAGAACCCTTTTGGGGCCTGGATGAAAAGTTTTCAGTATTGAGTCTTTGTGGGCATCGTACCTCATGTCAGAAAGCCCGAGAAGTCCAATTCCTTGCTTGGTGTGCCCCGAGGCACTCCCAGGTAAATTCAGCCTACCCTCTGCTGAGTGGTTTCCCCAGGCTTGCTTACCAGACAGCAGCTGCTCAGTGCAAAGGTAGATGTCCTCTCAATCAGGTTGTCTGGCCTGGTGTTTGAGGGAAGTGTGGACGTAAGGGTTATGAATGTCTGGACTAAAAGAAAAAGATTCTCTAAAGTAAAATACAGGCTTTATCCTTAAAAGAAAGACTTCCTCTGTGCCCAGGAACTAGAAGGGTAGAAAGCAGAAGAACCATTCTCTCTCTCCCACAGGAGGGGGCTTGCTTTGGTTTTCCACTAATCTTCCATTCCTGCCTGTAGAATTTGACATGGTTCTATTTACTTTTCCTTGGCCCAGTTTGGGTCAACAGGATTTCTCCCCTGCCCAGAACAGCCGCACGCTTGTGTGAAGTAAGACGTGAGCCTGGGCTCTGGACAACAGTAATTAATCCTTGTCTGAGCGACGCAGTGGGGATTTTCAGCCCAAGATGGTCTGAGAACACTGGGTTTTACGTGGCACATGGCAGTCCTGCATAGGCCAAATGATTTCTTCTTCCCTTTTGTCTGTAAGTGACTTTACAGGCAGTGTGTGTGTGTGTGTGTGTGTGTGTGTGTGTGTGTGTGTGTGTGTG